>NC_090654.1:82704662-83023162 GCF_040937935.1 Hyperolius riggenbachi
AGTAAACAGAACGCAAAGTCCCAACCTGCTACGTTTTCACTAGATAGCGCACACGTTTCCCATAGAAACCAATGGTGGAAACACATCTGCTCTGGACACAAAAACGTAGCGGCGTGGACACTGAAGTGGTCTGTTCTGATCACAATGGGCTGTATTGAGCCATCGCAAGTGGGAACCAAGCCTTATTGTTATTCCCTGCCTCTATCACCAAATGACAGGGCTACATTGGGCTCAACATGGGCCCATTCCTCTCCTTGCATTTCCCCCAGTGTGTACACGTGCTGATGTCATTGCATGTGATGTTTCTAAGCTGTGGGCAGCTCCACCCACAGCGTGGGTACCAGTCTATAATGGTGATAGAAATATGAAGGTGGAGGGGGGGAGGGGTTAACTGAGGAAGAGGCGGGCCTAGTACAACACTGCAGATTGGCCGCTTCCGTGGAAAGCAGGCTTGTAGGCAGCCACAGCAGAAAAATCAGCTGAAATTGGGTGAGTATTCCTCTTTTTAGAAGTGATGTCTTGCCAATAGATATGGTCAGTGAGATGCTAATAATTCCAACTTACATGAAAATGTCGTGCAAACTGTATGCAACCAATCAAAATTAGGAGGAAGTGCATTTGATTGACCGCGTTCGAAGGAGCGTATAATGAATGCGGGATTTAGCAGCGTATTATTGACCAATAAAGGCATTCATGCAGAAAAGGATTAAGATGGAATGGGGCTCCAGGCAAGATAGCAGTTTTTGTATAATCACAGTATGGTATTTGCACCTTTAAGTCTATATTTCAGCAGCTGGTTTGAGGTATTGGGGGTTACCCATCCCCCGTTCAACTTAAGTAAGGCTGATTCAGATATCATACCGCGCTTAAATTAGAATTTCTGCTATAATTAGCTTGTCACCAGCTAATTATAGCAGAAATCCTAATTTAGGCGCAGTAAGATAGCAGTTTTTGCCCACTGCTGATGGTCACCTGGCCTTTTTTTAATAAGATGTGGTGGTGGGGGGGGGGGATTCTAGCATCCACCAGGCCCCTCGACTCTCTCCAGGCCCTAGGCAACTGCCTTGGTTTGCCATGTGGATGATCTGTCTCTGCATTAGTGTATGCACTCTAATATAGGATAGGATTGGTAACCTTTCTATAGCGGTGACATTGCTGCACGCGGTGCCGCTCTCTTTGTGTTGCGTATGTTGTACGACTCGGCGATGCGTCGGTCAGTTCTGGTGATATGAGCCACTGTGCAGAGTCAGATAATGCTCTGCCTCTTTCCCAGCAGCAGGTGATTATATAAAAGCTCTTTTTGTCCTTAACAAGATGTTCCACTTCTACAGAACAGATTTGTATTTGAATGCCGACAGTCTAAAAATAGCAACACATTCCCCACGTTACAGGAAGAGATCACTGCGAACGGGCTAATTACATCGATCGGTGCTAATAGCATTTTATGTGTTACCGGGAAGAATTGATCACCTACCTGCTTTTATTTTTAACACAGAATATTGACATTATTATGGAAGCTTAATAAGAGGAATATGGTTGCAGTCATTGGTGTCGTCTTTTTAAAAAATGTTACTTAAAGGGACTCAGAGCTGAAAAAATAAAAAGATTTTATACATACTTGGGGCTTCCTCCAGCCCCATCCTCCTGGATCGCTCCCATACTGCCGTCCTCCGCTGCCCGCAGCTTCAGGAACCGGGTCCCCACACTTCCGTCATCGCGGCCAGTCTATGCAGGAGAAGTGCGCCCTCTACGTATCTCTCCAGCGGCTGCTCTTATGTTAGACTGGCCCAGACTGACAGAAGTGACAGGACCCGGTTCCCGGAGCTGCAGATATCGGAGGATGGCAGCGAGGGAGCGATCCAGGCGGATGGGGCTGGAGGAAGCCCCAGGTATGTATAAAATATTTTTATTTTTGATTTATTAAAGAAGAAATATAGGGTTGGCACCAGATGCTGGCTGATCACAGACTCCACGTGCACGCTCCTCCAGTTGCCGTGCTCACCTTTCAGAAGTATATTCCATCAAAAGATTAAAGAAGTTGAAAATGGAGCACCGGTACTGCTATTAAGGATTTATTGCGTCACGTAGGCATTAAAGACAAACCAGAGTGAAGGGTGGCAATCCCGGCCTAACAGCCGTTTCGCAGCTACTGCCGCTTTCTCAAAGGCACAAACAGGTATTTTTGAGCTCTGGTACACTTTAAACAATCAACTGCAGTGTAAATCCTCTGCTTCTAATATTGTAGAGTCACTGACCCATAATAAGGATGCAGATTACTCACTCCACTGGCTGCAATCTTGTTCCAGGTTTGTGACTCAGACTCTACTGAAAACGTCAAACTGAGCTTTGTTGTTGGCTACTGTGCATGCGTTGCCCTGGCCTTGATTGCACTCCCATGGCCAGGAGTGGTCTGTACGTGCGCAGTCACAAGATTAACCAACTGGAAGTGAGCAGAATGCGCCTGGCTACAGGAGCATGATCAGTGCCAGGGCCCCATGACAGTGCTCAATTGGATAGCTTTCAAATGGGTATAAGAGCAGAAGCAAGCAATATGCCAAGGGACCTAAAGGACTACAGGGGGTTGGAAACAGCCCCAGGCAAGTTAAATTCAATGCATTTTAGATTCACTTTAAAGAGCGTCTGAAACCTTTCAAAATACCTCTTTTTATGCTTCAGGCTTCTTCATTATTATAACGTAAGCTGATTCGCTGCGGGGAGGAGGCAGAATGAGGTCTTAATTCCCACAAAATTCCTGGGGGAAGATTTGGGTCTCCTTCCGGGTAGAGGCAGAGCTTTGGGAAGTAGCTTTGCCACTACTCGCGTCAATCTCCACGGATCTCCGGCCCTCTCAGTCTTTCAGTCTTCTTTCACTGAGAGGGGCATGGAGAGGTGGCGATCAGTGCAGATTGACTGGAATGGAGGCAGCGCTACAGTGCAAAGCTCTACCTCCCCCGGCAGCAAAATCCAAGACCCGGAAAGTCGTGGTATTTTGCCCTGGCGTTTGGGGGGTATAAATCCCTCGTTCTGTTGCGTCCCTGCGGCGAATCAGCTTGGGTTATATTGATGAAGAAGCCTGCAGCATAAAAAGGGGCATTTTGAAAGGCTTCAGTCTCTCTTTAAAATGGACCTGAACTCATGCACAGGACACAAGGAAAACACAGATGAATCCACCCTGTGTGTGTTTAGAGAGTTAAGCCTGTGTAATTCCCCCTAATCTGTGACTAATCACAACTGTAATTTGATCTCTGTGTCAGCACAGGATTCACAGCAGTCCTCAGCAGAGCAGCTAATTTGTAAACACAGGATGTTAACCCTATGTCTGCTTCCATGAAAGCAGGACACAGACACACTGCAGATTTTATTGCAGGAGTTCTGTAAGCTGTAACAACGAAATGATTTTCTGTAAAGGTCATTATGCTGTTGCTTATCTTTTAGAGCAGAGAGGAAGTTCTAAATTCAGGTCCATTTTAGGCACTATGGCAGCTCTGGAAGAGTTCATACAGTGTGTGGCACTACACTACTTCTCTCTGCACCTCTCTTGCCTGTAATATGTGGAGTCAGTGGCACAGGCAGAGGCACAGTACCTCGCTGGCCAGGCCTGCTGGGTTGCTGTAAAGGTTCCTATCAATAATACAATTTTGATTGCACAATCTTTTCAAATATATGTACAGCAAAGTCCCTGGTATCCGGCACCGGCGGGGATTGCCTGATGCTGGATACATGGGCTTGCTGGCAACTGGCCTAAAAAGCAGGTAGGTTAGAAGACATCGCTGGAGGCTCGGTAAGTATTTTAATTCCTACCAGTGTTCTCCCCCAAAATTTTTTTTACAGCTGGGTGGCATGAAAAAGTAGCCGGGTGGGGCGAGATGACAGAATGCACGACCAGTGAGCCGATGACAGCCGGGTGCTCTACAAACCTTGTAGCACCTGGCTAAAAGAGCCTGGGGAGAACACTGCCTACAAAACCCCCAAAACACAGTCTTCATTATCCCCTCAGGCATGCCAGTTAGTTGAGACCTTCCAGTTGCCAGAGTTCTGGATAACAGGGACTTTGCTGTAGTGGAAATGTAAACTGTGTGAATATACTTTAAATGGATACAGTATGTAGTCCCTCACATTACATAGAAATGGTAAGATTGTACAATCACGATTGTATCGTTAATAGGCCACTGGCAGTTCCACATTTCTGCTTGTTTCAGGTTGTCCTGGATCAATGTTTGTCCTTCAGTATCTAAAGTGCATCTCCAGTCACAGAGCTGAGGTTGTGCAGCTTTCAATAGGGCCGATTTCAAATTCAATAGCCTATTACTACATGTAGTATAAGAAGATGCAGACCTCTCATGTGCTATATGCTCTCTGACACCAAGATATGGCATGCATAGCTTCTGAAAACTCAGGTCAGAAATCCCCTTTCTCCTTACCCACTCTAGAGTTCCACAGGAACAATGTGAAAAAATTTATTTGCATATGCCTCTTGTGCAGGAGTTGTATTTACTTCACCTGCTGTGAACAACTGAAATACGCAGAGTAATAGAGCAGGCCACACGGCTGGGGGAGATAATCTAGAACACAAACATTGAGATTATCTGAATGAGTTTTGGAAACAGGCACACAGACCTGCATTTTGGATTCTGAAAATAGGTCTTTAGCAATGTTTTTTTGCAGATGAGTGCTGGTAAACATCTGCTGCATGTAGTGGGGGAGCATATGCACAGAACCCTCTGGCCCCTTTATAGCATATGCCTGGTTTCCAGTTTGCTGTACCTCTTGCGCTGCTGAGGTCTTCACGTGGTTTCTTGCAGGTTTATTATTATTATTATTATTGTGTCTCTCTACAGGATCTTTCCGTGGGGGAACAAGCTGGAGCCTAAAGGGCAGCATTTTGCCAACCTCTGGCAGGGGGACTTTCCCTACACAAACACTGGAGAGGATGGATATGTAAAGACCTCCCCTGTAAGTTTGCTTACATCAACTCTCCTGAGCTGAAAACTTCAAAATAAAACGATTTACTAATCTGAGTAACATTTATTTTGATGCCCTTACTTTATCTTTAAGAAGCCTGAATTGAGAGCTGTTCGGAGCTTGACATTTGCATTGTTGTTTGAAACATGCCAGTTACGTGACCTTTGTGCTGATATGTATTTACTAATTTTGCTTAAAGTATACATCTTCCAATTTAAAAAAGGCTGCTCCGCTCTCAGGCAGTCTCTCGGGGTCCCCTCCGTATCAGCCGCTGACCCGGGAAGTCTGAATTCAAGCATGCCACTATTCATCTTTGCTTCTGCACTGTCCAACCACCCCTACTGAGACATCACATTTCAGGGTACACTGCCTTCATCAGGTGACTTCCAGACACAGGAGAGTCACCTGATGAATGGAGCACCCCCCGAAACACTTAGTGACCATGTGACCTCTCAGTGGGGGTAGTTGGACAGCGCGGGAATTAGGTGCGTTCCTGGTCTGTAACTGAGGTTGTGCGGTGTCTCTGGCCACAGCGCCTGCTTCGGTGGTTCACCTCAATTCCAGGCTTACTCTACTCTTAACAGGGTAGGTTTTCCCTGCATGTGTGTGATTTGAATAAACTTTTGATATGTCGCCATGGTGGCGCAATCTTGTTGTTTACATAAAGGAGTGATTTGCATGTTTTTGCCCACTGTTCTTCTGTAATTCATTATGGGTGCAACTTTTTGGACACACGGGAGTGTAAACTTGTACATTTGTTTTCTGTTTTTAGTAGACAGTAATGTGCTTTGCAGGGTGTTGTCATATGTGTAACTAGAGTTCTCCCACAAGTCACTCTGTATTTCTCCCTCTGAAAATCTTGTTTGATCCTTCACTCTTTTATTCAGGTAACTGTCTTCCCTGCCAATGGCTATGGGCTCTATAATATGGTGGGAAACGCTTGGGAGTGGACAGCAGATTGGTGGACAACACAGCACTCAGCAGAAGAGGTGCACAACCCGGTGAGTGCATAACGCTCTGTGGCTGGGATCACCCATAAGACCAATGCCAAGGGGGTGAAGTTCTTTCTATTGTAGATCCAGAAAGCAATAAAAACCTGGCAGAGATTCTTACCCTTCCCCACCATACCCAAGCCCCCAGAATAGTTCTGAGAAGAGAAAGGTTTTAAGATATTAGGGCCCACTGTGCAGCGATCCCTGGAGCAATTTTATGCCAATAGTAACCCCTTCCAATTTGCAGGTTTGTTTTTTTTACCGGCTCTCACAAGGTTCATTTCTGCCGACTTTTGAGATATAGCCCCGCCCCGTAGCCCAAGAGGTCATACCTGCTTATCTATCTTCAAATAGAGAAGCTATGATGATATCTTGTGCTAGGGGGGTGAGATCAGGCGACGGAAGCCAGACCTCGGGAGATCTGGGAGGTTCTTAAAGTGAACCCGAGATGAGTTATATGGAAGCTGTCATATTTATTTCCTTTTAAGCAATACCAGTTGTCTGGCTATCCTGCTGATCCTCCGCCTCTAATACTTTCAGCCATAGACCACGAACAAGCATGCAGCAGATCAGGTGTTTCTGACATTATTGTCAAATCTAACAAGATTAGCTGCATGCTTGTTTCTGGTGTTGTGCAGACACTACTGCAGCCAAATAGATCAGCAAGGCAGCCAGGCAACTGATATTGTTTAAAAGGAAGCAAATATGGTAGCCTCCATATCACTCTTACCTATGGTTCACTTTAAAACTTTATTTAAAGGGAACCTACACTGAGAGGGATATGGATTTTTTATTTTAAACAATACCAGTTGCCTGGCAGTCGAGCTGATCTCTTAAGCTGCAGTAGTGGGTGAATTACACACCTGAAACAAGCATGCAGCTATTCCAGTCTGACCTCAGTCAGAGCACCTGATCTGCATGTTTGTTCAGGGGCTGTGGCTGAAAGTATTAGAGACACAGGATCAGCAGGAGAGTCAGGCAACTGGTATTATTTTATAAGGAAACATCCATATTCTTATCTGTTTAGGTTCCCTTTAAACACGAGGGTCGCCGACAAATCCGCTGCTGCAAAATCCTATTTTTAGCATTGGAGCTTAATCTCTCCAAAAATGCTGCAGGACTTGCAATTGCCATTTGGACAAATTGCAATCCCTCCTGTGGGTTTCCCTTCATTCATTTAAATCGGCGTAGTGTTTTTTTGGGATCGTCAGAGATTGTTGGCAATCCCAAAGTATAGCTAGAAAATGACTCAAGTGGGCCTCTAGCCTTAACCATGCAATTAAAAGATCCAGTTTTACACCAATTTGATAAATACGATCGGTTGTCCTGAAAAATCGCAACCATTTTTTGTTTTCAATCGAGAAATTTGATCAAAGTTCCAGTTTTGTTCTTTTTTTTTATTATTATTTTTTAGATTGGACATGTTGGAAAATTCAGACCAATTTTATCAAGACTTGGTGTGTGATGGATTTTGAAATTGTATGTAACTATTCAGTTCATATTTTTTTTCGATTTTCCTAACCAACAATTTTTTTGGGAGTATACGATCTTTTATTCCAAAATTGCAGCAATCGTGAAATTACGTGTGTGGTACCACAAAGATTCTGATTGAAACTTCCAATCAATCCGAAAATTGGATCGGAATGCTCGAATCGAATCAAAATGAAAAAAAAATTGCATGGTGTGTGGCCACATTTAATTTTTGCACTTAAAAGGAAATTGTGTTTAGTACCACTAACTGGCATTAGCGAGGCCACAGTAGACATCAGAAGGTGGCAGCATGTACTTCCACTTTCCCAGAAGTCCTTCCCTGTGGAACCCATGTGACTCCAGTTCCATGATGCGCTATGCAATCTTGCATGCAGATGGAGCTCAAATGCCCCTCCCCCACCCCAAACACACCCACATACCACACCACATCTCATAATTCCATACAAACCTCTATCCATCATAATGAGGGGCTGGCCCATTACACTGGGCAGGAGGGAGAGGTTGTAAGCCTTCAACTTGTTGCGAATTGATATTTACAACCTGGATTTGGGATCTTCTGAGGTGTTCATGGACTTTTTGGCAAAGCTATATTAAATCCTGCCACCTTCTTATGCAAACTGTTTTCCATAGGTTTACAGTTTAGTCTGCAGATTGTAGGCCACCAAATACCATCAGCAGGTATACCATCTGCATACTATAGCACTTACACTGTGCTGACCAGTATCTGCTGAAACAACACTTTCAGCTGGTAAACTTTGAAGGTATGGTGAAGCAATGGTGAATGCAGTATCACCACTTTCCACAAAGAGATGTTGCCATAGATACAAAACAACAAGCTGAAATTCGAAAGAGAGGACGAATCTTGACAGACACGATGTCAGGACAGCAGATGGTTGGCCAAAATTGCACGTTGGGATTGGAACAAATTTACTTTAACAGCACTAACGTTAAACTATAAAGCTCCGTCCTTCCTGCCCCTCTTCCCCCTGCAACCTTAAAGGAATGCTATCATTGCCTAAGTGTTCTAAAATGACAGCGTACAAATAATGTCTAAGTAGCTGTGTTAACATTTTCCTACTATTCATTTTAAATATCAGAGGCAAAAGCTTTAATTCATTGTGTGTAGATTTAGGTATGAATCTCTGCAGTCTGACATGCTAAGCACAGTGTAATATTGAAGCAGATTATTTGAAATCAGGTTTCACACACTACAATATTACAAATGTTTATGTTGCACATAAGATACATTTCCTCTGCTCTCTGTAAGAGAAAGCTCTGCCTGTCTCTGACTGAGCTCTCTGCACACACAGTTATCAGATACACTGTGAGGGAATTTTCCCCCTCCCCTCATGGCTGAGTCTGCCGTCAGAAACATGGGAAAGAAATTAGATAACCGTAAACGAATAGATAAGCAGTGAAATGAATACAACTTTACTTAGCAGCATTTCCCAAACATTTCCTATCTCAATTGAAAAAAAAACCATCTTAATCGATAGTGTCCCTTTAACTCTCCTGCAGAGAAAGGTAAATGTTTTTATTTGGCACTCTAGAAGGCCCAGAGTCAACAGGAGTTATCTATACCGTTTGAAATTAGAAGGTGGTCTAGGAGTGCCAAACCTTCACCATTATTATCTAGCGGCTCAAATAGCTGGCATACTGAAGTTAATACGCCATTGTGGGTAGAGATAGAAAATCACTTAATACATCCACTAAAAGTAAACAATTTGCTTTGGACTCCCCCTATTAGTAGAAGGACCATCTCCAACCCCATAATTAAGCACTCACTCAAACTATGGGAATCCTGTAAATATTCCGCTAAGGTACTCTCTCCCCACTGCCCGCTAGCATCTTTCATAGGTAATCCAGACTTCTGCTGCATTAGATAATCCGAAACTCAATCAATGGTGAATTGATAAGAGACTGACGAGAATCCTTGACCTCTCGTCAGCCTCGGGTCTTCTCTCCCTCATTTTGCTTCATGCAAATTAACCATTTTGTTAAGCATCATCTCTCGTACACTACATCCCCCTTGACAAAAACAGCATTTGAATCTGTTTGTAATACGGATCCTTTTTCTCCAGGTATCATTTCATTGATTTATAGAGAACTCACACTTGGCCATACTACGTCAAAAACCATCATACATACTGAACTGGGAAACTGGGCTAAATATTGCCATCGACCAAACAGAACTCTCCGCTATTTGGGATAATATTCCCACTACCTCAATCAACGCAGATCTGCTTGAAATCAATTATAAGGTGCTATAATCGTTGGTATCTTGTACCGTCTAAACTGGCAAAATTTAATACAACTAAGGCAGAAACTTAGTTTAGAGGTTGCTCCGCCCCGGGCACACACGTTCATTTAAGGTGGTCCTGTAGAATAGTTTGCAGATTATGGATGAGGGTATGTACCTGGATTTCATCACTATTGCATGTTAATGTTCCTAGGACCCCCACCCACACCCTACTAAGTCTTCCCTACTCTGAACTATCCCTTACTCAAAATACCCTTATTAATTATATTTTTATTGCAACAAAACTAACGCCTAGAATTCTAGAACCCTGTCATTTGACCACGTCAAAAATAAGCTAGGGCGTATCCTATTTTTTTTAAAAAATTAAGAGCCAGATTGGAGGACAGATTGACTAGATTTAATAAGATATGGTCGCCTCTTAGTGATTATTTGTATGGGCCAGACTATTGTCAGCAGATCAAGGCTACATGATGGCAATCTATTATACCTTTAGGCATCAATGGAGGTCTTTCTTACAAGGAGCACTCCTCGTCCATCCCTTTTCCCTCTACCTTTCTTGTCTTACCTTTATTTCTTTTCCCATTTCTTACCTTGGTTTAGTTCTCTACTTAACCCACATAGCTCAAATGCTCCAATGCATTACCGCAATCGGAAGCTAGAATATACTACCATTAACGCAATGCAGAGTTCCCCAACCCTGTCCTCAAGGCCCACCAACAGTGCATGTTTTGCAGAAAACCACAAACATACACAGGTGAGGTATTTAGTCGCTCAGCAGAGCTGATTAACTACCTCTGTAGATTTCCACAAAACATGCACTGTTGGTGGGCCTTGAGGACAGGGTTGGGGAACACTGACGCAATGCACCACTAACATACTCCCATACATCCCTTCCCCATATAATTATGTCATTAAAGTTCTCTCTGGCCATGCTGGTGGTCGGACTACTTAGGCTCTCACATAAATCTAATAATGAAGTCGGCTTCATCTATGAATGGGTGAAGTCAGCTTTTACACAATACTATCCTACCTTAAGCTATACCCCCATCCCACCCTTTCCCTAGATTGATTCTACAACACCTATAATGAGCTTCATGTTGTTGTTAATGTTAACTATACTTGGAACATGCCTGGTTATCGTTCCAACTGATCCATCAAGACAGATTGATCTACATGGATGATAATCACTGTCTTTAACTTTTGTTGGGACTTTTTTTTTTAATCGACTATCAGCCAAGCCGGTGTTGTCCCAGACAATGGCGGTCGCATGTGTGTAAAGCTTAACAACCAATCAGAATTCATGATTCACTGATCTGATGGCAGTAAATTAGAATGTGATTGCTGTGGGTTAAGGTGCTCATACTCACAGTCAATATATCTGCCATTGAACCCCACAAGCCAGATCAATGACCTTCCAACCATCTTTGGACTGGTTGTTAAATTGAAAGTCTGCATTGTTCTGTACTACTTTGAATGATACAATGAGATGGTTCAATCGATCCTCAAATAAATTCTGAGGTAAAGAAGTGCAACTTGCCAATCGCTTGCTGACTGGATTGAGACACTATCAACACATGTATGTCTAGCTTTAACCAGTTCACCCCCAAGGGTTTTTATCCTAACGGACCAGAGCAGTTTTCAGTTGTCAGTGCTCCTCCCTTTTATTCCCTAATAACTTTATTACTACTTATCACAAGAAAATGATCTATACCTCGTTTTTTTCACCACCAATTAGGCTTTCTGTGGATAGTACATTTTGCTAAGAATTTTTTTATTCTAAATGCGTTTTAATGAGAAAAACAGAAAAAAAAGAAAAAAATTATTATTTCTCAGTTTTAAACCATTATAGTTTTAAAATTAAACATTCTCCTGTGGATAAAACAAACACGTTTTATTTGCCCAGTTGTCCCGATTATTAAACAGTTTAAATGATGTCCCTATCACAATGTATGGCGACAGTATATTATTTTGAAATATAAGTGATATTTTTCTGTTGTGTTTTTTTTTTTTTATTCTGGCCATAATTACAAGCCCCTATGTAATAAATTAAAATTAATTTCCCCCCATAAAATATAAATTAAGAAAGCTGAGTCCCTAAGGAAACTATTTATTTATTTTTTTAGCAGATTTTTTTTTTTACAAGTGTTTTTTTTTTTTGGGGGGGGGGGGGGGGATGGAAGTGTAATTTTATTAAGATCTGTATGTACTTGAAAATGAATGTATTTTGTAGGTGTAATATACTTTTTGGCCACAAGATGGCGCTAGTGAACACTCATAGGAAATGTTCACTTTTTTTTTCTTCACTTTATTTAATTGTTACATTTCCTGTTATTGTGAATGGACGTAGCGGCTGTTCGCGGTCACGTCCATTCACTCCAGGCACTGCGATTGGGTAGAGGACCGTTCGGTCCTCTTCCCCAATCACCCAGCACGGAAGCCCGACGAAAACAGCGGCGGTAGCAGCGGCGGGACGTATTAAAACGTCATGTTGCTGTTAATAGCGGTAAGCATGACGTTTTAATACGTTAGGATGTCAGTAAATGGTTAATGTTCCTGGCTCTTCCGATTGTCCTATACAGTAAGTCAGTCAGTGCAGTTCTCCTGCACTGCTGTCATAGTATGTCTGGGAGTTGGAGGAAGGGGTGTGGTCAGGTTAGCAATGGCCTCTGTAGGGGGTGAGTGATAGATGTTGGAGGGGGTGTGGAGCAAAGGGGACTTTAATGCATTTAGTGTGGGAGTGCCCTGTAATATCGGGTTTTTGGAAGGGTGTGTTGGATTGTATTGGGAAATTATGGGAAGATTGTGAAGATTGGGACCCAGTAAAGGTATAGCTGCATGGAACATCTATGTCTATAGGTAAGTATAAGAGGTCTTTTGTTCCCCAGCTCTTGATTACGGCTAAAAGTTTAATCCCAATTAGGTGGAGATGTCAGGGTTCTGCAACTATGAAAGAATGGGTTGAGAGGGATAATATGGTGAAGAGTATGGAGAATCAGATCGCTTTGCAGAAGGATAGATTAGAAGCATTTAATGTAAAATGGGGAAAATGGAGTGAATTTTGTTAGTATTTTGGATGGTAATTGGTAGAGGGGATCTTTAAAGAAGAATAAGTCTAATAATGTTGGATTCTTTATGAGATCATTGATTTGAAGATTGGGGAGAGTAGAGGGGGGGTTTCTTTATTTTTATTTTTTTTGTTTATTTTGTATTATGTAATTTTTGAAAATTGAAGAGAATATGATGATATGTTGTGTTGGAATTGATATGAGGATTGGTAATATTTTTACTTCTTCAATAAATTATATTATATAAAAAATTATATTATATATTTATATTGTATAACAAGAAAGCAATGGCCTCTGCACAGTCTGCACCTCACATCCTGCTGCTGTCTGTATACATCCTCAGGTACTTCTTTTTTCAAGCTGTTATTTATTTTTTGCACAGAGAGGCCCAAGCTTGGGAAAAGACAAGGTGAAAAAGGGCGGTTCATATATGTGCCACAAGGTGAGCTAATATTCCACTTTTCTTCTTTTTTACTGATCATTTTTTCTACTAAAAACAACATTCTAATAAGCGAGCATCTAGCAGCCCAATCTTTATGTCCTTCAAACCTGGTGGAACAGACCCTACCCCAAAAATAAACGCTTGCTTAGCTGAGCTTCAGGCATGGATGAATGATAACTGGTTGAAACTGAATGCTGACAAAACTGAGGTCCTGTTTGTCCAAAGCCAGTGCCCGCCATCAAAACAGCTCTATCCTAAAGCAACACCAATCAGGATTGGGAATTCAGACATAAACAGCTCCAACCTTGTGCGCAGCCTTGGCGTACTAATCGATGGGGAATTGAGTTTCAGAAACCAAATTTCATCTGTAGTTAAATCTTCCTTCTTTCATCTGAAGAACATTGCAAAGATTAAACATCTGATTCCCCCAGAGGATCTTCAAACCCTAGTTCACGCCTTCATCACATCACGGCTGGACTACTGCAATGCCCTTTATGTTGGCCTCCCCAAAAAGGACCTGCGTCGCCTGCAATTAGTGCAGAATGCTGCTGCCAGATTGCTAACAAACCAGCCTTGCCACTGTCACATTACACCGATCCTTCGCTCACTGCACTGGCTACCAGTAGAATGGAGAATACTCTTCAAGATTGGACTGCTGACATTCAAATCCCTGCACAATCTGGGCCCTGGATACATGAAGGACTTGCTGAAGCTGCACCACACCTCTCACAACCTCAGATCAGCAAGTTCTATAAACTTGGTCACTCCCAGAGTGCACCTCAAAAAATCTGGAGACAGAGCCTTCTGTCATGCTGCCCCTACTCTTTGGAACTCCCTACCACACCCAGTAAAGACAGCACCATCCCTGGAGCTATTCAAATCCAGACTGAAAAGCCACCTGTTTAGCCTGGCATTTCCAGATTTATAAAATTCTTCCTCTGTACCACGATGGTCGGAGCCATGCTTATGCGCTTTGAGTCCCACGGGAGGAAAGCGCTTTACAAATCTTATTTGTTGTTGTTGTTGTTATGCCAGGAGCTCATCCTAAGGCAAGTGAATAAGGAGGCAGAAGCTGCTTAGCCGAGTGGAAAGGACTCTCAGTGCAGCGGTCACTGAGCTCCTAGCATAGTCCCTCTGCCACTGGCAGTATAGATATTAACCGGTGGTGGCGCCCAATGGGGATAAATCGATTAAAACAATATTAAAAAGAAGAGGTATGGTAAGCTTACCTCTCATGTGGTGAAGTAGCGCATGTAGCAATCGAAAAATCAGTTGAGATTTTCTAGTTTTTTGCACAAAAGGTTCAGACAACGCGTTTCTCTGGTATCTCCCACTTCATCAGGTCAATAAAAACCATCAATAATTGCCCCTTTGCTAAATGTAGTAGACTTGAGCGCCTCTTCCGCTGGCAGACTTCTGTGAAGCCTCTTTCAGACGGACGACTGAACTGCGCGCTTACTGAGCAGTTCCGCATCCAGTCTACAGCCTGCCAATGCATTATGGGGGCAATTTAAATGCAGCTGAATTGCAGCAGTTGTAAGATCACTTGTCATGCGCTGACATGCAGTGGTGTTACATGGCGGCAGGGGACTGTGACTCTATGGGGGCGGTGCAGGAGAGAGCAGCTGACAGCTGCCCGTCTAAAGGAAGCCTTATGATATTTTTTTAGCAAAAAGAATGAACTGTAGCAGGAAAGAACCACATTAGTGTGCAAAGATTCTGGAGGACAAACTCCGGCAGCAGCGGAGTTTACTTTTCTCCAAGTGTGGTGTTTGTTGCCGGGTCTGTCTTTATTAGAGAGATTCTTCCACTCCCTGCCAGAATGAGCCCTCATTTAACCTTAGATTTATTAAGACATCTACCGTATATACGCGAATACAAGTCGACCTTGTGTATAAGTCGACTCCAATAATCCACCCTCTTAAGCTGTAATTTTTTATTGACTCAAGTATAAGGCTACCCAGCAAAGTTAAAGGGGCAGTTTAGTGAAAATTATTATTAGCCATTAATCACATATCAGTCATTTAATAAAGAGCGCATATGTTTCTCCATAGACCTTGTGTTAAAAAAAAGTAGATAACATTAATTCTGCTTTTTAAGACAGCTGAGCTGCGTCATTATCATGCTCTAAGCTGCTCTAAAGGTGCGTACACACGCACTACAAAAGGCAACGACGGGTCCTCCCGCTGTCAGCTAAAAGACGAGGGTCCGGCAGACCTGTCGTCAGTGTTGCCAACTCATCCCTTTAATTACTGACACATATGAATTATACAGGTTTTTTGGCTAGGTAGATGCAGTTAAAGTGGATTCAAGATTAACTTTTACTCATTGCATAATTGTGTTCCTTTCCTATTGTTTATAGGGCATTCCTCAAGCCAAATACTTTTTTGTTTTTGTTTTAATGCTCTAATTCCCTATAAACTAAAGAAGCCACGCCCACAGGTTTTCAGAGAGCCAAGGCACTTTCAGACAGTAGCAAGGGCTCATGGGAGCTGTCTGGGCAGGAGGAGGGGGAGGTATTACTAGCCAGAGATTTTAGAGGCAGAGGTGAGGAGGAGGGGGGATTAGGTTTTTTTGCTCAAGATGCAGATAAGCCTGCTTCTGTGTAATGTTTACAAACAACATGGCTGCTGTCATTGTATCACAGAAATAATGAATCATATTCTATTAAAGCTGTTTGCAGCTAGATTTGTTGTGTACACTATCTAAACTTTAGATAAAATATATAGACAAGTTACTTGTTCATCTCGGATCCGCTTTAAGGCACTGATTATGTGCAAATAACCCCAGAACCTGTATAACTTAATGTGTCAGTAATTAAAGGGATGAGTTGGCAACACTGCCTGTCGTTGCCTTTTGTAGTGCGTGTGTACGCACCTTAAGCAACGGACTTCACTTATAGTAGCAGACACTCCAGCTGATGTATAACGGCTGGCTCACACACTACAGAGAGCCATGCTTTTCTCACATGTAACTAGCTAAGTAAATAGATAAAACAGCCTGCTAATTAGTTACTTACTAAGCAGCCTTTTTATTTACTTAGCTAGTTAAATGTGATGTGAGAACAGCATGGCTCTCTGTAGTGAGTGAGCCAGCCTTTATAAATCAGCTGCAGTGTCTGCTACGATCAGTGAAGTCCGTCGCTTAGAGCACGGTAATGACGCAGCTCAGCTGTCTTAAAAAGCAGAATTAATGTTATCTATTTTTTTAACACAAGGTCTATGGAGAAACGTATGCTCTCTGTATTAAATAACTGATATGTGATTAATGGAAAACAATAATTTTCACTAAACTGCCCCTTAAATGGCTGCTCATGGGGGCCAGTAAGAATTAAAATCTGCACTTGGAGCCCAGATTGACTGCACTGCATACAGTATTGCAGTTATTAACCCCTCCTGGCCCTTAATGCAGTATCGTCACCATAAAAGTCAAATTTCAACTGGTCTGAGTGTATTAAGTGATAAAGATGCTAATCCTGCATTCAAAACTTTTTCTGCTGTTATGATTTGAAGTTATCACATACTTAAGGAACACTGGCTCTTTAGTAGTCGTGCCAAAGAATTGCATGCTGGGGGTTCTTTTTATCTATAATCTATTCCTCCTCTTCCCTTTATTTCCCTGCCAGCTTCTTATCTGAAACCTAATCCCCTACTCACTTGTGTTTACAAGCAAGGCTGAGGCGACTCAGCGATTAGAGGAGACAAGAAAAAAAGTAAAGGGCAGAAATGACATCACGAGTTAGCCGTAACTGTGGGCAAAAGACATGGCCCCCACCAGGAACAGAATTCTCATAATTTACTATATAACATTCACTGAAATCAAAACGTGGACAGTATAATACATGTGTTATGTAAGTAGATCAAATATTTATCTACTTACATGTGTTTTTTTCCCCTTTCATAGTTTGGCTGATCCTACTGCTTTAAGTGCAGCCAATAACTCCTTCAGGCCCCGAAGTGCAACAATTATTCACTCCCCTTTCTGTAGCCCAGTAACCCCCCCCCCCCCCCCCCCCCTGCATCTTTCCTTGTTAATTGTTGTGGCCAGGACTTTTAGACCTGTGTTCTCTTGGCATTCTTCATCAAGAAAGTGTCACTTACTACTGGGTAAATTGCTGCAAATGGGAATGTCAATTATAGTACACACATTACTCAGTGTTGCCTGTGACTCGAGTATAGGTCGACCCCTATACTTTTATTTAGTGAGTCAGACCTACATTTCTAGATTTATACTCTAGTATATAGGGTTGTTAAAATTTCTTAATTGCACGCTAAGCAAAGGAGAATAACAGCTGCAGCGCTGTCCGCAATTAGTTTATTTCTTTCAGCAGGGGGTGGAGGAAGGTGGGGGGTCATGTGATCTGCTCCGTGCAAAGACTACAGATATGCATTGCAACAAAATACTTTGGGCTTTCAGGCACATTTTCTAATATATGCATTAAGAATGGGAGGCGGAACTAGGTCTTTGGTTAAAGTGTACCTGAGATGGCCCAAAAGAAAAAAAATATATACATACCGTACCTGGGGGCTTCCTCCAGCCCTCTTAAAGGGAACCTTAAGTGAATGGGGGGTAAAGAGTTTCACTTACCTGGGGCCATTACTAGCCCCCTACAGCAGTCCTGTGCCCTCGGAGCCGCTCTGGAATCCTCCGGTCCCCCGCTGTCATTTAGTTTAGTTTTTGACGACTCACCAGTCGGCCGGCCGCCATGCGTATTATTGGACGCATTCCCTACGGCAATTAGCGCCGTTGCGGACCGCAACGCGTACAAAAATATGTGTTGCCGCATTCTGCACGCATAGATATGCAGCAACGCGTGTTTTTGTATGCGTTGCGGTCCGCAACAGCGCTAATTGCAGTAGGGAATGCGTCCAATAATACGCATGGCGGCCGGCCGACTGGTGAGTCGTCAAAAACGAAACTAAGTGACAGCGGGGGACCGGAGGATTCCAGAGCGGCTCCGAGGGCACAGGACTGCTGCAGGGGGCTGGTAATAGCCCCAGGTAAGTGAAACTCTTTACCCCCCTGTTCAGTTAAGTTTCCTTTAAGGCTTATCTGTCCCTTGCTGTCCTCCGCAATTCAGCACTGTAATTCGGCCAGTCAGACTGCACGCGCTCCCCATCCTGTGCAGTAGTACTGTGCAGGCGCTGAACTCTCCCGGCGACCTGGGCTCATGCGCGGTCGGGCCGCGTATGTACAGTACAGGTCAACTGCACCAATTACCGGGCTGAATTGCGGAACACACAGGAGGTGGAGGAAGACAGCGAGGGACCGGTAAGCCTGAAGGGGAGGAGGAAGCCCCAGATATTTCCTTTTTTGGCCATCTCAGGTTTACTTTACATTGAATGCTGAACGGGGAGTTAAAATAATGTATATCAGTAAATATTGTCTATAGGCCTCTGTAAATACATCTCACTTGTTATCCTAGGCTATATTCCCCCTGTAATTTACATTAATTGCTGTCATTTTTTCAGGTGATTAAACGTGTTGTCAGAATTGCAGCAGCTTTGTAGCAGAGTATATTTGTATAATGGTCCATTCTGATAACCCCTTCTCCTTTTTCTATCAGTCATACTGCTACAGGTACCGCTGTGCGGCCCGCAGTCAGAACACCCCAGATAGCTCCGCCTCCAATCTGGGATTCCGCTGTGCAGCAGACGCCAGGTGATCCAGGGCCAGATGTATCGGCATCACATAATTGCCATCATATGGCAAGGAGCAGCGTGGGAGGAAATTCTTATAAACATGAAGATTTACAAAAGTCCCTTGAAGTCACATCTCTCTGATCAAATCTGATTTTAATATCGTATTATAAGTGAGGCTACAATGATGGATACACTGTATAGGCACATCTAAGTTTCCACATCTTTGCATACTCGCCCCCAAGACTTTTCACTATACTGATTACAGATCAACACCAGCCAAAAAATGTTTTAGTTTGGGTCATGCTGCAAGAGGAAAGTGTAGTTATTCTGCTGACCCCTTGAGTTCTTGTCCCATTTACCTGCAGTATGGGGCAGCTTGTTGGAATAATCAAACCCTTCACTCTGTCCAGGAAAGTTATCAGAGGACCACTATCGCGAAAAAATTGTAAAATTTAAAATACATGTACACACAAATTATAGCGTTAATCCGTTCACAGGTTAGAGTATGGTTAATTTTGTCTATTACCTTGGAAAAAGAGAGATGAGGTGAAAACCATTTGGCTGCTATGTGCGTTTTGACAACTGTTGCTATAAATTGGATGAGCTTATGCTCTGAGTGTTGTATAGATCCCGGCTTAAGGCCCAATAATACAACTCTATGATCATGCGGCATACGACACTGAAGAACTGCATTTAAGAGTGGTAGCATTTTGTTCCAGAGATGTGTGACCTTGGGACAGGAATACCATATATGATAAATGGTCCCCGGGTCCTCACACCCTCTGAAGCAGAGCGGGTCTCTAGTTATCAATTTTATGCAGCCTATACGGGACTAAGTATACACGATGCAGCAGTCTAATGTTAACAATACATGGAACAATTTGTACATTTTTTTCCGATTAGATAATTTTGTTCGATTATTTCATTAGATGGAATCTAAAGATTTTTCCAACATGTCCAATTGGATTTTTATTGAAACAAAAAAAGGAATAATCGATTATTTTTTTTCTTGATCGAAAAAGATTCTTTTAAACTTTCATTCGATTTGTTCATTTTGGTTGAATAAACTGAAAAATTGAACATTTTTATTGTACCGTGTATGGGCACCTTAAGAGATACTTCCATATTTGTCGACTGCATACTACCCTTAGAAAGCGTTTCAAGGCATTGTGACCATCGATCAGAGTCTAGTGTAAGTCTCATGTCTGCTTCCAATGCTTTCTGCTATGGATGAGTACGGTCAGAGGCTGGGCTGTTAAAAATTGAGTATAGAAGGGAAAGCATTTCCTTTTGCATAGGATCACTCGGGCATACACTCTCAAAGTGTTTTGGTTGGACTTGAGTGCCAGGTTTGGCGAGCGTCGTCAGAAAATTGTGAATTTGCCTACCATGAAGCCACTCATTGGTGGGGGGGGGGGGGGCTGGGTCTTGTTTAGACTTGAGACCATGCGGGAATTAAACCACCCACCAAGAATGACCACACAGTGGTATAACCGTTAGAACACCTCCAAGCAAAATTAGGGGGGTGAAGACTATCCAAAAAGTCAGGATTACCCATAAATTCAGTCATAGGAGTTTGCTTAGATTGGAGAGGGCCTAAGAGGCGATTAAGCCTCCATTGTTTAAGGGTATGATACGTTGTAATACTTTTAGCTTTATGGGAGGGTAGGATATTAGCATGACCATACTAAACCCTTCCATGAAAGTGAGCTGATGAGTAAAGGTGGCCACTAACGATCCAATTTCTAGTGAAAAATCGTTAGAGCGATCAGAAAATTCTGTTCGGAAGAAAAATCGTTCACTACACCATCAACAAATCAATCTTTGCTTCCTATCTATCACAACAAGAAAACTCAAATTTTGATTTGACAAAAATCCAATTTTTTATAATCGTTTGTAATCGATTGTACCCATCAATGGAGATTATTTACAACCAATCTGATCAGAATTTCTGATTGCTCAAACGATTTTTCGCTAGAAATTGGATCATTAGTGGCCACCTTAAGTCTTCTAATTCGGACCATTTAGAAGCAAGCAAATCAACATATATAGTGGGGATAATGGCCAATTGATTATTTGTATGTTTAGATGTATTTTACGAGATAGTGGTCCTCTAGTAGTAATGAAAGTAATAGCAGAAGCCTTGCTCCCTATTCCTCTCTTCATCCTCCTTGCTACTTATGTGGAGTGAGAGTGAAAACGTTGATTACGCTGACAGACTAGGAAGCTGCATTGCATTTAAAGGACAACTGAAGCGAGAGGTATTTGGATGCTGACATATTTATTACCAGTTGCCGGGCTATCCTGCTCATTCTATGCCTCTAATACTTTTAGCCATAGACCCCGAACAAGCATGCAGCAGATCATGTGTTTCTGACATTATTGCCAGATCTGGCACGTTTAGCTGAATGATTGTATCTGGTTTTATTTAGACATTACTGCAGCCAAATAGATCAGCAGGGTTGCCTATCAACTGGTATTGTTTAAAGGATAACTGTAAGCTATTAAAAGAAAAAAAATTAACTTCTACCACCCCCTGCACATGTCCTGTGCCCGCGCCACAACAAAACTATCTTCCGGCCCCCTGCCGTGGCTCACTTCAGTTTTCTGCGATTTTAATGTCGCGGGCCACTGAGCCTGTGTGGTCCTGGCCGCGCATCCTCGCTCCCACTCACATCGCCAGGAGTGTCCTGCCCAGGTAAGTTAAACTCTTACAGTTCTCTTTTAAATGGAAATAAATATGGCATCCTTTATATTCTTCTTACTTCAAAGACCAGGCCGTTTTTCACAAAAATGGCCACTGCAGCTTTAAGGCCTCGCAACTCAGTACACAAGTGTTTCCCCCTCCCCCCCTTTTTCTTCCCACAAACAGAGCTCTCTATTGGTGGGGTCTGATCGCTCCCCCAAGGTTTATTTTTTTTCATAAATGTTTATATGTATTTTTTACATTTATTTTTTTCTAAATCTTAGGCTTCAGCCTATCACAGCCGATCACTCCCTGGACTACAGAGGGGACAGCCGTGTGAGACAATACCTTAGATTGCAGCGCTGTAATAAGTAAATAGACTGCGGTTTTGCCGTCTAACAGTCTCCTAGCGGCAATCGCCGCTGGTAGACTGATGGTAGAGCTCAGTCATTCACGCGGAGATGCACGATCTCCTGCAATTGGCGATCTTGACTCCAATTGGCGTTAAGCAGTCCAGGGGCTGCCACCTTGATCATGCCTTGATCATGCCCATGGGCGTTAAGTAGTTAAAGGGAACTAGAACTAAGAGGAACATGGAGGCTGACATATATTTCTTTTTAAACAATGCAGAGTGCCTGGCTGTCCTGTTGATCCTCTGTCTGTAATACTTTTGGCCATAGACCCTGAACAAGCATGTAGGTCAAGTGCTCTGACTCCAGTCTGACTGGATTACCTGCATGCTTGTTTCTGGTTCGAGTCAGGCACTTCTGCAGCCAACCAGATCAGCAGGACTGGCAAGCAACTAGTATTGTTTAAAAGGAAATAATTATGTCAGCCCCCATAACCCACTCGCCTTATGTTCCCTTTAGCAGGAACATTAAAGGGGAACTGAAGTAAGAGGTATAAAGAGGCTGCCATATTTATTTCCTTTTAATCAATACCAGTTGCCTGGCAGCCCTGCTGGTCTATTTCTCTGCAGTAATATCTGAATAACACCAGAAACAAGCATGCAGCTAATCTTGTCAGATCTAACTTTGAAGTCTGAAACACCTGATCTGCTGCATGCTTGTTCAGGGGCTATGGCTAACAGTATTAGAGGCAGAGGATCAGCAGGGCTGCCAGGCAACTAGTATTGCTTAACCACTTTACCCCCACCCGTACGAATTTCTCCGTCCCTTTTTCCATCCTTTAACCCCCCAGAGACGAAGAAATCCGTACTTTCTGCGCTCCCGCCGCTGTTCGCTCTAGCGCGCATTCCCGCGGATAAACACGCCGCCGGACGCTCGCCCGGAGATCAATGAACGGGAAAATCCATTCCCGTTCGTTGATCTAAGCCCCGCAATGATCCGCTGCTTTTCCGCTAAGCAGCGCGATCATTGTGAAAAAAAAAAAAACTTTCCCAGCCTCCTACTACTTCCTCCAAGTGTCCGGAAGGACGCTTGGAGGTCGCATTAAACAAAAAGTTACTGGTGCTATCTTGTGGCCAAATAGTAAAACATTTTTCACATACAAATGAATTAGTTATACACAAAAAATTAACTCATTACCTCCCACACTCCATTTTTTTTTTTTTTTGTAATAAAAAAAAAAAAAATTAAAAAATTTACAATAAAAAAAAATACATAAATAGTTACCTTAGGAACTGAACTTTTTAAATATTTGTCAGGAGGGTACAACACTGTTACTTTATAAACTATGGGCTTGTAATTAAGGATGGACGCAAAACTGAAAAAAAATGCACCTTTATTTCCAAATAAAATATTGACGCCAAACATTGTGATAGGGACATAATTTAAAGAGAAACTCCGACCAAGAATTGAACTTTATCCCAATCAGTAGCTGATACCCCCTTTTACATGACAAATCTATTGCATTTCACAAACAGACCATCAGGGGGCGCTGTATGACTGATTTTGTGATGAAAACCCTCCTACAAGAAACTCTGGTACAGCGGTACTCTGGGCGAACTGCCACAATGTAACAATGTTCACAGACAGGAAATGGCTGTTTACAGCTGCCTGTAACAGCCAAAACAGCTAGGAGCAGCTACATAACCTGCCCACAGTAAAAATGTCAACATGTGATAAATGTCAGAATGTAAATCTGGGTGAGGAAAGATTTTACAATGAGCAAACACTGACTAAATCATTTATACATAATTATTGTAAAAGTGAAGCACTTTTTTTATTACATTATTTTCACTGGAGTTCCTCTTTAAACGGTTTTATAACCGGGACAAAAGGGCAAATAAATTTCATGGGTTTTAATTACAGTAGCATGCATTATTTAAAAACTATAATGGCCGAAAACTGAAAAATAATTAATTTTTCCCACATTTTTCCTATTTTCCATTAAAACACATTTAGAATAAAATAATTCTTGGCATAATGTCCACCTAAAGAAACCCTAATTGGTGGCGGAAAAAAACAAGATATAGTTCATTTCAGTGTGATAAGTAATGATAAAGTTATAGACAAATGAATGGAAGGAGCGCTGAAAGGTGAAAATTGCTCTGGTGGTCAGGGGGGTAAAACCCCTCAGTGGTGAAGTGGTTAAAAGAAATAAACATGGCAGCCTCCATATACCTCTCTCTTCAGTTCCCCTTTAAGGAACATCCAGGGGGAGGATGGGGCAACTTCCCTCTGGGGTTCAGCAAAACCACAAAGGTTCTGTGTACAGGAAATAAGGTAAAATCTACCAAAAGGAGCCACAGAGAGCAGTAACAACTTAATAGGCATTCATGATAGGGTGGGAATCCTCTTTATAAAGCATAGCCAGCTACAACAATAGAATGAGTTGTGGTGCTATGCTGGTAACATATATAGACTAAGCACAACAACCTGTTTCCAACATTGTGCCAGATGGGGGCAGAACCTGGAAGATCTCCCCCCCCCTGAAGAATAGGACCTTCCATCCCTGTATGTGTCTCTCACGTGTGACATTAGTACACATTCCTGAAAACATTCACTGTAGATTAGTAGATGGCTGCCTCTGACTGATGTCACTGTGATTGATTGGTCAATGTGAATTAGCACAAATTTTCTATTTTACTATGAATAAATCTCTGACCTGTCAGTGCTGGCACTGCAAATTGAGGACCAGTCTTTTGCTGTTGTGTTACTCCACCCAAACCTGATATTTCAGCGATAAGCAGTACAATATCAATTTACCAATGATTCAGTAATTTGCTAAATCATTGTGAAATGAGCGACATCTACTGCACATCGTTCGTTTATTACATTGCCTCATTAAATATCAGACCTCAGCAAAGATGTAACATCTCTCTCCCCCACTAAAGTAAAACAGTTTACCGCCCTAAAGTGAACCTGAGATGAGCGTGATATGGAGGCTGCAATATTAGTTTACTTTTTTAATACAATACTAGTTGCCTAGCAGCCCTGCTGATGTATTTGGCTGCAATAGTGGCTGAATTACACCAGAAACCAGCATGCAGATCTTGTCAGATCTGACAATAGTGTTAGAAACATCTGATCTGCTTGTTCAGGAGCTGTGGCTAAAAGTATAAGAGGCAGCGGATCAGCAGGGCTGCCAGGCAACCGGTACTGCTTAAAAGGAAATAAATGTGGCAGCCTCCATATAACTCTCTCCTCGGGTTCACTTTAAAGGGGACCTGAACTCAGAACTTCCTCTCTGCTCTATAAGATAAGCAACTGCATAATAACCTTTAAAGAAAAACATTTATTTGTTAAAGTTGATACAAATCCTGCAATAAATCTGCAGTGTTTCCAATTCCTGCTTTCATGGAATCAGACATAGGGTTAACATTAAAAATGATCACTGAGCTGCACATTCTTCTGAAATTATGCAAATTTTTCTGCATCAACTTGGAAGAATTTGCATATCGTTGATCATCCCTAGTTAACATCCTGTATTTTCCAATACCTCTCTACCATGGCAGTCAGCTGACACAGCTCAGGGATCAAATTACAACTTGTGTTTAGTCACAGAGGAGGGGGAATTAGACAGGCTAAACTCTCTAAATACATACAGGGTGCATTTCTATATGTTCTCATTCTGTCCTGTGTAAGAGGTCAGGTCCACTTTAAGTACCTAATATTGTTTAGATTTTGAATCGGAGTTGCATCAGGCCCGACTGATTGTTCCGGCTTACCCTACAAATCCATCAACATTATCTATGTTGATGGATTTGTAGGCCAGGTGGATCGCTCAAGACCAGTCTTATCACCTAAACGACGGACTGTAAACACGCCCGATTTGACGTCCGGACAACTGAACGACGGGACGTCCAAAGGACGGGTCGGTTAAAAAAATCAGATGTGTGTATGGGCCTTAAGATGTTGCTCTCTGGAGATCAGGAAAAAAGGGGATAAATTCCCCTCCACCTAGGGGTGGACACAGGTGTGATAGAAGGTGAACAGAGGCGCCAAAAGGATAAAATATGCTAAAATTGTTAATGTTTGGGAGGCGATGGTGGTCCTGACCTCCCCAGACACAAAAGCTGTCGATTTTTCAGCAAAAACAAGGTTTTTATTCACATACTCCAATAAAACAGGCAACGCATTTCACAGGTATGATCCCGCTTCCTCAGGCAATAATAGTTGGAGTATTCCACAGCAAGAAGTCCACGCCTAGCGCCTCAGGTCTGTATTTTAGAGAAGGAAAAGATTGCAGATTTGATTGTTAAAATCTTAAAGGAAACCAGAGACTAATGATATAAAAGTTTTATATAGCTGGGGCTTCCTCCAGCTCCCTCTGCACGGATCTCTCCCATGCTGTCTTCCTCCGCCTCTTCACCTCCTCCTTCTCCCAGCAGAAGCCCAGTTAGCTTGGCCAGTGTGGACGCACTGTGCATGCACGGCCCGGCCACACTCCCGTCACCGGGACTACTGCACACAACGCTCCCAGCCGTGGGGGGAGAAGGATAGCAAGGGAGCGATCACTGCGGAGGGGGCTGGAGGAAGCCCCAGTTATGTATAAAACTTTTATATCATTCCTCTAAAGGTACACTTTAAGGTGGGCCAAGATGTTAGATGTGTTAAAAGAAACATCAGATGAAACAAAAATCTGTTAAAAGGAGACCACTTTTAATCAGTAATGTCTGTTGATTGGGAGATGCATGCGCAGTAGCCCCGGACTGACGAGACTGAGCCAGTTACCAGGGCTGACTGCAGCTGAACGGCAGACCGCGGGAGGACGGCATGGGACTCAGACGTGTTTATGCTACTGGAGGAAGCCGCGGGTGAGTATCAAATCTTTTTACGACAGCTCTGGTTTACTTTAAGGAGACAGTAGGCTGGAGTGCAGGTAGGAGCAGCATGAGAATGAGGCTCCATATCTTTGTAGTGCAGTGAGTAGTACAAAGCTTGCATTGAGGAAACATATTTTAAGGGGCAGGGTGGTAAATGATCAATATCCGGGATATAGGAGTCTTTTCCTAGATCTGCTTTATATAGTCCCTTCTTAAAGGACAACTGAAGCGAGAGATGCGATGGCTGCCATATTTACAGTATTTCCTTTTAAGCAATACCAGTTGCCTGGCTGTCCTGCTGATCCTCTGCCTCTAATACTTTTAGCCATCGACCCTGAACAAGCATGCAGCAGATCAGGTGTTTCTGACATTATTGTCAGATCTGACAAGATTAGCTGCATGCTTGTTTCTGGTGTTATTTACTCACTACTGCAGCCAAATAGACCAGCAGGGCTGGCAGGCAACTTGTATTGTTCAAAAGGAAATAAGTATGGCAGCCTCCATATTCTTAATTCAGTTGTCCTTTAAGTGGCAGCCTTACCTTACATCAGAGTCTCACTTTGCATGTTGCGCTTTTTGCAACATAGTTCCCATATATGCTGCTGCTGTGCTGGTGTAACTCCACTGACACTGTAGATATACTACATCACCACCCCCCCCCCCCCCCCCCCCCCCCCAATAGATATGGATATTAATCGGCCTGCTGCCGTCCATCCAATGCTGAAATATCAGTTTTAGCTGGAGTAACCCAGTTATTTTCTGTCGTTGGTATAGTAATTGTATGAATAAAGTTATTTTTGTGATTTGTCTCAGTGGCCTCTTGTTCTGTTCCTGGGAGGGGGAGGGGAAGGGGCCCTGTCAGGAAGTGGTGACACAGAAATGGCTGTTGGGGCGGATCGGAAGCCTCCCCTCGGTGCTATAATAAGCAGCCTCTCTTGTCGGCAGTGTGGGGTGCAGCTGCTTGGAGGAGACCCTGAACAAGAAAGACATTTGCTGCGCTACACAGGATTATACAAAATCAAGGCGCTATCATTAGGAGATGATTCTGTTAGTGTTCTGTCAACACATCTGTACAGATACACAGTACAGGAACTCCATGTATAACATGAGGAATGTTAGGTTATTAAAACCTAACTCTAACCACAGAATAGACAACACAGTTTCTTAGTATGCAGAGCTCCCAAGGGTTCCCGTGTCTTTTTATTAGTCAATGCTTCATCAGCTAGGATGCTCTCATCATCTGAGGCAGCTCAACTGAAGAGGTTAACAGCGGGCTATTTTGCTCAGAATCCGTATGCTGTTGAGATTGCAAAGAGACTGGGCTCATATAGGCCACAAAGATCACAGCCTGCAGCTCTGAACGTCTCCTGCAGAAAATGACAGGTGTGAACCCCTATGCCAGTGATGGCTAACCTTGGCACTCCAGCTGTGACAAAAATACAAATCCCATCATACCCCTGCCTCCCCGAGTTATGCTTAGAGCTGTCAGAGCATTGCAATGCCTCATGGGACTTGTAGTTCCACCACAGCTGGAGTGCCAAGGTTAGCCATCACTGCTATGCCAACCACCGCCAAGATATACTCACTCCAGGTCTTACACACGGCTACCACTTTATATATCCCTTACTCGCCTTGGGCCACACACATTATGCATCATCTACTCATCTGCCACAGGCTCACATTATACAAGCCTAAACACCAAATCCTCACTCATATTATACATTCACATGCTGGACCCCACCAATCCATTCCCCACTTCCAATCCCTCTTACTTTCCCTCCATCC
Organism: Hyperolius riggenbachi; assembly: GCF_040937935.1. Lineage (NCBI taxonomy): Eukaryota > Metazoa > Chordata > Amphibia > Anura > Hyperoliidae > Hyperolius > Hyperolius riggenbachi. The sequence goes on from NC_090654.1 coordinate 82,733,218, forward strand.
TTGAGTCTTTCCTGTAAAAACAGTTTCCTCCCCAGCACAGATGGAAGTCCAGAGTGAATTTTCACTATGGTGGAGGCTCGGATAGGTTAGGGAAGGTGAGAGGCTACAATAACAGGAGCCCAAGGGGTTAACAGTCTCTATTGCAGAGACCCTAGAAGTGGCCTGGGTGACACCTTCTCTTCGCCAGGTTCCATGGCAGTCGCTATGGTAATTGTGTGTCACAAAGTGTGATCAGCCTACCTTGGCTTCTAGAGTTCAGCATCTAGTCATGTCTGCTAACCGCTTGCATAATTTGCAAAAAGCTTCAATAAGAATTCACACAATCTACAGGGCCTTCACTGTCACCAAAACTACTAATGCAACTCCAGGCAATCATTTTTTTAAATTTCATTCTGGATAGAATAGGGAAGAAATTCTGTCAGATGATGCACGTTGTCCAAATTTCAGGTGAGGAACAGGAAGTGATGTGAAATACTCCCAAAAGAAGTAGAGGCGGCAACCAAAACACGTTTGGGCAAAAAATGATTACAAGTAAGGTTTTCATTATATTCCATATCACCAGTAAGATGATCTTCCTTACTTGGTCCAGCCATAGAGTTGCTGAGAACAGAAAGAGGCAAAATCTCCGCAACATTGGCACAGAGGTATAAAATTATGACAGATGTTTTAGCCTTTTCACCTCTAAAAATGAAATGTATTATGCACAGGCAAGCATTTTATGGCACTCATTGTTTTGGATGTACAGATCGATGGCATTGTAATCGGCCTGAGGAAGTGGGCTCGTACCCACAAAACGCCTGAGCATAATAATTGTCATTTTTATATGAAATTGTTTTTCTTGAAGTAAGCAACCTCCCCTTTTTCTGTTTAATTGTTTTATCAATCCCTGGGCGCCTCTTACCTGGGTACCCTTTGTACCTCTAGATTTGATTAGTTGTAGCCATTAATTGACTGCTCTCCTTCCCAGTTTACACCTCTCTGACACTGCAGCTGTCCTTGGCAGGTTTGATGCTCCATAGGAATTGTTATGTTTAGAGCACTTGAGGTGGGGGGGGGGGGGGGGGTTCCAACGTAAAATTTGCACTGGGACCCGGAGCTCTCCTACGCTACTGCATGTGGATTTAATCTGTAATATAAAAAACACAATTTTATCAATAATTAATGGTGGAACCACCCCTCCTCAATCAGAAGACTTAACATTTTAAATTGGATTTTTTTATGCCTGAAGAATAGTCTCAGAGACGGCCCTAGTAGGTTTATGGACCTGCTAAAAAAAAAACACCCGCTAAGGCCCGGTTCACATAAGCGGTGGCCGTCCGGAATCGCCGTGCCGGAGCCGGACCGCTTGCAGAACGGACGGAACGGACGCACGGCAATAGCAATGAAAGCCTATGCGTCCGTTCACATGCGTCCGTTCTGCCGGACCGGAGCCGGACCGGATCCGGACCGGATCCGGACTCCGGCGTCCGTTCCAACATGCGCTATTTTTTGGTCCGGCTCCTCCGGCAGCCGTATCCGGGGCGGAGCCGGACTGCACCATCCGGCCAATGGAAACCAATGAGAACCGGAGAGCGCACAACACACTGGCTACAAAAACCGGACGTTCTACCCCACTTCCTATGCATTTTGGATGGGGACCACATGGGCCCAGCGTTCAGGTGGGGCAGCAGCGATTTCATGCTGGAGCTCTAGGCAGCAACATGTCTGATTAGTCTGATAACGAGGAGGCGAACAACAGAGAATTCCCAGGTATACGAGTAAAAAATGCCTGGATCCATGGTCCCAACTGCAGTCTCTGTATCCACGGATGGTCTCCACACGTCCACCTGTCTCCAACAATGACCCCAGACCCTTCTGCTGACCTCCCAGACCCCAGGTAATAACAGGTTGTTATCTCCTTAAGAAACCGGATCCGGACCGCAACCGTGTTCACACCGCACGGAAACCGGATGCAAACGGACCGGATCCGGACCGGATCCGGATAGGAACCATACGGATCAGGTCTGGTCCGGATACGGTGCGGTCCGGACATCCGGTGCGGTTTTGACAAAACCGCAAGTGTGAACGGGGCCTTATGCCTCTCTTCTGTGTCATGGGAGGCTCATTTCTGTAGCATTTGTGTGGTAATGAGTTTTTATAGCCCACTCTCAAGTATAAAACATTTTTCTTTACAATAGTGCAGAAATGGATTCAAACTTTGACTTCCTTGCAAGCTTGGGCATATTCAGAAATCCACAACAATTACAGCACCCTGATACTGCGCTCATATGCTGAGTCAGGTGTTAAGTATGTCACCTCTAAAATTTTATAAAAGGTAATGAATCAAACATTCATCAAACATTCATATTACAGGTGCTAAATTCTAAATAAAACACATTGGCAGGTAGTAACCACATGTATAATGTCCTTGCTCATATAATGGTTATCATGTGGGAGCGCTCTTCCTAGATGCGTGCAACCATCAAAATAGAGTTCTTCAGTAAAGTGGTTAAGCGCTCTTCTCTGCCTGTTCCTTCTTACACACAGCAAATATATCATATAATGAAAAAGCCCCCCCTTCGGGGAAAGACTCACCAGACTTCTAGGCCTCCAAGGCCAATGCTCGCATTCGGGGTATTGGCCACCCCGCAGCCTCTCTGGCAGTCCTCTCTCGGCTATTCCCAGTGTGTGTAAGCAAAAAACGAATTCCACATCGCGTAAAAGCGTACCAGTTTATTTAAAAAGTGGTTAAAAACAGATCAGTGGTGTATAACCACTCATTGGGTCAGAAGACTTCATCAAAAAATGAAACACAGCCAGCCCCTTGTTTGACAAGCTACCCGATTCCAGGTACAGGGGTATGCAGAGATGAGATGCACTAAGCTTGTGACAAGGCGCACGCCTCTGTCATCTAGCGTCCCTCTCCGCAATATCTTACTGGCTAGTGCTCTAAAAAGATACCGAGCCTACTGCACACAGACAATCCCGCCGCGTCCAGCGAGCGCTGTGCGCTATGACATCACTCCGTGGCTCCGCCCAATGTATCGTTGCCCTAGCAACTCCTCAGGGGCCCCGGAGAGGGACGCTAGATGACAGAGGCGTGCGCCTTGTCACAAGCTTAGTGCATCTCATCTCTGCATACCCCTGTACCTGGAATCGGGTAGCTTGTCAAACAAGGGGCTGGCTGTGTTTCATTTTTTGATGAAGTCTTCTGACCCAATGAGTGGTTATACACCACTGATCTGTTTTTAACCACTTTTTAAATAAACTGGTACGCTTTTACGCGATGTGGAATTCGATTTTTGCTTACACAGACTGGGAATAGCCGAGAGAGGACTGCCAGAGAGGCTGCGGGGTGGCCAATACCCCGAATGCGAGCATTGGCCTTGGAGGCCTAGAAGTCTGGTGAGTCTTTCCCCGAAGGGGGGGCTTTTTCATTATATGATATATTTGCTGGTTGTAAGAAGGAACAGGCAGAGAAGAGCGCTTAACCACTTTACTGAAGAACCATATTCAGAAATCAGCAGAAGGCTTTGACACCCATTTTACAAAAATATAATTTCACTTTAAATGCATAATGTATGCAAATATTTATAAAAAAAATAAAAATGTCACTTCACAGCATATCTGTAGTATAACCACCCTCACCCCGGCTATTACAGTTTAACTGTCAGTAATTTGTGATGTAAGAAAAAAATACTGAAATCTGGGCAAAAACTAAAATCCTTCAGCAGACATTTTTCCTGTATATAATTTACATTATGTGTGTGGTGGAATTTGTAATCCAGCAGCAAAACTGTTACACATTTCTGGTCACAGAAGGATATACGAGTTTAGAGAAATGCAGTGGAAACCTCATCCTACAGGGTGATATGTACTCCCCGGGCAACAGCATGCATTAGGGGTAGAGATTAGCCTTGAGGGTGAGGCTACACACTCCTGATTTATTGGCATTTTCATCCTCACAGATCCTTCACTGACAATATATGTGAGCTGGCAGCATGAGTCACTTGCTTCAGAATTTCAGCTAAGAGGGCAGGAAGCAGGTGAAAGAAGCATGTAACACTATTGTTGCTATACCACTTATAATTTATATTATATTCAGGAATACTGTCTACTAAGGAATTTTAGTTGTTGCCTGGAGATAAAAACCTGCTTTTTGCCTCAGTATTCTTGCAAGTTTTCCTCATACAAAGAACTGTCAAATGGCAGGTACCCTGTGCAAATGTCTGTGCCGCACATACAAGTCTTCCGGGGAACTGCTGCCACCTCCTCGCTGAGAATGTCCCCAGGTTTTCTGCTAGGTTCATTGTTAAATGCTCTCCCAGAATAATCATAACACAGTTCCTCTCCGGCCTGTATGTCCCGGGCTGCAAACAATGCCAACTTGGGCAGCATTGAGTGGCTCCGCACAGGCAACATGAAGAGATTTGGCTTGCAGGAGTGGTTCAGAAACCGTCCCACATTGCCTGTGTGTGTGGGGTCCACGTACATCTGAAGTATTTGTCCACTGTGAAGATGCTCCCGTATCGCGATGATGTAATTGTTTGCATTGGGATCCTGAGATCTGATCCTGCGACTTGCCTCTTCATGGCCCAGCACCTTCCCTGCGTACTCGCAGACAAATCTCCCGCTAGGTATGTCTTCCTGCGTAATGAGGCCCCAGCCCTTTCCAGGTATCTGGCACACTTGGAGATGGAATTGCAGCCCCCGCTGTGTCTCACGGTTGGCACAAGTCTCAGCACAGCTGCACAGGATGTTACACTCTAGGATGGGTCTGCCTCTGTCTGTCACTTGCCTGTTCACATAGTTCTCACCCTGCAGCAAACATGGGCACTGCACAGTCATGCAGCTCTGTCCGAGGCACTCACAGCCCTGGATGGTCACTTCACTGGGGTCTAACTCAGCACCAGGGCCAGCGATCAGCTCTGAAGTGTACTGCAGGAGGAATAAAGAGACAATGACTAAAAACAGATGAAATGCAGCAGAAAAATCTCCTCAGCTGGGACCATTTCCACACATTGATTAGATGAACAGTATTAAAATAAGTCTATCACAAACCAGGGCAATAAGCCTACAGTGAGAATATAACAGAGGTTGCTGGCCTTTAAAGTGGATCTGAGATAATTGTGTTCCTTTCATATAGTTTATAGGGCATTCCTCAAGCCAAATACTTTTTTTGTTTTGTTTTAATACTCTAATTCCCTATAAACTACCGGTAAACAAGCCTCGCCCACAGCTCCTTTTGTGCCTTGGCACAGTAGCAAGGGCTTATGGGAGCTCAGTATGGGCAGGAGGAGGAGGAGGAGGTTACTAGCCATTGATATCAGAGGCAGAGGGGAGGAGGGAGGAGGAGAGGGGACTGAAGGGGACACAGGCAAACTGATAGCATCTCCAGCCCTCAGTCTGTGACAATCAGAACATGGCTGCCCTCATTGTATCACACAAATAAATAATCATAAACTTTTGAAGCTGTTTGCAGCTAGATATGCTGTGTAAACTATCTAAACTTTAGATAAGGTATATAGACAAGTTACTTGTTATAGTTAGTTTTTCATCTCGGATCCGCTTTAAAACTACACGTCACATTGACTAGTACAGATGAATGAAGTATGCAGGCAGTAGATTTCAGGATGAGCGAATCAAGCCTCCAGTGTTCCCCCCCAACTAAAATGCGCAGCACCGGGCCCATGCAGAGTCTGGCTGTGTACATGCCTCAAGGTAACAGGGGTACAGGAATGGAGAGAGGACACAGGAGGAGCGTGCCAGCGGACAGGTGAGTGTGCGCTCCACTGCCAACCCTCTGCAAGCACCTACTGTAGACCATCTCAGATGGGAGGAGACCCGGGGAGGGGGGGGGGGGGTAAGCTGTCCCTGTATAATGGCTCCATAGATTGATAGATTTCTAGGTGAAATCTATTAAAAAACTATTTGCAGTGTGCGGCAGTGATAGATCCCTCCCTGACCAGATGCCGATCACAGGGATTTACCTATTGCTTGAGTATGAAGCAGACAAAGTGGTACCTTTAGTTTGGTTACAGACAGTATGGTGTGTAGCGGGGGTGGGAGGAGGAGTCTGACAACCATTTCACAGTTACCTGCTTCTTCAGAGGCCACAAAACATACCCGTTGGTTGAATCCGATGGCATCTGCAAGTGTATGGCTACTTTAAAAACCTCAAAGACTCTCTATCACATCTGAATACTATCCAAAACGGGCACAACTAGAGGGGAGCAGCACATGCGATCACAGGGGAGCCCGAGCTGGTGGGGGGCCCCCAACTACTAACCTTCTCTTCCTCTGATACAGGGGACTATACTTCAGATCAGGTGTTTTTGTGGCTATGCTTGTTATGGGTGAGAAGATCATGATGACCACACTCGTTTTATGACCCTTGCGAGATGGGCCCCAAGGCTGTGAAGGGCACCATGGGGAGGCAAGGGAAGGGGTGTAAATATTTGTGGGGGACTATGAATTGTAGTTACGTGACTGATCTAAAACATATATATATATATTTTATTTTTCTGGAGCTGAATGCTATTGCCTGATATATCCAAACAATGCATGGCCACCAATGTGTGAAACGGCTTCGGTCATGAAGGGGTTAAGCTGACCGCGTATTGTGATAATAAAAAACACTAATTTCCTTTAAAGGCAACACATTGACGTCTGTCCAGAGTTCGCCTTTACTGGTTTTATAGACAGCGATTTAGCAGTAAAGTGGATTTTTGCAGCAGGGAATGAGGGCCGGTCTCGGCTCTGCTGAGTTCCAACTGGATTTTCAGATGTGTTGCAAACTCTCCATAACTACGGCTGATTGTGGTTTTATTCTGCGTTGAGCTGAAGACAATGGCATTCTGTGTGTGAATGAAGAAGGCAGCATTCCAGCCCCCAGCCATCGCCATATGTGGAAAGAGTGCGTTACAGCACTATAGTATGGGAGCTGCCAGCGCCGTTTCACGAATCGCCCTTCCTCGCCAACCAGCGCACCTTGTGTGACGACAACGCCACAGGAATACCAACACTGCCTGGAATGTACCTTGTACTGCGCACAGGGTGTTATTAACTCCAGACAGGCGTACATACGCCATACCGCAGCACAGTGCTATCTCACACACCGTATAATCACCATTATCTGAAATGACAACATAACCTTATACTGTGTTCATCGCTATGTGTCATGGGAATCTCCAATCACATTACTCTGAGATCTCCAGCATCAGACCAGAGATCTTAGTTAAAAGGAACCTGAAATGAGGAGAATATGGAGGCTGCCATATTTATTTCTTTTTAAACAATACCAGTTACCTGGCAGTCCTGCCGATCCTCGGACTCTAATACCTTTCGCCATAGACCCTGAACAAGCATGCAGATCAGATGTTTCTGACACAAATTTGACTAGATTACCTGCATGCATGTTTCAGGTGTGTGATTCAGACACTACTGATGCCAGAATGATCAGCAGGGCTGCCAGGCAACTGGTATTGTTTAAAAGGAAATAAATATGGCAGGCTCTATACACCTCTTGCTTAGGTACCCTTTAAATACCCGATCTGCTCCGGTGGATTCTTTGCGACTGAGCATTGTGGAAGAATTAAAGAGGAGCTGTCAGCTATACTATCTCATAACATATGTATAAGTGTGCTCTACTTACACATGTATTGCACTGTCCACGTTTTGATTTCAGTGATATTTCTACAGTAAAAAAAAGAGAAAATCCTTATTATTTTCCATTTTAACTGTGGCTATTTTGAAGCCAATCTTGATGTTATTTCCTCCCTTACTCGCATCTGCCCGATTGTGTAATCATTGCCAGCCACTATAGAATGTGCATTGTCTCAGCATAAGAAATATTAGCCAATCAGAGAGGAACAGAGGTGTGGGAGGGGAAAACAGGAGGGAAAGAGGCTTCAGCCAATCAGGCTGCATTAGTTAAAGAGAACCAGAGGTGGGTTTGAAAAATCCTATTAGGACACAGAGGCAAGTGCTGTATAAAATGAGCAGCCTATGTGTCCTTAAACACTGTCTCCAGGCTCCCCCCAGGCTCTGCTGTCCCCCATAAAAAAAAACAAAAAACGCCAGGCTAGCGACACGCAGATTGTCGCTTGCCTGCTGTTTACCTGAAGGCTGCCATTAACCGCCGCTCCCCCGCCTACTCTATATCACGGCTCCCCGCTTGTGTCCCTCCCCCGTAAACCGATTGGAGGAAGCTTACGGAGGCGGGAAGGGACACAGGCGGGGAGCCACGCTATAGAGGAGACGGGGGAACAGCGGTGACTGACAGCCTTCAGGTAAACAGCCAGCTAGTGACAATCTGCGTGTCACTAGCCTGGTGTTTTTTTTTTATGGGGGACAGCAGAGCCCGGGGGGAGCCTGGAGACCGTCTGTAAGGACACAGAGGCTGCTTATTGTATACAGCACTTGCCTCTGTATCCTAATTTTTCAAACCCACCTCGGGTTCTCTTTAGGTCTGAGGGGAAAGTAGAGAAGCAAAAAATGATAACCCAGCATGTCCTGCAACTTCCTTTGTGCGGCAATGTGCCAAATAAGAGTCAAGTAAACTGGGGAATGATCATTTATCAACAAGAAAAGTAATAGTGATTTTAATTTTTGGATTGCCTGGTTAGCATCCTTATTACTTCACTGGGAGGGAGAAGGTGCCCCAAAAAATAACCATGGATGCAATAAATATAAAATGGCTTACCTCTAACAAGAAGGGGCAACGCCAATATAGAAAATACATTTTAATAATCAGACACAAAAACGATAACATGTTTCGCGGAGCACAGTCCGCTTCCTCAGATCAAATAAAGCAATGTCTGGGTCTGCTTTATTTGATCTGAGGAAGCGGACTGTGCGCCTTCTTGTTAGAGGTAAGCCATTTTATATTTATTACATCTATAGTTATTTTTTGGGGCGCCTTCTACCTCCCAGTGATATTGTTTACAGCCCCCTAGCTTCTACCGTGTATCCCCAGCATTAGAGGTTGCTGTCAATCGTTTGTTTCGTGTACCCAAACAATCGTTTTTTCTAGAGTGCGACCCATACATTTGAAGACAAAGAGCCCGAGTGGGGATGGGATTTCCTCACTTGTTTTTATACTGAGGTTGCTGGTCTTGCAACCCACCTTTGTGATCACCTCACCACTTTGTATTTATTCAGAATTTGACATTAATATACTACACCATAAGGGGCTTCTGGTCTCTCTCTGTGTTTTTCCTGTATCCGTAGGAAGTCTTGGGACTCCTCTGGACTACACACCACCTGCTTATTACTTGTTCAGGAGAGGAGGGTTAGATAATGGAAGGAGCAGAGTCCTCCAGCAGCACAGAGTATATCAGGAGAGGAGGGTTAGATAGTGGAAGGAGCAGAGTCCTCCAGCAGCACAGAGTATATCAGGAGAGGAGGGTTAGATAGCGGAAGGCCTCCAGCAGCACAGAGTATATCAGGAGAGGAGGGTTAGATAGTGGAAGGAGCAGAGTCCTCCAGCAGCACAGGGTATATCAGGAAAGGAGGGTTAGATAGCAGAAGTAGCAGGGTCCTCCAGCAGCACAGAGTATATCAGGAGAGGAGGGTTAGATAGCAGAAGGAGCAGGGTCCTCCAGCAGCACAGAGTATATCAGGAGAGGATAGTTATATAGTGGAAGGAGCAGAGTCCTCCAGCAGCACAGACTATATCAGGAGAGGAGGGTTAGATAGTGGAAGGAGCAGAGTCATCCAGCAGCACAGAGTATATCAGGAGAGGAGGGTTAGATAGCAGAAGGAGCACAGTCCTCCAGCAGCACAGAGTATATCAGGAGAGGAGGGTTAGATAGAGGAAGGAGCAGAGTCTTCCAGCAGCGCAGAGTATATCAGGAGAGGAGGGTTAGATAGAGGAAGGAGCAGAGTCCTCCAGCAGCACAGAGTATATCAGGAGAGGAGGGTTAGATAGTGGAAGGAGCAGAGTCCTCCAGCAGCACAGAGTATATCAGGAGAGGAGGGTTAGATAGTGGAAGGAGCAGAGTCCTCCAGCAGCACAGAGTATATCAGGAGAGGAGGGTTAGATAGTGGAAGGAGCAGAGTACTCCAGCAGCACAGAGTATATCAGGAAAGGAGGGTTAGATAGTGGAAGGAGCAGGGTCCCCCAGCAGCACATAGTATATCAGGAGAGGAGGGTTAGATAGAGGAAGGAGCAGAGTCCTCCAGCAGCACAGAGTATATCAGGAGAGGAGGGTTAGATAGTGGAAGGAGCAGAGTCCTCCAGCAGCACAGAGTATATCAGGAGATGAGGGTTAGATAGTGGAGGAGCAGGGTCCCCCAGCAGCACATAGTATATCAGGAGAGGAGGGTTAGATAGAGGAAGGAGCAGAGTCCTCCAGCAGCACAGAGTATATCAGGAGATGAGGGTTAGATAGTGGGAAGATCAGAGTCCTCCAGCAGCACAGAGTATATCAGGAGAGGAGGGTTAGATAGTGGGAAGATCAGAGTCCTCCAGCAGCACAGAGTATATCAGGAGAGGAGGGTTAGATAGTGGGAAGATCAGAGTCCTCCAGCAGAACAGAGTATATCAGGAGAGGAGGGTTAGATAGTGGGAAGATCAGAGTCCTCCAGCAGCACAAAGTATATCAGGAGAGGAGGGTTGGATAGTGGGAAGATCAGAGTCCTCCAGCAGAACAGAGTATATCAGGAGAAGAGGGTTAGATAGTGGGAAGATCAGAGTCCTCCAGCAGCACAGAGTATATCAGGAGATGAGGGTTAGATAGTGGGAAGATCAGAGTCCTTCAGCAGCACAGAGTATATCAGGAGATGAGGGTTAGATAGTGGAAGGAGCAGAGTCCTCCAGCAGCACAGAGTATATCAGGAGAGGAGGGTTAGATAGTGGAAGGAGCAGAGTCCTCCAGCAGCACAGGATATATCATGAGAGGAGGGTTAGATAGTGGAAGGAGCAGAGTCCTCCAGCAGCACAGAGTATATCAGGAGATGAGGGTTAGATAGTGGAAGGAGCAGAGTCCTCCAGCAGCACAGGGTATATCAGGAGAGGAGGGTTAGATAGTGGGAAGATCAGAGTCCTCCAGCAGAACAGAGTATATCAGGAGAGGAGGGTTAGATAGTGGGAAGATAAGAGTCCTCCAGCAGCACAGAGTATATCAGGAGATGAGGGTTAGATAGTGGGAAGATCAGAGTCCTTCAGCAGCACAGAGTATATCAGGAGATGAGGGTTAGATAGTGGAAGGAGCAGAGTTCTCCAGCAGCACAGAGTATATCAGGAGAGGAGGGTTAGATAGTGGAAGGAGCAGAGTCCTCCAGCAGCACAGAGTATATGAGGAGAGGAGGGTTAGATAGTGGAAGGAGCAGAGTCCTCCAGCAGCACAGGGTATATCAGGAGAGGAGGGTTAGATAGTGGAAGGAGCAGAGTCCTCCAGCAGCACAGAGTATATCAGGAGATGAGGGTTAGATAGTGGAAGGAGCAGAGTCCTCCAGCAGCACAGGGTATATCAGGAGAGGAGGATTAGATAGTGGAAGGAGCAGAGTCCTCCAGCAGCACAGAGTATATCAGGAGAGGAGGGTTAGATAGTGGAAGGGGCAGAGTCCCCCAGCAGCACAGAGTATATCAGTAGAGGAGGGTTAGATAATGGAAGGAGCAGAGTCCTCCAGCAGCACAGGGTATATCAGGAGAGGAGGGTTACATAGTGGAAGGAGCAGAGTCCTCCAGCAGCACAGAGTATATGAGCAGATGAGGGTTAGATAGTGGAAGGAGCAGAGTCCTCCAGCAGCACAGGGTATATCAGGAGAGGAGGGTTAGATTGTGGGAAGATCAGAGTCCTCCAGCAGCACAGGGTATATCAGGAGAGGAGCGTTAGATAGTGGAAGGAGCAGAGTCCTCCAACAGCACAGAGTATATCAGGAGATGAGGGTTAGATAGTGGAAGGAGCAGAGTCATCCAGCAGCACAGGGTATATCAGGAGAGGAGGGTTAGATAGTGGAAGGAGCAAAGTCCTCCAGCAGCACAGAATATATCAGGAGAGGAGGGTTAGATAGTGGAAGGAGCAGAGTCCTCCAGCAGCACAGGGTATATCAGGAGAGGAGGGTTAGATAGTGGAAGGAGCAGAGTCCTCCAGCAGCACAGGGTATATCAGGAGAGGAGGGTTAGATAGTGGAAGGAGCAGAGTCCTCCAGCAGCACAGAGTATATCAGGAGATGAGGGTTAGATAGTGGAAGGAGCAGAGTCCTCCAGCAGCACAGGGTATATCAGGAGAGGAGGGTTAGATAGTGGAAGGAGCAGAGTCCTCCAGCAGCACAGGGTATATCAGGAGAGGAGGGTTAGATAGTGGAAGGAGCAGAGTCCTCCAGCAGCACAGGGTATATCAGGGGCAGAGGGTTAGATAGTGGAAGGAGTAGAGTCCTCCAGCAGCACAGGGTATATCAGGAGCAGAGGGTTAGATAGTGGAAGGAGTAGAGTCCTCCAGCAGCACAGGGTATATCAGAAGAGGAGGGTTAGATAGTGGAAGGAGCAGAGTCCTCCAGCAGCACAGGGTATATCAGGAGAGGAGGGTTAGATAGTGGGAAGATCAGAGTCCTCCAGCAGCACATAGTATATCAGGAGAGGAGGGTTAGATAGTGGAAGGAGCAGAGTCCTCCAGCAGCACAGAGTATATCAGGAGAGGAGGGTTAGATAGTGGAAGGAGCAGAGTCCTCCAGCAGCACAGAGTATATCAGGAGAGGAGGGTTAGATAGTGGAAGGAGCAGAGTACTCCAGCAGCACAGAGTATATCAGGAAAGGAGGGTTAGATAGTGGAGGAGCAGGGTCCCCCAGCAGCACATAGTATATCAGGAGAGGAGGGTTAGATAGAGGAAGGAGCAGAGTCCTCCAGCAGCACAGAGTATATCAGGAGAGGAGGGTTAGATAGTGGAAGGAGCAGAGTCCTCCAGCAGCACAGAGTATATCAGGAGAGGAGGGTTAGATAGTGGAAGGAGCAGAGTCCTCCAGCAGCACAGGGTATATCAGGAGAGGAGGGTTAGATAGTGGAAGGAGCAGAGTCCTCCAGCAGCACAGAATATATCAGGAGAGGAGGGTTAGATAGTGGAAGGAGCAGAGTCCTCCAGCAGCACAGGGTATATCAGGAGAGGAGGGTTAGATAGTGGAAGGAGCAGAGTCCTCCAGCAGCACAGGGTATATCAGGAGAGGAGGGTTAGATAGTGGAAGGAGCAGAGTCCTCCAGCAGCACAGAGTGTATCAGGAGATGAGGGTTAGATAGTGGAAGGAGCAGAGTCCTCCAGCAGCACAGGGTATATCAGGAGAGGAGGGTAAGATAGTGGAAGGAGCAGAGTCCTCCAGCAGCACAGGGTATATCAGGAGAGGAGGGTTAGATAGTGGAAGGAGCAGAGTCCTCCAGCAGCACAGGGTATATCAGGGGCAGAGGGTTAGATAGTGGAAGGAGTAGAGTCCTCCAGCAGCACAGGGTATATCCGGAGAGGAGGATTAGATAGTGGAAGGAGCAGAGTCCTCCAGCAGCACAGAGTATATCAGGAGATGAGGGTTAGATAGTGGAAGGAGCAGAGTCCTCCAGCAGCACAGGGTATATCAGGAGAGGAGGGTTAGATAGTGGAAGGAGCAGAGTCCTCCAGCAGCACAGGGTATATCAGGAGAGGAGGGTTAGATTGTGGGAAGATCAGAGTCCTCCAGCAGCACAGGGTATATCAGGAGAGGAGGGTTAGATAGTGAAAGGAGCAGAGTCCTCCAGCAGCACAGAGTATATCAGGAGATGAGGGTTAGATAGTGGAAGGAGCAGAGTCCTCCAGCAGCACAGGGTATATCAGGAGAGGAGGGTTAGATAGTGGAAGGAGCAGAGTCCTCCAGCAGCACAGGGTATATCAGGAGAGGAGGGTTAGATAGTGGAAGGAGCAGAGTCCTCCAGCAGCACAGAATATATCAGGAGAGGAGGGTTAGATAGTGGAAGGAGCAGAGTCCTCCAGCAGCACAGGGTATATCAGGAGAGGAGGGTTAGATAGTGGAAGGAGCAGAGTCCTCCAGCAGCACAGGGTATATCAGGAGAGGAGGGTTAGATAGTGGAAGGAGCAGAGTCCTCCAGCAGCACAGAGTATATCAGGAGAGGAGGGTTAGATAGTGGAAGGAGCAGAGTCCTCCAGCAGCACAGGGTATATCAGGAGAGGAGGGTTAGATAGTGGAAGGAGCAGAGTCCTCCAGCAGCACAGGGTATATCAGGAGAGGAGGGTTAGATAGTGGAAGGAGCAGAGTCCTCCAGCAGCACAGGGTATATCAGGGGCGGAGGGTTAGATAGTGGAAGGAGTAGAGTCCTCCAGCAGCACAGGGTATATCAGGAGATGAGGGTTAGATAGTGGAAGGAGCAGAGTCCTCCAGCAGCACAGGGTATATCAGGAGAGGAGGGTTAGATAGTGGAAGGAGCAGAGTCCTCCAGCAGCACAGGGTATATCAGGAGAGGAGGGTTAGATAGTGGAAGGAGCAGAGTCCTCCAGCAGCACAGGGTATATCAGGGGCGGAGGGTTAGATAGTGGAAGGAGTAGAGTCCTCCAGCAGCACAGGGTATATCAGGAGAGGAGGGTTAGATAGTGGAAGGAGCAGAGTCCTCCAGCAGCACAGGGTATATCAGAAGAGGAGGGTTAGATAGTGGAAGGAGCAGAGTCCTCCAGCAGCACAGGGTATATCAGGAGAGGAGGGTTAGATAGTGGGAAGATCAGAGTCCTCCAGCAGCACATAGTATATCAGGAGAGGAGGGTTAGATAGTGGAAGGAGCAGAGTCCTCCAGCAGCACAGAGTATATCAGGAGAGGAGGGTTAGATAGTGGAAGGAGCAGAGTCCTCCAGCAGCACAGAGTATATCAGGAGAGGAGGGTTAGATAGTGGGAAGATCAGAGTCCTCCAGCAGCACATAGTATATCAGGAGAGGAGGGTTAGATAGTGGAAGGAGCAGAGTCCTCCAGCAGCACAGAGTATATCAGGAGAGGAGGGTTAGATAGTGGAAGGAGCAGAGTCCTCCAGCAGCACAGAGTATATCAGGAGAGGAGGGTTAGATAGTGGAAGGAGCAGAGTACTCCAGCAGCACAGAGTATATCAGGAAAGGAGGGTTAGATAGTGGAGGAGCAGGGTCCCCCAGCAGCACATAGTATATCAGGAGAGGAGGGTTAGATAGAGGAAGGAGCAGAGTCCTCCAGCAGCACAGAGTATATCAGGAGAGGAGGGTTAGATAGTGGAAGGAGCAGAGTCCTCCAGCAGCACAGGGTATATCAGGAGAGGAGGGTTAGATAGAGGAAGGAGCAGAGTCCTCCAGCAGCACAGAGTATATCAGGAGAGGAGGGTTAGATAGTGGAAGGAGCAGAGTCCTCCAGCAGCACAGGGTATATCAGGAGAGGAGGGTTAGATAGTGGAAGGAGCAGAGTCCTCCAGCAGCACAGAGTATATCAGGAGAGGAGGGTTAGATAGTGGAAGGAGCAGAGTCCTCCAGCAGCACAGGGTACATCAGGAGAGGAGGGTTAGATAGTGGAAGGAGCAGAGTCCTCCAGCAGCACAGAATATATCAGGAGAGGAGGGTTAGATAGTGGAAGGAGCAGAGTCCTCCAGCAGCACAGGGTATATCAGGAGAGGAGGGTTAGATAGTGGAAGGAGCAGAGTCCTCCAGCAGCACAGGGTATATCAGGAGAGGAGGGTTAGATAGTGGAAGGAGCAGAGTCCTCCAGCAGCACAGAGTATATCAGGAGATGAGGGTTAGATAGTGGAAGGAGCAGAGTCCTCCAGCAGCACAGGGTATATCAGGAGAGGAGGGTTAGATAGTGGAAGGAGCAGAGTCCTCCAGCAGCACAGGGTATATCAGGAGAGGAGGGTTAGATAGTGGAAGGAGCAGAGTCCTCCAGCAGCACAGGGTATATCAGGGGCAGAGGGTTAGATAGTGGAAGGAGTAGAGTCCTCCAGCAGCACAGGGTATATCAGGAGAGGAGGATTAGATAGTGGAAGGAGCAGAGTCCTCCAGCAGCACAGAGTATATCAGGAGAGGAGGGTTAGATAGTGGAAGGGGCAGAGTCCCCCAGCAGCACAGAGTATATCAGGAGATGAGGGTTAGATAGTGGAAGGAGCAGAGTCCTCCAGCAGCACAGGGTATATCAGGAGAGGAGGGTTAGATTGTGGGAAGATCAGAGTCCTCCAGCAGCACAGGGTATATCAGGAGAGGAGGGTTAGATAGTGGAAGGAGCAGAGTCCTCCAGCAGCACAGAGTATATCAGGAGATGAGGGTTAGATAGTGGAAGGAGCAGAGTCCTCCAGCAGCACAGGGTATATCAGGAGAGGAGGGTTAGATAGTGGAAGGAGCAGAGTCCTCCAGCAGCACAGGGTATATCAGGAGAGGAGGGTTAGATAGTGGAAGGAGAAGAGTCCTCCAGCAGCACAGAATATATCAGGAGAGGAGGGTTAGATAGTGGAAGGAGCAGAGTCCTCCAGCAGCACAGGGTATATCAGGAGAGGAGGGTTAGATAGTGGAAGGAGCAGAGTCCTCCAGCAGCACAGGGTATATCAGGAGAGGAGGGTTAGATAGTGGAAGGAGCAGAGTCCTCCAGCAGCACAGAGTATATCAGGAGAGGAGGGTTAGATAGTGGAAGGAGCAGAGTCCTCCAGCAGCACAGGGTATATCAGGAGAGGAGGGTTAGATAGTGGAAGGAGCAGAGTCCTCCAGCAGCACAGGGTATATCAGGAGAGGAGGGTTAGATAGTGGAAGGAGCAGAGTCCTCCAGCAGCACAGGGTATATCAGGGGCGGAGGGTTAGATAGTGGAAGGAGTAGAGTCCTCCAGCAGCACAGGGTATATCAGGAGAGGAGGGTTAGATAGTGGAAGGAGCAGAGTCCTCCAGCAGCACAGGGTATATCAGAAGAGGAGGGTTAGATAGTGGAAGGAGCAGAGTCCTCCAGCAGCACAGAGTATATCAGGAGAGGAGGGTTAGATAGTGGAAGGAGCAGAGTCCTCCAGCAGCACAGAGTATATCAGGAGAGGAGGGTTAGATAGTGGAAGGGGCAGAGTACTCCAGCAGCACAGAGTATATCAGGAAAGGAGGGTTAGATAGTGGAGGAGCAGGGTCCCCCAGCAGCACATAGTATATCAGGAGAGGAGGGTTAGATAGAGGAAGGAGCAGAGTCCTCCAGCAGCACAGAGTATATCAGGAGAGGAGGGTTAGATAGTGGAAGGAGCAGAGTCCTCCAGCAGCACAGAGTATATCAGGAGAGGAGGGTTAGATAGTGGAAGGAGCAGAGTCCTCCAGCAGCACAGAGTATATCAGGAGAGGAGGGTTAGATAGTGGAAGGAGCAGAGTTTATCAGGAGAGGAGGGTTAGATAGTGGAAGGAGCAGAGTACTCCAGCAGCACAGAGTATATCAGGAGAGGAGGGTTAGATAGTGGAGGAGCAGGGTCCCCCAGCAGCACATAGTATATCAGGAGAGGAGGGTTAGATAGAGGAAGGAGCAGAGTCCTCCAGCAGCACAGAGTATATCAGGAGAGGAGGGTTAGATAGTGGAAGGAGCAGAGTCCTCCAGCAGCACAGAGTATATCAGAAGAGGAGGGTTAGATAGTGGAAGGAGCAGAGTCCTCCAGCAGCACAGAGTATATCAGGAGATGAGGGTTAGATAGTGGAGGAGCAGGGTCCCCCAGCAGCACATAGTATATCAGGAGAGGAGGGTTAGATAGAGGAAGGAGCAGAGTCCTCCAGCAGCACAGAGTATATCAGGAGATGAGGGTTAGATAGTGGGAAGATCAGAGTCCTCCAGCAGCACAGAGTATATCAGGAGAGGAGGGTTGGATAGTGGGAAGATCAGAGTCCTCCAGCAGCACAGAGTATATCAGGAGAGGAGGGTTAGATAGTGGGAAGATCAGAGTCCTCCAGCAGAACAGAGTATATCAGGAGAGGAGGGTTAGATAGTGGGAAGATCAGAGTCCTCCAGCAGCAAGAAGTATATCAGGAGAGGAGGGTTGGATAGTGGGAAGATCAGAGTTCTCCAGCAGAACAGAGTATATCAGGAGAGGAGGGTTAGATAGTGGGAAGATCAGAGTCCTCCAGCAGCACAGAGTATATCAGGAGATGAGGGTTAGATAGTGGGAAGATCAGAGTCCTTCAGCAGCACAGAGTATATCAGGAGATGAGGGTTAGATAGTGGAAGGAGCAGAGTCCTCCAGCAGCACAGAGTATATCAGGAGAGGAGGGTTAGATAGTGGAAGGAGCAGAGTCCTCCAGCAGCACAGAGTATATCAGGAGAGGAGGGTTAGATAGTGGAAGGAGCAGAGTCCTCCAGCAGCACAGGGTATATCATGAGAGGAGGGTTAGATAGTGGAAGGAGCAGAGTCCTCCAGCAGCACAGAGTATATCAGGAGATGAGGGTTAGATAGTGGAAGGAGCAGAGTCCTCCAGCACCACAGGGTATATCAGGAGAGGAGGGTTAGATAGTGGGAAGATCAGAGTCCTCCAGCAGAACAGAGAATATCAGGAGAGGAGGGTTAGATAGTGGGAAGATCAGAGTCCTCCAGCAGCACAGAGTATATCAGGAGATGAGGGTTAGATAGTGGGAAGATCAGAGTCCTTCAGCAGCACAGAGTATATCAGTAGATGAGGGTTAGATAGTGGAAGGAGCAGAGTCCTCCAGCAGCACAGAGTATATCAGGAGAGGAGGGTTAGATAGTGGAAGGAGCAGAGTCCTCCAGCAGCACAGAGTATATCAGGAGAGGAGGGTTAGATAGTGGAAGGAGCAGAGTCCTCCAGCAGCACAGGGTATATCAGGAGAGGAGGGTTAGATAGTGGAAGGAGCAGAGTCCTCCAGCAGCACAGAGTATATCAGGAGATGAGGGTTAGATAGTGGAAGGAGCAGAGTCCTCCAACAGCACAGGGTATATCAGGAGAGGAGGATTAGATAGTGGAAGGAGCAGAGTCCTCCAGCAGCACAGAGTATATCAGGAGAGGAGGGTTAGATAGTGGAAGGGGCAGAGTCCCCCAGCAGCACAGAGTATATCAGTAGAGGAGGGTTAGATAATGGAAGGAGCAGAGTCCTCCAGCAGCACAGGGTATATCAGGAGAGGAGGGTTAGATAGTGGAAGGAGCAGAGTCCTCCAGCAGCACAGAGTATATCAGGAGATGAGGGTTAGATAGTGGAAGGAGCAGAGTCCTCCAGCAGCACAGGGTATATCAGGAGAGGAGGGTTAGATTGTGGGAAGATCAGAGTCCTCCAGCAGCACAGAGTATATCAGGAGAGGAGGGTTGGATAGTGGAAGGAGCAGAGTCCTCCAGCAGCACAGGGTATATCAGGAGAGGAGGGTTAGATAGTGGAAGGAGCAGAGTCCTCCAGCAGCACAGAGTATATCAGGAGATGAGGGTTAGATAGTGGAAGGAGCAGAGTCCTCCAGCAGCACAGGGTATATCAGGAGAGGAGGGTTAGATAGTGGAAGGAGCAGAGTCCTCCAGCAGCACAGGGTATATCAGGAGAGGAGGGTTAGATAGTGGAAGGAGCAGAGTCCTCCAGCAGCACAGGGTATATCAGGGGCGGAGGGTTAGATAGTGGAAGGAGTAGAATCCTCCAGCAGCACAGGGTATATCAGGAGAGGAGGGTTAGATAATGGAAGGAGCAGAGTCCTCCAGCAGCACAGGGTATATCAGAAGAGGAGGGTTAGATAGTGGAAGGAGCAGAGTCCTCCAGCAGCACAGGGTATATCAGGGGCGGAGGGTTAGATAGTGGAAGGAGCAGAGTCCTCCAGCAGCACAGGGTATATCAGGGGCGGAGGGTTAGATAGTGGAAGGAGCAGAGTCCTCCAGCAGCACAGGGTATATCAGGAGAGGAGGGTTAGATAGTGGAAGGAGCAGAGTCCTCCAGCAGCACAGGGTATATCAGAAGAGGAGGGTTAGATAGTGGAAGGAGCAGAGTCCTCCAGCAGCACAGGGTATATCAGGGGCGGAGGGTTAGATAGTGGAAGGAGCAGAGTCCTCCAGCAGCACAGGGTATATCAGGAGAGGAGGGTTAGATTGTGGGAAGATCAGAGTCCTCCAGCAGCACAGGGTATATCAGGAGAGGAGGGTTAGATTGTGGGAAGATCAGAGTCCTCCAGCAGCACAGAGTATATCAGGAGAGGAGGGTTGGATAGTGGAAGGAGCAGAGTCCTCCAGCAGCACAGGGTATATCAGGAGAGGAGGGTTAGATAGTGGAAGGAGCAGAGTCCTCCAGCAGCACAGGGTATATCAGGGGCGGAGGGTTAGATAGTGGAAGGAGCAGAGTCCTCCAGCAGCACAGGGTATATCAGGAGAGGAGGGTTAGATTGTGGGAAGATCAGAGTCCTCCAGCAGCACAGAGTATATCAGGAGAGGAGGGTTGGATAGTGGAAGGAGCAGAGTCCTCCAGCCGCACAGGGTATATCAGGAGAGGAGGGTTAGATAGTGGAAGGAGCAGAGTCCTCCAGCAGCACAGAGTATATCAGGAGATGAGGGTTAGATAGTGGAAGGAGCAGAGTCCTCCAGCAGCACAGGGTATATCAGGAGAGGAGGGTTAGATAGTGGAAGGAGCAGAGTCCTCCAGCAACACAGGGTATATCAGGAGAGGAGGGTTAGATAGTGGAAGGAGCAGAGTCCTCCAGCAGCACAGGGTATATCAGGGGCGGAGGGTTAGATAGTGGAAGGAGTAGAATCCTCCAGCAGCACAGGGTATATCAGGAGAGGAGGGTTAGATAATGGAAGGAGCAGAGTCCTCCAGCAGCACAGGGTATATCAGAAGAGGAGGGTTAGATAGTGGAAGGAGCAGAGTCCTCCAGCAGCACAGGGTATATCAGGGGCGGAGGGTTAGATAGTGGAAGGAGCAGAGTCCTCCAGCAGCACAGGGTATATCAGGGGCGGAGGGTTAGATAGTGGAAGGAGCAGAGTCCTCCAGCAGCACAGGGTATATCAGGAGAGGAGGGTTAGATAGTGGAAGGAGCAGAGTCCTCCAGCAGCACAGGGTATATCAGAAGAGGAGGGTTAGATAGTGGAAGGAGCAGAGTCCTCCAGCAGCACAGGGTATATCAGGGGCGGAGGGTTAGATAGTGGAAGGAGCAGAGTCCTCCAGCAGCACAGGGTATATCAGGAGAGGAGGGTTAGATAGTGGAAGGAGCAGAGTCCTCCAGCAGCACAGAGTATATCAGGAGAGGAGGGTTAGATAGTGGAAGGAGTAGAGACCTCCAGCAGCACAGAGTATATCAGGAGAGGAGGGTTAGATAGTGGAAGGAGCAGAGTCCTCCAGCAGCACAGAGTATATCAGTAGAGGAGGGTTAGATAATGGAAGGAGCAGAGTCCTCCAGCAGCACAGGGTATATCAGGAGAGGAGGGTTAGATAGTGGAAGGAGCAGAGTCCTCCAGCAGCACAGGGTATATCAGGAGATGAGGGTTAGATAGTGGAAGGAGCAGAGTCCTCCAGCAGCACAGAGTATATCAGGAAAGGAGGGTTAGATAGTGGAAGGAGCAGAGTCCTCCAGCAGCACAGGGTATATCGGGAGAGGAGGGTTAGATAGTGGAAGGAGCAGAGTCCTCCAGCAGCACAGAGTATATCAGGGGCGGAGGGTTAGATAGTGGAAGGAGCAGAGTCCTCCAGCAGCACAGGGTATATCAGGAGAGGAGGGTTAGATAGTGGAAGGAGCAGAGTCCTCCAGCAGCACAGAGTATATCAGGAGAGGAGGGTTAGATAGTGGAAGGAGCAGAGACCTCCAGCAGCACAGAGTATATCAGGAGAGGAGGGTTAGATAGTGGAAGGAGCAGAGTCCTCCAGCAGCACAGAGTATATCAGTAGAGGAGGGTTAGATAATGGAAGGAGCAGAGTCCTCCAGCAGCACAGGGTATATCAGGAGAGGAGGGTTAGATAGTGGAAGGAGCAGAGTCCTCCAGCAGCACAGGGTATATCAGGAGATGAGGGTTAGATAGTGGAAGGAGCAGAGTCCTCCAGCAGCACAGAGTATATCAGGAAAGGAGGGTTAGATAGTGGAAGGAGCAGAGTCCTCCAGCAGCACAGGGTATATCGGGAGAGGAGGGTTAGATAGTGGAAGGAGCAGAGTCCTCCAGCAGCACAGAGTATATCAGGAGAGGAGGGTTAGATAGTGGAAGGAGCAGAGTCCTCCAGCAGCACAGGGTATATCAGGAGATGAGGGTTAGATTGTGGGAAGATCAGAGTCCTCCAGCAGCACAGAGTATATCAGGAGAGGAGGGTTAGATAGTGGAAGGAGCAGAGTCCCCCAGCAGCACAGAGTATATCAGGAGATGAGGGTTAGATAGTGGAAGGAGCAGAGTCCTCCAGCAGCACAGGGTATATCAGGAGATGAGGGTTAGATAGTGGAGGAGCAGAGTCCTCCAGCAGCACAGGGTATATCAGGAGAGGAGGGTTAGATTGTGGAAAGATCAGAGTCCTCCAGCAGAACAGAGTATATCAGGAGATGAGGGTTAGATAGTGGAAGGAGCAGAGTCCCCCAGCAGCACAGAGTATATCAGGAGATGAGGGTTAGATAGTGGAAGGAGCAGAGTCCCCCAGCAGCACAGAGTATATCAGGAGAGGAGGGTTAGATAGTGGAAGGAGCAGAGTCCCCCAGCAGCACAGAGTATATCAGGAGATGAGGGTTAGATAGTGGAAGGAGCAGAGTCCTCCAGCAGCACAGGGTATATCAGGAGAGGAGGGTTAGATAGTGGAAGGAGCAGAGTCCTCCAGCAGCACAGGGTATATCAGGAGATGAGGGTTAGATAGTGGAAGGAGCAGAGTCCTCCAGCAGCACAGGGTATATCAGGAGATGAGGGTTAGATAGTGGAGGAGCAGAGTCCTCCAGCAGCACAGAGTATATCAGGGGCGGAGGGTTAGATAGTGGAAGGAGCAGAGTCCTCCAGCAGCACAAGGTATATCAGGAGAGGAGGGTTACATAGTGGAAGGAGCAGAGTCCTCCAGTAGCACAGAGTATATCAGGAGAGGCGGGTTAGATAGTGGAAGGAGCAGAGTCCTCCAGCAGCACAGAGTATATCAGGAGAGGAGGGTTAGATAGAGGAAGGAGCAGAGTCCTCCAGCAGCACAGAGTATATCAGGAGATGAGGGTTAGATAGTGGAAGGAGCAGAGTCCTCCAGCAGCACAGGGTATATCAGGAGATGAGGGTTAGATAGTGGAGGAGCAGAGTCCTCCAGCAGCACAGGGTATATCAGGAGAGGAGGGTTAGATTGTGGGAAGATCAGACTCCTCCAGCAGAACAGAGTATATCAGGAGAGGAGGGTTAAGGTAGCCATACATCAGGCGACTTGGCCGCTGATCGACCACGCGATTATTATAATCAGAATCAGATAACAATCGGTGCCACCAAGTGCATGCCCAATCAATTTGGGCTGAAATTAGTCGCCTATATAGGTCAGACATGCTGCAAGATGTCGGGTCGTCGCGGTCAATCGCAACCAATATCAGGCCAAAACTGGTCGCATAGATCAGCTGGACACGCTGTAAGATGTTGAGTCGGTCAATTGGGTGCACGGTGGTAACAGTGAGTGATATCGGGATAAGCGATTAACACAATGAAACCCCCCAGCGTTATTCCCCTAATTTATAAATTTGAGTGCATTTATACATTACCTGTCCTGTGTCGTAGTTCCCATCTGTCTTCCGTATCCATCACTCCGTTAGCCCGACACACACAGCCGGCGCACGTGTGACATCACACAGGCGCCACGCAAGTGCCGTGTATATGGCTAATTGAAGCGTGGCGGATTCAGAAGACAAACAATCAACGTGACATAGAACAGATAATGCAC
This sequence comes from Hyperolius riggenbachi, assembly GCF_040937935.1. Classification (NCBI taxonomy): domain Eukaryota; kingdom Metazoa; phylum Chordata; class Amphibia; order Anura; family Hyperoliidae; genus Hyperolius; species Hyperolius riggenbachi. The sequence goes on from NC_090654.1 coordinate 82,756,962, forward strand.
ACACATTTATAAATTAGGGGAACAGCGGCAAGGTTGGAATTGCTGAATGCTAAAATTGATTGAGAATCAGCCTGGGGTATATCAGGAAAGGAGTCACACCAGATCATCTCATCAAAATGTGCCCATTGGCATCCATGGTTTCTAGTTACACCACTAATACGGTGACCATACGTCCCGCTTTACCCGGGACGAGTCCCGCCTTCGGGGGGCGCTGTCCCAGGCTGCATGAGGTCCCGGGAAACGTCCCGCTTTTAGCAGCGGGACGTCCCGGCCTCGGGACTCTGGCCACCGTACAATGAACTAGCCGCAGCGTCTACTAGATGCTGCGCTAGTTCATTCCCCGCAGCCCCGCTCCAGCCTGCATTGTCCTCCTCCGGCAGGCACAGGCAGAGCAGGGCTACGGGAAGATGGCGTCCGGAGGCGGAGCCCTGTACTGGAGACTATTTGTGTCTCCAGTACAGGGCTCCGCCTCCGGACGCCATCTTGCCGTAGCCCTGCTCTGCCTGTGAGAGGCTGAGCGGAAGATTGAAGATCGTCCAGGCCAGGGGGAGCTGCACACACCAGAGGCACCAGAGGCCGGCTGCGTGAGGGGACGTCTTCTGCCAGGTGAGTAAATGATTTTTCTTGCAGGTGAAGTGTTTGCCCACATTGTGTACATTTTGTACTGACATGTTTGCCCAAATTGTGTTCATTTTGTACTGACATGTTTGCCCGCATTGCGTTTATCTTGTACTGACATGTTTGCCCGCAGTGCGTTTATCTTGTACTGACATGTTTGCCCGCATTGCGTTTATCTTGTACTGACATGTTTGCCCGCAGTGCGTTTATCTTGTACTGACATGTTTCCCCGCCGTGTGTTCATTTTGTATTGACATGTTGCCTGCCGTGGATTACTTTTGTATGGACATGTTTGCCCAAATTGTGTTCATTTTGTACTGACATGTTTGCCCAAATTGTGTTCATTTTGTACTGACATGTTTGCCCGCAGTGCGTTTATCTTGTACTGACATGTTTGCCCGCAGTGTGTTTATCTTGTACTGACATGTATGCCCGCAGTGCGTTTATCTTGTACTGACATGTTTGCCCGCAGTGCGTTTATCTTGTACTGACGTTTGCCCGCAGTGCAGTGCGTTTATTTTGTACTGACATGTTTGCCCGCAGTGCGTTTATCTTGTACTGACATGTTTGCCCGCAGTGCAGTGCGTTTATCTTGTACTGACATGTTTGCCCGCAGTGCGTTTATTATGTACTGACATGCTTGCCCGCAGTGCGTTTATTTTGTACTGACATGTTTGCCCGCAGTGCGTTTATTTTGTGCTGAAATGTTGCCCCCATTGCGTTTATTTTGTGCTGACATGTTTGCCCCCATTGCGTTTATTTTGTGCTGACATGTTTGCCCCCATTGCGTTTATGTTTGCCCCATTGCGTTTATTTTGTGCTGAAATGTTGCCCGCAATGCGTTTATTTTGTGCTGACATGTTGCCCATTGCGTTTATTTTGTGGTGTCTGGGGTAACTGTTGCTGCATTTATTATTTAATGGTCATAGTTGGCTGTGTTTGCTGCTTTGGGGTTATGGCACACTATTAAATAGCATCACACAGTTTCTGCACACCTATGATGTGAATCCACGTTTGACCACATCACGGCGTAAACACTGCTTTCTTATGCCTCGCTGTTGCATCATTACGTTAGCTCCGCCCATAGAATGTCATGGACATGCCCACTTTTCGCGCGCGCTTCAGACACCACATTTTTCGGTGCGGCGCGCTCAGCGCCCCCCCCCAATTCCCCCCGTCCCAGGTTGAGCCTACAAAAATCTGGTCACTCTAACCACTAACTACCTAGAGGCTGTGCCGCTAGTCTAGTTGAAGGGAGTAAGGCTGCAATGAGCACCTGTCTAATAAGCAAGTAGGAGTTCAGAGTCTTCTGCCAAATAAGTTAAAAAATAATCGTTTTAAAGGTAATGCAAATATCAGGATAGTGACACGACATTTGTTTGTGTACATTCTGCTGGTCTATACATGGTGGCAATTGATATCCCATCCTGCATTGCTGCTCCTTCTTATCAGCGCCCTGACAGGGTTTTCCGCTCACCTGGAAGGGGCTCAGCTCCTCCAAGGGCCCGCACAAGGGAACCGAGAGAGCCTCCAGCCCAGAGCATACATCGTGCAGTGCCATCTGACCGGACCCGGATACGCTGCCTGCAGCTGCTGCCCCGCTTCTACTGGACTTTGCTGCCATCTACTGGTGAAGAATGATCATTGTATTTCGCTATTGCACTCACCAATTTCAGATCTGAGTCTTCACAGCCGTTCATTGACCAATGCTGGGTACACACAATGAGATTTTCTGGCCGATTTACTGTCAGATCGATTATTTCCAACATGTCCGATTTGTTTTCCGATCGATGTCCGAGCATTTTCCGATCGATTTCTGTTCACTTTAAAGAGACTCCGTAACAAAAATTGCATCCTGTTTTTTATCACCCTACAAGTTCCAAAAGCTATTCTAATGTGTTCTGGCTTACTGCAGCACTTTCTGCTATCACAGTCTCTGTAATAAATCAACTTATCTCTCTCTTGTCAGACTTGTCAGCCTGTGTCTGGAAGGCTGCCAAGTACTTCAGTGTTGTGGTTCTGCTATGAATTCCCCCTTCCAGGCCTCTCTATGCACACTGCCTGTGTATTATTTAGATTAGAGCAGCTTCTCTCTTCTCTCTTATCTTTTACAAGCTGGATAAATTGTCCTCTGAGCTGGCTGGGCTTTCACATACTGAAGAAATACAGACAACGGCAAAGCTGTTTGCAGGAGAAAAAAGAGCAACCTGAAACTTCAGTGCATGAGAACTGCAGGGAGAAAGAAACACACAAATGATCTCTTGAGATTCAAAAGGAAGGCTGTATACAGCCTGCTTGTGTATGGATGTATTTTCTATGTGTGGACATATTGTACATCAACCTACTTCCTGTTTTGGTGGCCATTTTGTTTGTTTATAAACAAACTTTTTAAAACTGTTTTTAACCACTTTTAATGCGGCGGGGAGCGGCGAAATTGTGACAGAGGGTAATAGGAGATGTCCCCTAACGCACTGGTATGTTTACTTTCGTGCGATTTTAACAATACAGATTCTCTTTAATAGGGAAGCGATCGGAAAATGAGCGGAAATCGATCTGAAAGCAAATCAAACATCTTGGAAATAATCGATCTGACAGAAAATCAGCCAGAAAATCTCATAGTGTGTACCCAGCATAAGGGATAAGTGCTTGTTCACACTTCAAGAGCTTTTCTAAGCGCTTTGTGATTTAAAAAGCTCTTGCTAATGTTATCATGTTATCCTATGTGAGTGTTCACATTAGAGCGATGTGAATTTGTAAAAATACCCCATAGCATTGCATTAGCAAGAGCTTTTAAAATCTCTAGCGTTTAACCACTTGAGGACCCACCCTTTACCCCCCCCTTAAGGACCAGCGCTGTATTATGTGATCTGTGCTGGGTGGGCTCTGCAGCCCCCAGCACAGATCAGGGTGCACGCAGAGCGATCAGATCGCCCCCCTTTTTTCCCCCCTATGGGGATGATGTGCAGGGGGGGTCTGATCGCGTCTGCGTGCAGGCATGTTGCGGGGGGGGGGGGGCACCTCAAAGCCCCCCTCCGCGGCGACATTCTCCCCCTCCCTCTCCTACCTCCCTTCCCCGGAGATCCGGGCTGCACAGGACGCTATCCGTCCTGTGCAGCCAGTGACAGGACGTCCCCTGTCACATGGCGGCGATCCCCGGCCGCTGATTGGCCGGGGATCGCCGATCTGCCTTACGGCGCTGCTGCGCAGCAGCGCCGTACAATGTAAACAAAGCGGATTATTTCCGCTTGTGTTTACATTTAGCCTGCGAGCCGCCATCGGCGGCCCGCAGGCTATTCACGGAGCCCCCCGCCGTGATTTGACAGGAAGCAGCCGCTCGCGCGAGCGGCTGCTTCCTGATTAATCAGCCTGCAGCTGGCGACGCAATACTGCGTCGCTGGTCCTGCAGCTGCCACTTTGCCGACGCACGGTATAAGCGTGCGGTCGGCAAGTGGTTAACAAGCTCTTGTAGTGTGACTCAGCCCTAACAAGCTATGGCTGGTCTGAAGCCCGCTGTACCATCATTTCTTTGCAAATGCTTTTCTGTAAGCTTGTAGAAAAGCATTTGTCATCTTTCGGCGGCGCTTCCCAGCGTGTTCCACATCCCCGCAGGGGGACACAGAAGTGTGACCAGAAACGATCCAGAAAAACACTGATTCGCCAGCAAACGCTGTAAGGCCCCATTCACACTTGAGCGTTTTGCAGGAGATTTTGGCAAAATGCTCAAACGCTAGCGCTTTTGAAAGCGTTGGTGTAATTAAACCCTATGGGCCCGTTCTTACTTGGGCGTTTGGGCTAATCGCCCAAAATCACGAATGCAAACGCGTCGCCTGCACCATTTTCAGGCGATTTCCCAGCGATCGTGTTTCAGTGCTATAGAAGCGCTAAATGTGATCGCGGAGAAATCGCTGCACTGTCCACTGATTTTTCCGTGTGAAATTGTGGAAAAATCACTCCCGCAAAACGCCGGCGGTAATCACCGGCAGTTTGCACTTTCAAGTGTGAACGGGCCCTCAGGGCTCGTTCACATCTAGGGCGTTTTTCAAGCGCAGGCGATTTTCAAAGTCGCCTACAAAACGCTTATGGTGATTCAATGCAATGCAATGATTCTCTATGAGAAGGTTTATATCGGTGTGTTTCGTCCGCTTTGGCTCCGCAAAACAGTGCCTGTACCATTTTTGGGGCATTTTTGCTCTAATGGAAGGTATAGGAAGAGCGCTAAACGCCCACAAAATTGCTTTATGCAGCGATTGCGTTCGCATTTTAAAGAATAAATACAATGTATTTATTCATTTCCGGGTCAAAGAGTTCACTTCCTGACTAACGTCAGGAAGTGACAAAACGGAATCGCTCTGCAAAATCGCTTACAAAAGTGTTTTGCCCAAAATCGCAGTGGAGCGCCAGGAGGGAGGACAAATGCACAAGAATTCGAAAATCGCTACCGTCAGTGATTTCGATTTTGGATGTGGACAACGGGGCTGTGAAGTTGGAGTCAGCAATTTTTGGGTACCTGGAGTCGGAGTGGGGAATTAAATGCCCCGACTCCGACTCCTAATGAATTTAAACTGTAATTAAAATAGAAAATATGATAAAATGTTCTATTTCTCAGATAATAGTCATCATAAATAATTTATATACACAGTAAGGCCTCTTGCACACTGCAAGTGATTCCGATTCAGATTCCGCTTTTTAATCAGTTTTTACATCCGATTCAGATTCTGATTTGCAGTGTGCAGGGAGCAAACTGCAAATCAGAATCTGAATCGGATGTAAAAACTGATTAAAAAGCGGAATCTGAATCGGAATCACTTGCAGTGTGCAAGAGGCCTAATAGCTGTGCTTAGTCCACAAAAAATAAAAAAAAAAAGAAGAATAAAGCCTGATGTGTAGCTGTGTCACTAATAGAGATGGTCAATGGGATGGAGATAATTCTGCGTTGATGCTGGTTTATGCAAATGTATGCACTCCCTTTGCTTATGACATCAAATAATTTAATATGTTGTTAAAATTTGGTTTGGTGACTACGAATAAAAGGGTACCTGAGACGGACAAAAAGAAAAGGTTTATACATACCTGGGGCTTCCTCCAGCCCCCTTTAGGCTAATCCAGTCCCTCGCTGTCCTCCGCCACCTGGATCTTCTGCTATGAGTCCTGGTAATTCAGCCAGTCAGCGCAGTCCGGTTGCATGCCGCTTCCACAGCCAGGAACATTCTGCACCTGCGCAATAGCTCGCTGCAGCCCTCCGAAACAGCGGCCCGACAGACCCGACAGCCTGTTCAATATTTACCAGGCTCCAGCGGGGGCGCTGTTCTGGCTCTTCTGACGGAGATAGGCGGAAATAGCCGTTCTCTGTTGGGTCCGCTCTACTGCGCAGGCGCAGGAGACTTGCGCCTGCACAGTAGAGCTGCCTAATGGAGATCGGCTATTTCCGCCTATCTCCGTGGGAAGGAGCAGATACTTCGCCTGCGCTGGAGCCAAAAGGTAAATATTTACATCCCTGCCGCTCCGGGAGGATTTTCTCCGCCACCGTGGGACCGAGGAGTAGAGATGTCGCGAACCTCCGATTTTCGGTTCGCAAACTTCCGCGGAAGGTTCGGTTCGCAGAAAAGTTCGCGAACCGCAATAGACTTCAATAGGGAGGCGAACTTGGAAAACTAGAAACACTTATGCTGGCGAGAAAAGTGATGGAAAACATGTTTCAAGGGGTCTAACACATGGACCCCCAGGTGGCGAAGTGGGATACATGCCAAAAGTCCCTGGGAAAAATCTGGATTTGACGCAAAGCAGCGTTTTAAGGGCAGAAATCACATTGAATGCTAAATTGCAAGCCTAAAGTGCTTTAAAACATCTTGCATGTGTATACTTCAATCAGGGAGTGTAATTAGTGTACTGCTTCACACTGACACACAGGGCCGAGCCTGGGCAGGTGCTGCGGGTGCATTGCACCCAGGCGCCTGTCTCTGACAGGCGCCGCCCGGCCGCTGCTCCCTCCGTCCCTGTGGCCGCCGCTGCTCCCCACCTCCCTCCTGGCGCCTCACTCAGACCTCGATCAGGCGGCGACCAATCGTGCCGGCGCTAGGACCTAGCATTCCGCACTGATATGCGGAAGTGACATCACTTCCGCATATAGAGCGGGTGCGTCCGGCGCCCGCTCGTACTGGTCGGGTCGCCGCTGATCCTGAGGTCTGCAAGGTGAGGGGGGAGCAGGAGCGGCGGCGGCTGGGGGGCTCCCTGTCACTCACTGCCTAAAGGGGCTCCCTGTCACTCACTGCCCAAAGGGGCTCCCTGTCACTCACTGCTCAAACGGGCTCCCTGTCACTCACTCCCTAAAGGGGCTCCCTGGCTCCCTGTCACTCACTGCTCAAACGGGCTCCCTGTCACTCACTGCCTAAAGGGGCTCCCTGTCACTCACTGCCTAAAGGGGCTCCCTGTCACTCACTGCCTAAAGGGGCTCCCTGTCACTCACTGCCTAAAGGGGCTCCCCGTCACTCACTGCCTAAAGGGGCTCCCTGTCACTCACTGCCCAAACGGGCTCCCTGTCACTCACTGCCTAAAGGGGCTCCCTGTCACTCACTGCTCAAACGGGCTCTCTGTCACTCACTGGCTAAAGGGGCTCCCTGTCACTCACTGCCTAAAGGGGCTCCCTGTCACTCACTGCCTAAAGGGGCTCCCTGTCACTCACTGCCTAAAGGGGCTCCCTGTCACTCACTGCTTAAAGGGGCTCCCTGTCACTCACTGCCTAAAGGGGCTCCCTGTCACTTACTGCATAAAAGGCTCCCTGTCACTCACTGCCTAAAGGGCTCCCTGTCACTCACTGCCTAAAGAGTCTGCCTGTCACTTACTGCCTAAAGGGTCTCCCTGTCACTCACTGCCTAAAGGGGCTCCCTGTCACTCACTGCCTAAAGGGGCTCCCTGTCACTCACTGCCTAAAGGGGCTCCCTGTCACTCACTGCCTAAAGGGGGTCCAGGTTGGCTACATATACTGGGAACACTGGCTGTTTGTCATTATGTGCCTCTTATTATGTGCATTTACTGGTGAAAAGCTGTCTCTTATTATGTGCATTTACTGTTGAAAAGCGGTCTCTTATTATGTGCATTTAATGGTGAAAAGCGGTCTCTTATTATGTGCATTTACTGGTGAAAAGCGGTCTCTTATTATGTGCATTTACTGGTGAAAAGCGGTCTCTTATTATGTGCATTTACTGGTGAAAAGTGGTCTCTTATTATGTGCATTTACTTGTGAAAAGCTGTCTCTCATTATGTGCATTTACTGATGAAAGGCTGTCTGTCATTACGTGCATTTACTGGTGAAACGCTGTCTCTTATGTGCATTTAGTGGGGAAATTTTGTCAGTAAAAATAATCTTTTGTCAGTAAATTTTTAGGTATTTATCAGTAAAAAATAATGTGAAAGGTTGGCAACACTGGCAGGCTGCGCGGCGCAACGGGAAAGATACAGGCAGCCCACCTCACGCTTGGGCTTGGCGGGGGAGGAGCCGACGACAGCGAGCGAGAGTAGGGTGGCCGCAGGCAGCCATAAATACGCAGTGTGTGACTGCGTCACACTCGCAGAGCCTCTCAACCTAAGTCAGTCCAGAGACTAGCAGACTGGCAGGCAGCCAAAGCCAGCCAGGAGCAAGCCCATGGAAGAGGGGTAGGAATGGGGTATCACATGCATGCGTAAAGAGGTGGAAGGTGTGGGTGTGATTAGGCAGGACATGGGTGTGGTTATGTGGTTGGGCGTGGTTAATTTAACCACTCCCATAGGCGCCAGAGAAAATCTTGCACCCAGGTGCCAGGCACCCCAGGCTCACCCCTGCTGACACACCAAACTCACTGTGTAATGCACCGCAAACAGCTGTTTGTGTTTTGACGGCCGTGGTGGACTACTGCGCAGTGCGCACCATAGCGAGATTTCTCTTCCTCACTCAGTGATGTCTGGTTAGGTAATGTCTGTCTGCCTTATCAACTTTCGATGGTTCTTTCGCCACCATTGTTAAAGCTTACATCTATTTTTTTTACATTAAATTTTTTACTTGCTTTTCAGTACCTGCAACGAGAATCTATTATGGAGGGCAAGTCTGCCATTGTGACCAAGGGTAATGGCCGGGGAATCCTTCCTGGTGTGATTCCGGTCCGGAGTTGTAGCCTAACAAACGGCTACCACCACACATCCAGGCAAGGAGGGCAGCAGGCATGCCCGCCCCGAGGTAGTGACCAAAAATAACAATACAGGACTCAGGAGTAGAGATGTGGCGAACTGTTCGCCCGGCGAACATCTCTGGAGCTCTTACTACTTCCGGGTCGCACTGACCCAGAGTAGTACGCCTGCGCTGCCCGGCTGAGCGCGTCCTAGATCGCGCTCCTGTTGCCGGGCACTCTCTGCGCATGAGCGTGACGTCATTCATGACGCCACGCACATGCGCAGAAAGTGCCCGGCAACAGGAGCGTGATCTAGGACGCGCTCCGTCAGGCAGCGCAGGCGTACTTCTCCGGGTCAGTGCGACCCGGAAGTAGTAAGAGCCCCAGGGATTTGGAGATGTTCGCCGGCGAACGGTTCGGGAACCGTTCGCCACATCTCTACTCAGGAGGACTTTTGAGGCCCTAATGTAATGAATCAACTTTAATTCCTTTAACGGGAATCAGTTATGGAGGGCAAGTCTGATGGTGCCTTCACTGCGATTCACCAGGTTGATCTCCGGCGAGAATCTGTTATGGAGGTCGTCTGCCATTGTGACCACTGACCATGGGTAATGGCCGGGGAATCCTTCCTGGTGTGATTCCGGTCCGGAGTTGTAGCCTAACAAACGGCTACCACCACACATCCAGGCAAGGAGGGCAGCAGGCATGCCCGCCCCCGAGGTAGTGACCAAAAATAACAATACAGGACTCAGGAGGACTTTTGAGGCCCTAATGTAATGAATCAACTTTAAATCCTTTAACGGGAATCGGTTATGGAGGGCAAGTCTGATGGTGCCTTCACTGCAATTCACCAGGTTGGTCTCCAGCGAGAATCAGTTATGAAGGGCAAGTCTGCCATCCATTCAAGTGCAAGGTATGCACTGACTGCCAGGTATAATACAATGTGCAGTCACAGATGCAGTGAAAGGTATGCAGTGACTGCAAGCAGCCGTTTGTGTAGTGACGGCCGTGTTGGACTGGTACGCACCATGACAAGAGTGCAGGTGATGGTGGCTTTACAGCCCATATGGTGTACATGACCACACCCATTTTGCAGCCCAGCCTCATCCTGACTTTGCCTCCTGCGGCCCCCAGGTAAATTGAGTTTGAGACCCCTGGTGTAGCTGAATGACAGAACAGTGACTGTCTAGCTGATAAATTTGGTCTGACCACAATGAAGCAACGACCTTATTATCTTTGGTGTGCCACCCCCACCCGAGACACTCATATAGCCGGCGGTCATTGCTTCATTGTGATAAGCAAGCCCCTTCACCGCGGCAAGGTAATGCTCACGAAGGGGGATGGGCACATGTACATGCCTTTTGTTTTTTGCTTGTAGCTGCCCGCAGTGCAGCCAGAAAAATTAGGCAGGCATGTACACGCACCAGAAAAATTAGTATAGCGGCGCTGCTAGCAGCGGCCTTAAAAATTCAGGAATCCGCCTAGAGTCCTGGACCCTGTTGGTGGTGGCGGAGAAGGCAGTCAAGCGGCCTGCAGGCAGAGATGCTGTGTGTAGGGACTGACTTAGTCTTCGGTCGGGCAGTAGCCCTCCGGGATCCATGCCTCATTCATTTTGATAAAGGTGAGGTACTGAACACTGTCGTGACTTAGGCAACTTCTCTTCTCAGTGACAATGCCTCCAGCTGCACTGAAGGTCCTTTCTGACAGGACGCTTGCGGCAGGGCAAGAGAGAAGTTGGATGGCAAATTGGGACAGCTCTGGCCACAGATCAAGCCTGCGCACCCAGTAGACCAAGGGTTCATCGTCGCTGCTCGCAGTGTCTACATCCACACTTAAGGCCAGGTAGTCGGCTACCTGACGGTCCAGGGGTTGGTGGAGGATGGATCCAGAAGGGCTATGGGGAGGCGGTGGACTAAAGAATGTCCGCATGTCCGACATCACCATGAGATCGCTGGAGCGTCCTGTCCTTGCCTGCGTGGACTTGGGAGGAGGAGGATTACTGCCAGTGGTACCTGTGGTGAGCATTACGGAAAGTCATGCGGAATCGCCAACGATTTTCGTATGGTCCAGCACCATTACTGTCAGTTATGTGTAAATGTACAATAGATGTCTTTTCCCTCTCTTCTCTTAAAAGCAGAGCACCTCGCCCCCTCCACCACCTCCAGCTTTTCAAACGTAGCTGGTGACACATAGGTGTTACATAGTGTTGGGCGAACAGTGTTCGCCACTGTTCGGGTTCTGCAGAACATCACCCTGTTCGGGTGATGTTCGAGTTCGGCCGAACACCTGATGGTGTTCGGGTGTTCGGCCTTTAAGTTCGGGTTCGCCCCGAACTACTGAATGGCCGCCGAACAGGGCCGAACAGGGCCCCTGTTCGGCCGAACAGGGCCCTGTTCGCCCGAACATGCCGCAATACAGCCCCCCTATGGGGTCGCAGGCATAAGGGGGGAGCATGCCCCGATCGCGGGGGGGGGTCGGAAATTCCCCCCACCCCCTCCGCTAGCGCTCCCCCCTCTGCCCGCTTCCCCATAAAAAAAGTTTAAGGCAAGTTAAATAGTACTTGGTGGCTGGCCTGGCACTGGCAGTGGAGTGAGGAGGAGGAGGAGTCCGAGTAGCAGAGTGACGCGTTGAGGCCGGGCAGCGGGCGGTTCAGCGGTAGTACCCTTGTGGTACTTCCGCCCTTTCTCTGACCTCACGTCCTCTACGTGATGACGCATACGAGGGTACGCGTGACGCGTACCCTCGTATGCAGAGGACGTGAGGTCAGAGAAAGGGCGGAAGTACCACAAGGGTACTACCGCTGAACCGCCCGCTGCCCGGCCTCAACGCGTCACTCTGCTACTCGGACTCCTCCTCCTCCTCACTCCACTGCCAGTGCCAGGCCAGCCACCAAGTACTATTTAACTTGCCTTAAACTTTTTTTATGGGAAAGCGGGCAGAGGGGGGAGCGCTAGCGGAGGGGGTGGGGGGAATTTCCGACCCCCCCCCCCCGCGATCGGGGCATGCTCCCCCCTTATGCCTGCGACCCCATAGGGCCCCCAAAATGGGCATGTTCGGGGGTCCCATTGACTTCTATTGAGTTCGGCGTTCGGGCCGAACATGCCGAACATCTGGCCCATGTTCGGCCTGTTCGGCCCGAACACGAACATCCAGGTGTTCGCCCAACACTAGTGTTACAAGCTAGGACCAAATGGTGGCCATGAACTATCTTCAGCAGACTCAGCAGATAACAATCAGTCCCTTTGCTTCCCGCCAAAAACTGTTAACAGACAATAGTATTCATAAAAATTGTATATTAAAATAACATGGGATGGCCACCCCGTCACACCATACCCACTCAGATACACATCCACACAGGCAGCCACACGCCGGCATCAGATCCTAATAACAACAGCGCTGTACTTGATTGTATACAGTCAGCATGCAGTGTCCACAGCTGAAAATACAGGGGGAAGAGAAGCAAGGGCTAGAGGCAAATGCAGTCCAGCAATGTTAGATAAAGCCTGTAATATTAGTAATGCAGATGTCATGCAGCAAGCACTTCGTCCCTCAGGGAACAGCCTAAAGCACAGTTGTCACAGTGTTAAGCCACCAGGTTATTGTATCAACAAAACAGATGCAGAGAAGATTGCATAGGCTCCATATCATAAGAGGCAAGTCATCTCACCAACATTGCATGAAATAGTTCATCTCACCACTCTCCTGGATGTAGGCTGAATAACGTGCTAGGCTGGCTAGTAATCCACGTGGTGTGGTCTCGTCTGCAGAGTGGGTCCTGCATAGATACCCTCAAACAAATGTCAGTCTCAACCCCAGGCAGCGCTGGACCTGTCCAGTATGTAACTCGAGGGGACTGGGGGAGGCTGTTGGCAGAAGCCTCACTGTGGTCTCTGAGTGGAGGTCGGGACCGCGTGGCGTCCCATGCACAGGCGGGCAGCTTCCCCAAATGCCACGGGAACGTGGAGCAGCACAAGCCCCCTGTGACGGCTGCTGCGGTTGTTCTTCTGCCGCCGCCTCTTCCTCCTCCTCCACAGAAACACCTTCCTCATCATCCGAGTCTGACTCCTCTCCTTCCCCACATGACTCCTCTTCTTCCTCCTCCTCCCCCCTCTGTGCTGCCGCAGGTGTTGAGGAAACATCGGGTTCGGATGTAAATTGCTCCCACGACTCCTCCTGCCGTAACTGTTCTTCTTCATGCTCCTCCACAGCTTTATCCACCACTCTACGCACGGCACGCTCCAGGAAGTAAGCGTAGGGGATCAAGTCGCTGATGGTGCCTTCAGCGCGACTCACCCGGTTGGTCACCTCCTCGAGCGGCCGCATGAGCCTGCATGCATTTCACATCAGTGTCCAGTTGTTGGGCCACAACATCCCCATCTTCCCAGATTGTGTCCTTCTATTGTAATTGTACAGGTACTGGGTGACGGCTTTCTCCTGGTCTAGCAGGCGAGAGAACATGAACAGGGTGAAATTCCAGCGAGTCGGGCTATCGCATATCAAGCGTTTCACCGGCAAGTTGTTTCTCCGCTGAATGTCCGCAAAGCGTGCCATGGCCGTGTAAGACCGCCTGAAATGCCCACACAACTTCCTGGCCTGCTTCAGGACGTCCTCTAAGCCTGGGTACTTTGACACAAATCTTTGCACGACCAGATTCAGCACATGTGCCATGCAGGGTACATGTGTCAGCTTTCCCAAATTCAAAGCGGAAAGGAGATGTAACGATCCGCTCAGCTGCCTGCGCAGGCAGGCAGCCTTTTGACCATTGTTCAGGTCTGCATGCTGCAGGACTCTGGAAAGAAGAGCTTCTGTCAGTTTTGCAGCTTGTGCTTGCTGAGGAATTTGCATACGTTGTCATGCAAATTGCCTGGCCACATTCATTGGAGGCGTGTACTATAAGTAGTATGTGTGTCCCACAATGCTTCGCTGCTCATAGAGGTTTGTTCCTGCTGGACTCACCTGGAGTGTCAGCCACTGCTATCTTAGTATAGTTAATTCTTGGGGAGTGCTCCTTGCATTCCTAGTTAGTGCAGTCAGTTTGTGTATAATTTGTACTGCCTATTCTGTCTTGTCTTGTCTGTCGCGATTGCGCTGTCACCAGCGGCGGTTGATAGCGAATCGCTCTGTTTTGTTTGGATCGCACTAGCCGCTAGCGTTAGCGGCTGTGGATCTTTCTGATCTGTGTTCCTGCTTGGATCACACTTGCTCTGGCGGAAGAGCGGTGGATCCTTTCTGCCTAGTTCCTGTTTCTCGTCTGTCTGTCTTGTCTGATACGGGCGCTTGCTGTAGGCTCGGTGAGGTAACCGTTAAGCAAGCGTTCACGTTCTTTGTTTCGTGTTTGTCTGTTGATGGTTAGTTAGGCGTGCTTGTCTCTATTGTGCTTATCACGTGGAGACCGCGCATAACCGCGTGCACTGTTGCGAATGAGTGCGGTGTTCGCAGTTAGCTAGCGTTTGTTATTTTCCGTATCTCCTCTTTGTATGATTTGCTGTGCCTTTGCTATCCTCGTATTCTGTTCTGATCTGCCTTGTGTCACTTCTGGCAATCGCCGTTCTTGCGGTTGCGTTCCTGTTTCCCATCTGCTGTTGTGTGTGCGCGGTCGCGGGGTGGCGACTAGATTGGCGCACACACATACAACCTGTCCCTTTGCTCGTTCTCATTCGCAATCACTTCTCTTGCGATTGCGTTCTGCGCTTCGTACAATTCCTGTCTGGCATTTGTGGAGGTACAGAGGATTGGTTCCTCTGCACTCCCCAGCGCCATCTGACGACAGGAATTTCCCTCTACTGGTGCTTGCACCAAAAGCTGGGTTCTAGTATCTTGACACGCTTGTGGAGGACCTCCACAGTGTCAGCGCACATCTTGGTGCGCTGAACACGGAGATATCCCACAATCGTTACATTATGAGCAGCCCAACTCAAAACCCCAGTGTAGACGGAAATTCCGATTTGTACGATTTTGTCGAGTTTGGGTCCTGTGTCTTTAAGAGCTTTAAAAGGCTTAATTCAGAGACCAAGGCGGAATTTCTTTCTGAATGTGTGAGGTTTTGTCTGAATCCTACTTTTCAAATTACTGATTCGTCCACGTCTGCTCTCCAATTAGCTTATGTGCTTTTGAAAGACGATCTGTTTGTATGGGCTCATGAAATATTGCAAGACAATTCTTGGAATGATAATCTGTATCAGTTTCTTACATTTACATTCTCCTACTGGTTTGAGTTGCCTTGCTTGCCACCTGCCCTGTATGAGTGTGTAGTTGCTAATGAGTCAGCTGCTCTACCTACTTCATGCAAAACCATTCAGTTTGAAAATGAATGCAGTAACTATTCCCCTGTGTCTAAACAGCAGCCACCTAAAGCAGCAAGGACTAAAAGCAGGAAAAAAAGGAAGACTTCTCAGCTGAAAAATCCGTTGCCCATAGCAACTACAAATAAAAAAATTGTTTCTGTAAAGTCTGAAATTTCTCAGTCTCAGGTTTCCTTACCCCAAGAAAGGGCATTTGTGGATCCTTTGATAGGCAGAATTATTTTCTATATTAAAGGGGTAAGAAAGTCTTTGCATGTTCCTGACCCCAACCCTTATGAGGGTTTCTTGGAAACCGAGTTGTTTGAACCCCCATTTGCTCCATGGGATATTGGAGCATTAATTGAGGAGTTCGAGATTGATTGGAAGGCGTTTTGCGATTTTTACATCGCAAAAAGCGCAGAGATTCTTTATGCTTGTCTTGATTCGGTATACGCTTTGATTGACTCTGATGAGTGTGACGAATGTTTTGTGAATCTGGTGACTTATGTGTGGCAGATGATTTTGGATGAATTGCACACACACCAATCAATTGACTTCAATAAAGAGACATCGTTATTGGATGATTGTTCCTGCCTTTCTGGGGTAAAGCATGTGAGTCTAGATATTGTGCGACCTGACATGAATGGGTGCACTACTGTGGTTGATTCTTGTGCGAATCTTGAAAGATTCTCTCCTGATTGCGTGAAGTTTGAATCTATGCGATGTAATGCCTGTTTCTCAGATGTTCCTGCAGATTGTGATCAACATGAATGTGCCAGTTTTCTCAAAGATATGTGGGATCCCTTGTCATCTAAGAACAGATCTTTAAGATCTTCCATCTATGATCCTGCTATGGGAAAAATTCCTAAATTATGCAGCATCAAAAGTGAAATTAATATGCCTAATAAAGTTTATCCTGTTGATGTCGCTATTTCTTCTGCAAATGAGTCTCTGTCTCACCCTGTTCACACCTGTAAGGGCTCGTTGCCTGGGGACAGTTGCTCCAGTGTTTCAGTCCTAGATGCCTTGCAGTCTGCTCCGCAGATCGCGGAGATTTGCGCTATGGAAGCGTCAGTTTCACAACCTAAAGCGATCTTGGATTCGCAGGTTTTGCGTTCTGGCTCCTCGGATTTGACATTGTTAGCCGAATCTAAGAGTGAGACAGCGCTTCGGTTTTGCGAATCTGACTCTGAAACATCTTTGCTGGGTCCAGAGAAAGTTTCTCTGAGCCTGCCCTGTACCATGAATAACAATATGATGTCCAATCACACTGACATTTGTGAGTCCCTTTCTTGTTCTGAGGAAAGTGCTGATTCTGCACCCTGTACTCTGGATGAGTTAAGATGGCCTTGTTTAGAGTCTCCTGCAGTGTCCCTAGAGGCTTGTCTAGGTATTGCCACTATACTCACCTGTTTTTCTGCAGTTTTGGAGTTGCAAGCTAGTTTGACTGCTACGCAGAATTCTGGGTGCAGCAAGATTGAAGTTAGGGAGTCAGTGTGTGTTCCAGCAAATATTCCTGTACGTTCCGCTCATGATGATGAAATTCAGTCTCAGTTTATGGTGGAACCTTCCCTGGGACAGCTGCCCTGTCAACAAAATAAAGTTCCAGTTTTGCCCTGTAACATGGATAGTTCAGAATCTTTCTCAGAAAACTTGAAAAATTATGTTCCTGAAGTTTTGTCTGATGTTCTGGAGGTCTCCGAGTTTCTCCCAAAGGGAGCAGAACTTGTAGGAGATGTCTCCTGCCCCCCAAGTCCTTCTGAGGTGTTGCCCACTTCAGAAGGCAGTGCTGTTGTGCTGACTACCTTTGCAGCTCTGGTGGAGCTTCATGCATGTGTAGTCAATGATGATATTTCAGTCACAGAAATTTCTGAATTTGAGTCCGAGTCTTCTTTTGAAAGACCAGTGCCTGTAGCCTCTACTCGTGATGAATTTTTGCCCGATCCTGGTTTTGGTTTTCTCGTGTCGGACTCTGAGGTTGGCAGTTCCCCATCATGTCCTGAGGTTTCTCCTGTGCTGGTGTACCCCAATGTGCTCTGTGACCCAGAAAGCCCAAGTGTGCCTCGGTTACCAGCATACTCAGATGCTTCCTCAGTGGAGATATGCTCTGATATGGCCTGCCTGGTCGCATGCCCAGAAGTGGTCCCGGAAAGTCCTGATCTTGATGGGTGTCTGGGTAATTCTGAATCCAGAATAATCATTGGTTCCATAGGGGTTCTTGGCGGTTCTCCATGTGAGCCTGGTGAGCGTTCTGGCCTCTTGGGATCTCTGCAGAGCTCCAAAGGGTTTTGGGAGATTCCGGGAGAGATTTTGTTTGGTACCCTGGATAGGATCAACAGTGGCTTTTGTGTTGTAAGGGACACTTCGAACAGGTATTGTGGCAGGTTTGGTATTTTTGGACGCTCTCTGGAAGGTGGTGGGTATTGTCTGGAGGGTGTCGATGGCTTCTTCTCTGGCATTCACAGTCCTGATGGGTGTTACGCTGAGACTTGTAGTACTGATGGGCATGTTTCGGTGGCTTCTGTTTCCGATGAGGTCGGTTTCGAGTGGACTGACTCTGGAATTGGGCCTTGTCGGGCTGTCCCGATCTTCATGAGTCTTCAGTTAGAGTTTTTTGGTAACGCCAGTTTTGAAAGACGTCTGGAATTCGTCCCTAGAGGGGGGGGGGGGGGGGGGGGGGTACTGTAACGATCCGCTCAGCTGCCTGCGCAGGCAGGCAGCCTTTTGACCATTGTTCAGGTCTGCATGCTGCAGGACTCTGGAAAGAAGAGCTTCTGTCAGTTTTGCAGCTTGTGCTTGCTGAGGAATTTGCATACGTTGTCATGCAAATTGCCTGGCCACATTCATTGGAGGCGTGTACTATAAGTAGTATGTGTGTCCCACAATGCTTCGCTGCTCATAGAGGTTTGTTCCTGCTGGACTCACCTGGAGTGTCAGCCACTGCTATCTTAGTATAGTTAATTCTTGGGGAGTGCTCCTTGCATTCCTAGTTAGTGCAGTCAGTTTGTGTATAATTTGTACTGCCTATTCTGTCTTGTCTTGTCTGTCGCGATTGCGCTGTCACCAGCGGCGGTTGATAGCGAATCGCTCTGTTTTGTTTGGATCGCACTAGCCTCTAGCGGTAGCGGCTGTGGATCCTTCTGATCTGAGTTCCTGGAGTGTAAGCTGGAGCAGCGGTTGCTACCGGCTACCTCATCTGATCTGTCTTGTTTAGATCGCACTAGCCGCTAGCGTTAGCGGCTGTGGATCTTTCTGATCTGTGTTCCTGCTTGGATCACACTTGCTCTGGCGGAAGAGCGGTGGATCCTTTCTGCCTAGTTCCTGTTTCTCGTCTGTCTGTCTTGTCTGATACGGGCGCTTGCTGTAGGCTCGGTGAGGTAACCGTTAAGCAAGCGTTCACGTTCTTTGTTTCGTGTTTGTCTGTTGATGGTTAGTTAGGCGTGCTTGTCTCTATTGTGCTTATCACGTGGAGACCGCACATAACCGCGTGCACTGTTGCGAATGAGTGCGGTGTTCGCGGTTAGCTAGCATTTGTTATTTTCCGTATCTCCTCTTTGTATGATTTGCTGTGCCTTTGCTATCCTCATATTCTGTTCTGATCTGCCTTGTGTCACTTCTGGCAATCGCCGTTCTTGTGGTTGCGTTCCTGTTTCCCATCTGCTGTTGTGTGTGCGCGGTCGCGGGGGTGGCGACTAGATTGGCGCACACACATACAACCTGTCCCTTTGCTCGTTCTCATTCGCAATCACTTCTCTTGCGATTGCGTTCTGCGCTTCGTACAATTCCTGTCTGGCATTTGTGGAGGTACAGAGGATTGGTTCCTCTGCACTCCCCAGCGCCATCTGCCGACAGGAATTTCCCTCTACTGGTGCTTGCACCAAAAGCTGGGTTCTAGTATCTTGACACGCTTGTGGAGGACCTCCGCAGTGTCAGCGCACATCTTGGTGCGCTGAACACGGAGATATCCCACAATCGTTACAGGAGATTGCTGCCGTTGTCACACACCACGTTGCCGATCTCCAGCTGGTGCGGGGTCAGCCATTGCTCCACCTCTTTGTTAAGAGCAGCCAGGAGAGCTGCTCCAGTGTGACTCTCCGCTTTGAGGCAAGACATGTCTAAAATGGCGTGACACCGTCGTACCTGGCATGCAGCATAGGCTCTTGGGAGATGGGGCTGTGTAGCTGGAGAGGAGGAGATGGCAGCACCACTAGAGTTGAACTGCCACTCAGGAGGAGGAGGAGGATGACAGCGAAGAGGATGTAGCAGGAGGAGAAGGAGAGGAGGTGGCAGGAGGCCTGCCTGCAAGCCGTGGAGGTGTCACCGCTGTGCAGCCACGTACTCCCTGCTTGCCATTGGTCACCAGGTTGACCCAATTGGCTGTGTACGTAATGTAGCGGCCCTGCCCATGCTTGGCATCCGTGGTCAGGTGGACCCTTGACCCAACGCTCTTCGCAAGAGATGACACCACTTGCCTCTCAACTGCATGGTACAGTTTGGGTATGGCCTTTTTTGAAAAATAATTGCGGCCTGGTATCTTCCACTGCGGTGTCCCAATGGCCACAAATTTGGGAAAGCCTCTGACTCCACCAGCTTGTATGGTAATAGCTGGCGAGCTAATAGTTCCGCCACGCCAGCTGTCAGACGCCGGGCAAGAGGGTGACTGGCAGAAATTGGCTTCTTCCACTCAAAGACTTCCTTCATGGACACCTGGCTACTGCTGTGGGCAGAGGAGCAGGAACCGCTCAAGGGCAGAGTCGGTGTGGAGGAGCGTGGCTGTGAAGGTGCAAGGGAGAAAGCGGCTGAAGATGATGCACCTGAAGGAGGAAGAGGAGAAGGAGGGTGGCTTGTCTTTTGGGTGCTGCTTTTCCTCAGATGTTCTTCCCATTCCTGTTTGTGCCCTTTCTCCAGGTGCCTTCGTAAGGCACTTGTCCCTACGTGAGTGTTGGCCTTTCCACGGCTCAATTTTTGGAGGCAGAGAGAACAGATTTGCTCCGATCTGAGGTACGCACATTAAAAAATTTCCAAACCGCTGAGCCCTCCTGGGGTGATGGCACTATGGTGGCATCAGCAGCTGATGTTGAAGGGCATATTGGCTGGCTGTCCATAGCTGGCAATACATGGCGCCGGACAATGCCCCCAGCTGTTTCTGAGGATGAGTTCCCTCTGCTTCTTTCATGGACTTGTCTCCTCCTACTCCTCTCTGGCTCCCCCTCTGAACTGTCCCCCTGGTCATCTCCTCTATTGGGAACATACGTGGCATCCGTATAATCGTCATCATAATCCTCCTGCCCAGCTTCGCTTTCCTCAGACACCTCCACAACTGCACCAACATCAGGTGCTTCATCATCCCCCTCCTCACACGTTACGTCCATACTATCGCCACCTAACTCAGATGTATGAGGTGTTGTAACTTGCTTAGCGCCTTCATCTTGTTGTAGCATTATTGGCTGTGAATCAGTGATTTCCACACCAAATAACTCCTGCGAAGTGTCAAATGCGGCGGATGTGGTGCTTGTAGTAGCGCTGGTGGCTGCGGGAGATGAGGCGTTCTGTGTTAAATACTCAACCACGTCCTCACAATTTTGGGAAGTGATGGCATGTGCCTTCTTCTGAGCACTGTACTTTGGGACAGGTCCACACGAAATCACATCAACATGACCTTGCACAGACCTGCCGGTGCCAGGTGGCCTTCCTCTGGGTCTGCCTCTACCTCTTCCTCTACCTGGTTTGTCCATTTTGTCCATCTCGGGGTGATGCTAGGTATATGCAATGAGGTGGGTTCACTGAACACAAACGTAGTTAGATGCAGTGAGGTGTTTTCACTCAACACAAAGGTAGTTATATGCAGTGAGGTGCGTTCAATGAACACAAAAGTAGTTAGATGCAGTGAGGTGGGTTCACTGAACACAAAGGTAGTTAGATGCAGTGAGGCGGGTTCACTCAACACAAAAGGTAGTTAGATGCAGTGAGGTGGGTTCACTCAACACAACAGCTAGGTGTATGCAGTGAGGTGGGTTCACTGAACACAAAGGTAGATGCAGTGAGGTGGGTTCACTCAACACAATTAGTAGTTAGATGTTGTGAGGTGGGTTCACTCAACACAAAAGCTAGGTATATGCAGTGAGGTGGGTTCACTGAACACAAAGGTAGTGTAATGGTCGGTGTCAGCACACAGAGAGTATCTGATTATCGGTGATCTGCAGTATCACCAACAATACAGATATATACCTGATTATTAGTGATCTGCAGAATCACCAATAAAACAAGTATGGCTAACCTCTGGACACCAAATAAAGTGTAAGTGTTTGGGTGCAACCATAACTTTAATAGTTTGAAGAAACCTCACCAGAGGGGCTGGTGAGGTACTATCAGTACACGCAGCGTGTACTAGCGTACAAGTTCCAGCAATCTGGAGAAACAATACTGAAGAGGCTGAATCTCCCGAGGAGCGGGTGATTCAGAATATACTGCTGGCAAATGAACACCCGAGTGGCGGGTGAGTCAAACTGTACGGCAGCCTAAGAGACACAGTAATACTAAAATGACAGATACCTAGTGAGCAGGTAATTAAGGCTGTACTATAGCCTAGCTGAGTTGCTTAACCAGCGGAGCTGGCGCAGTAAACACCTCACCAGTGGCGAGGGCCCACTGGCAAGTAGAATGGTCAGGCAGGCAAGGGTCGGTAACAGAGAGGTACGTATCGGTACAAAATCGTGAGACAAGAGAGTAAACGGTAATCAGGCAGAGGTTCAGCAACAGGAAGATACGTATCGGTACAGAATCGTGAGACAAGAGAGTAAACGGTAATCAGGCAGAGGTTAAGCAACAGGTAGACAGGCGAAAGTACTGGATCAGAAGGCAGGATCAGAATCAGAGGTAATAGCTAAGAGTCATACACAGGGGATCAATACAATAGTAATATCCTAGTCTGGGTGTAAAATCCGTGGCATCAACACCCGGGAACTAGTCTACAAGTAACAATAGCAATACAGCAATACCTAGACTAGGTGTGAAATCCTTAGTATCAACACCAGGGAACTAGCCTAAGGTCTGAGCGCTAACACGCAAGTATTCACGACAACAGACAATCCTAAAATGAAATCCGGAGGCTTATGAAGCAGAGGAGACCCCACTGGCACACCCCTTCAGGTTCAGCCAATCCTGGGCGCCGTGGGACTCCTCTGTCGTCAGCCGACTAGCCGGTCAGCTGACGCCTCTCCTCCCAGAATAAAGGACCTGTCTGTGCGTGCGCCCGCGCAAGACAGCGACCCTGTGTGCAGCAGAAAGCCCCGTCCTCGGCGTCCTGCACGCCGAGAAGACGGGCAGGAGCACAGAGACGGCTGCGGCGGCGGAAGCGTTCGCCGCAGCCGACGTCCCCCAGGTCCCCTCCATGGAGGCAGCTGCAGCTATTACAGGTAGTTAGATGCAGTGAGGTGAGTTCACTCAACACAAAAGGTAGTTAGATGCAGTGAGGTGGGTTCACTCAACACAACAGCTAGCTATATGCAGTGAGGTGGGTTCACTGAACACTAAAGGTAGTTAGATGCAGTGAGGTGGGTTCACTGAACACTAAAGGTAGTTAGATGCAGTGAGGTGGGTTCACTGAACACTAAAGGTAGTTAGATGCAGTGAGGTGGGTTCACTCAACACAACAGCTAGGTAAATGCAGTGAGGTGGGTTCACTGAACACAAAGGTAGGTAGATGCAGTGAGGTGGGTTCACTGAACACAAAAAGTAGTTAGATGCAGTGAGGTGGGTTCACTCAACACAATAGCTAGCTATATGCAGTGAGGTGGGTTCACTGAACACTAAAGGTAGTTAGATGCAGTGAGGTGAGTTCACTCAACACAAAAGGTAGTTAGATGCAGTGAGGTGGGTTCACTCAACACAACAGCTAGCTATATGCAGTGAGGTGGGTTCACTGAACACTAAAGGTAGTTAGATGCAGTGATGTGGGTTCACTGAACACTAAAGGTAGTTAGATGCAGTGAGGTGGGTTCACTCCACACAACAGCTAGGTATATGCAGTGAGGTGGGTTCACTGAACACTAAAGGTAGTAAGATGCAGTGAGGTGGGTTCACTCAACACAACAGCTAGGTATATGCAGTGAGGTGGGTTCACTGAACACAAAGGTAGTTAGATGCAGTGAGGTGGGTTCACTGAACACAAAAAGTAGTTAGATGCAGTGAGGTGGGTTCACTCAACACAATAGCTAGCTATATGCAGTGAGGTGGGTTCACTGAACACTAAAGGTAGTTAGATGCAGTGAGGTGGGTTCACTCAACACAACAGCTAGCTATATGCAGTGAGGTGGGTTCACTCAACACTAAAGGTAGTTAGATGCAGTGAGGTGGGTTCACTCAACACAACAGCTAGCTATATTCAGTGAGGTGGGTTCACTGAACACTAAAGGTAGTTAGATGCAGTGAGGTGGGTTCACTCAACACAACAGGTAGATGCAGTGAGGTGGGTTCACTCAGCACAAAGGTAGGTATATGCAGTGATGAGGTGGGTTAACTAAACACAACAGGTACTAGTAGGTATATGCAGTACTGGGTAGTACAATGTGCAGCCCCCTGTCACAAACACAGGTAGTCACTGAATGTGCTGCTGGGCTGCTGGCAGTGGCACACACACAGTATGAATTAGCAATGCTGTCTATGCAACACAAGTGTCAGTTTTACACACAGAAAAAAAAATGATCACAAGAACAGGATTAGCTCTGAAAAGAGCTGTTGAATGAGGGGTGCTATTAAAGCAATAAGATTTAGCCAGGAGCAAGCTAACAAGCCAAGAACCTAACTAATCTTTCCCTAGGAGAAAAAATCTGCAGCAGCTCGCCCTAGTCTGTCAATTTGCAGGCACACAAGTGAGTGTAATGGCCGGCGAGCCTGCCTTATATAAGGGGGGGCTGGGGCTTCATGGCTGAGTGTAGCCAGATTGGCTACAATGTGCCTGCTGACTGTGATGTAGAGGGTCAAAGTTGACCCTCATAGTGCATTATGGGGCGAATCGAACTTCCGGGAAAGTTCGCCTTCGCTGGCGAAGGCGAACCACCCGTTGTTTGCCTGGAACCGTTCGCCAGCAAACCGTTTGGGCCATCTCTACCGAGGAGGACGGGGGAAGCCTTAATAGGATCCGGAGGCTTCCCCCACCCGAGGTGAGTACCCCCTAGGGGACGTTTTTTCATTACAGATTTTCTTTAAACAAAATTAGGCAGATGCATAAATTTGGGCACCACAAAAAAGAAATGGAATCAGTATTTAGTAGTTCCTCCTTTTACAAGCAATATTTAGGGTCACTGTCTTGCTGAAAGATCCAGCCCCGGTGCAGCTTCAGCTTTGTCACTGATTCCTGGACATTGGTCTCCAGAATCTGCTGATACTGAGTGGAATCCGTGTGATCCTCAACTTTGACAAGATTCCCAGTCCCTGCACTGGCCCCACAGCCATTTTATCATAATGAGAAAAGTGCGCACATACAATTTGAAGACTTCAAAATCCACTTAGGGTCCTAGGTGGAGATAACTGGTGGGACCGTAGTGGCGAGAGTGTCCGCGAGCTGGGTTGAGAGCGCGCTGATCTATGCCAGGGGCGAATGCAAACAGCCAGCCGGTAGCCAGTAAGGGGAATGACCGTTGTAAATGACTGTAAGTGGATTTTAAGAGTCTTCAAATTGTGAGTGCACACACTTTTTATATATGAGTATACTTAAAAACAATTTTATAGGCGGTATTTTAATCTGAGGAAGTTTGGAGTAATATATATTGCAACTGACTGCTGAGGAAAAGGTATCAATAGTAAAGAGGAAAGTATGTCTGGGATTTTCGTTGCAGATCTACAAGGGAGGGGGATGGCCCTTAAAGAGAAACTCCGTATAAGAATTGAACTTTATCCCAGTCAGTAGCTGATACCCCCTTTTACATGAGAAATCTATTCCTTTTCACAAACATACCATCAGGGGGCGCTGTATGACTGATATTGTGGTGAAACCCCGCCCACAAGAAACTCTGGGTACATACTCATGGCAGTTTCCTGTCTGTGAACTTTGTTGCATTGTGGGAAATAGCTGTTTACAGCTGTTTCCAACTACCAAAAAAACCATGCAGCAGCTACATCACCTGCCAACAGTAAAAATGTTCACTGGAGTTCCTCTTGAAGTGTCCCAACATGCAAACAGACTTGGCTGAGACTATCCGTTTTGTGAGCCCCAAACTACCGAGGTAAGGTGTGGTCGAGGTTAAGCACTTTTACACAGAGTGCATTCCAACACGATTATCCTGCATGTCCAACAGTCACACTGCATGAAAGGGGCCCATGCATCAAGCGACTTTGGCGGCCGATCGACCAACCAATTCGATGATTATTTTTTAATTGGTTGAAAATCGATGCCACCAAGTGCAGGCCCAACTGACGATGCCACCAATTTCAGGCCGAAATTGGTCGCATTAATCGATCGCGCCCGATGCAAGATGTAGGGCCGAAGTTGATCAGGTGTGCGGTGGTAAGGCGTCCGATTTCAAAATGAGCAACAAAACAACAAATCCCCTGCCACTGCCCTCCTTTCGTATAAATGAGCCCCCCCCCCCCCCTTCTGTGTGTGCATTTGTACATTACCTGTCCTGTGTCAGCCTCAGGTAATGTATAAATGCAAACACCCCTGGGGGGGACGCACATTTATACATTAAGGGCAGACGCAGTGGGCTTAGACGATTCCCTGAAGATTTCATGCTGAAATCGGACAGGAATTGGCCTGCAGTATATGGGCAGCTTGGACAAAGATGAAAATCTCTCTCTAATCAGATTCGATTAGAGATAAATTTGTCTCTTTGTCGAATCTGCCCACGTCCAGGTTATTGAAAGGTTATTTTTATTAATTAGGAGAAAATAATGATTTTTCAGTGGGTTGTAAAAGTATTTGGCCCCCTTGAAGTTTTCCACATTTTGTCACATTACTGCCACAAACATGCATCAATTTTATTAGAATTTCACGTGAAAGACGAATACGACTTCCGGTTCCGGCGCCTGGATGGTAAGAGGCTGAGAGCGGAGCTCCGCTGACCGATCCGCCTTCCAGTGCCCTTCGCAGCAACTAAAGCGCCCCCGCACTACTTGCCGCTACCTCGGAAGACAGACAGGACCCACCAGCAGACGGAGATCCGCTCTATGGATCGCTATTTAACGCGATCAACCCGCAAACAGCAGCCGAGTACGGAGGAGGAAGCCACTCCCAAGATGGCCGCCGAACCATCACCCACGCTGCCCACACAGCTATCCCCTGCTCGGGACACACAACAGCCACCCGCATGGGATTCAGAGGACGAGCTGCATCCGGGGACTCAAGGTGAGGTGGAAAGCGGGGGCATAAATTACCAGAAGCTAGCAGCAGCGGTAGTAGAAAAACTGGCTCCAGAGCTCAATGCCTCCATACAGGCCGCCATAGACCACTCCCTTAAAGCTGTACACGGCACATTGCAGGCCCATTGCCAACGCCTGGTTCACGCCGAGTCCCGCATACAAAAAATAGAGGATGAAAGAGCAGGGGAAGAGAAGGGGAATAAACAGCTCAGAGAAGAGCATAAGCAGATGCGAGAGAAGCTGCAGGATTTAGAAAACCGATCAAGGCGCAACAATCTCCGAGTGGTGGGACTCCCTGAATCAATGACTGCACAGACCCTGCGTGACTTTTGCGCTTCCACTCTCCCCAAAATGCTGGGCTTCAAGCGAGGATGCAAAGTGGAGCGAGCACATAAGGTAGGCCCCCCGAGAGATGCAGCAGATAAACGCCCCCCTCGCCTAGTCCTAGCCAGATATCTGGATTTCGCTGAGAAAAATGAACTGCTACGAGCCTATAGGGAACTTGATCACCCCCTAGAACACCAAGGCATGCAGATCCGCATCTTCAATGATTATTCGGTGGAGGTGTCCAAGAAGCGCCAAGCTTTTAATCCAGCCTGCGCACTCTGCATTCAAAAAAAGTGGAAGTTCGCACTGCAATACCCAGCAATACTAAGGGTCACTGATGACAACGACACCACTCATACTTTCCATACAGTCAAAGAGGCCCTGTCATTTCTTCGCACTGACAATACTGAACCAGCCTGAATAGATGAGTGCACTTTACCTAAAGGCATAATTTTGGCAGGGGGCGCTGCCATTACAAGTTATGGAACCCATAAGGGCAGAGTAACAGGTTACGATGCTCTCCTGCCATTTGGCGAGGGGAGTTCAGTTTACAATTTTGCTTTTTTTCTTTTGAAGTTATATCTGCCTATATACAGAAATTTCCATACGGTTATAGTTAACGATCACATCTGGATGGCGACTTGGTTATGGAGTCACACGGATGAAGAAATCATCCAGGGAAGAGGAGAAGTCAAGTAGCTGTGTTTTTGTTTATTTTTTATTAACTCGTTTTTTTTCCCCCAATGCTGTTACACATAATTGGCATCAAACAGGACGAACGGGGGGCAGTTTAGCTCCCACTTCTTGTTCCTTTGTAACACTGGGGCTAGAGTTAAGGGGGAGGGAGTTGGGAGGGCTCTGTCATCTTTGGGTATTTGTTATCTTCACAATGCATGTGTTAAGTATATCACAATATAACTTGATCCATAGCCGGGCACTGACATGACTCTACGAGTCACTTCGTGGAATGTCAAAGGTCTACGGTCACCAGGAAAACGGTCAATAGTGTTGCGTCACCTTAAAAAGATTAAAACAGATATAGCTCTTCTACAGGAGAGCCACCTGATGGAGGACCAGTTCAAAATTCATGCGCAAATCTTGGGTGGGCAAGGTTTATGGGTCAGAATCTCAGGGGCGCAAGTCTGGAGTGTTGATTTTACTACATAAATCTCTACAGGGCGAGGTTATTGAAAGCAAATCTGGTAAGGAAGGACGCTGGCAATGGATCAAGTTACGCCTAGCCGGGGAGGAAGTGATAATTTTCAATGTTTATGCACCAAATGAAGCTGATAAATCTTTCTTCACAGCGCTGATGTCTGAAATTTTAATGATGGGTAACGCCAAGATAATTCAGGGAGGAGACTTTAATGCCATTGGTAATATACATGAAGATAGGTCCAGTAAAACACCAGTTAACAACTTGACATTTACTAAATCACAAATCTTTAATGAATATATTGCCTCTACATCTCTATGCGATAGCTGGAGAACACTGCATCCAGATGGAGAGGAGTATACGTTCTATTCATCCCCCCACAATATCTGGTCACGTCTCGACTACTTTATGATAACACCAATGCTTATGTCACAGATACATTCGGCAGAAATTCTGGACCTGGTTATTTCTGACCACGCTCCTATGCAGCTGACGTTCTCTCCGCAAATACCTAGAGGTCAAGATATAATCTGGCGCTTCCCATCCTACCTATACGAAGATGAAGGTTTTGTACAACTCCTCACACAGTGGTGGTGGGAATACAAGGATGACAATAAGGCTCATATACAAGACATTTTCTTGTTTTGGGAAGCAGCCAAACCGACTTTGGCGGGGGAGAATTATCGGCTATATAGCGAGCAAAAAGAAAAAAACACATGATGCCTATATGACTGCAATGGAAGGATTACGTAATGCACATAAAAACTTTCTTAATAATCCCAATCCAGAAGCACGATTGAAGTGGTTAGCAGCAAAAAAGTTAGCTGATTCCAACTTTAAACTGAGAGAGAGATACCTACGATCCGACAGAGATCTCTATTACTATAAATATGGGAATAAGATGGGCTCATTATTATCAAGAATGACTAAACCACCACACATGGCAACAGTAATAACTAGCCTTCGTTCTGAATCAGGTCAGCTTCAAAACGACCCTAAAAGTATTAACTCAATATTCCAGGCTTACTATAAAAAATTATATACAAAATCACAAGGTCACAAGGTGTCTCAGTCAAACACTTCATGGCTAGACCGGGTCTCACTACCTACTTTGTCGGACACCGATTTGATGGAATTAAATGCACCAATCACCCCAGAAGAGGTTAGCGGTACGATTAAAAGACTGTCCAATAGAAAAGCCCCAGGCCCAGACGGGCTTACCCCAGAATTCTATAAAATGCTAAAGCAAGAGCTTGCACCCTACTTAGCAACCTTTTTCAATAAAATCTTAAAAGAGGGACGCTATCCGATGTCAGCAAACATGGCCTATATCAAATTACTACCCAAACCTGGGAAAGATCCTCAACACCCAGGATCATACCGCCCCATATCCTTGATTAATCAAGATCTAAAAATACTTTTCTAAAATCATTGGCAGATCGACTGGCTTACTCCCTAAGCTTGTTAGTCCTAACCAAGTAGGATTTGTACGGGGTCGTTCAGCAATAGCAAATATACGTAAAGTCCTCCTAACCCAGATTATGTAAGAGCCTATCCCAAGACATGCAAGAATTATGCACTATTAATGATAGATGCTGAAAAAGCCTTTGATAACGTCGATTGGGGGTGGTTGGAGGGGGTGCTCGACAAGATGAATATCCGATGGGATATCCAGAAACTGATCAGGGCTATGCATACCAACCCATCAGCCCGTATTTACACCCCAGGCTTTCTATCAGAAACCTTATTATTAGAAAAGGGGACAAGGCAGGGGTGCCCCTTGTCGCCACTTCTATTCAATCTTGCTTTGGAGCCCCTAACTAAGATTCTAGATCAAACTATCCATGGTATGGAAAATTAGGAGATATGGTGGTTTCTCAGGCCATGTTTGCTGACGACATTTTAATTTTTCTAGGGACCCAGAATCCAGTTAGAAAAGACTCTAAATCTAATTAGTGAAATAGGGGCCTCTAGTGGATTTAAGTGAATATATCTAAATGTGAGCTGCTATTCTTGTCACCTCTAGCACCAAAAACAGGATTGGAGCACCTACCTTCTTTTACTTATCTGGGTATAAAGATCCATAAAGATCCTAATCTCCTATATTCACTAAATTATACCCCATTAATCGCGGACCTGAAACGCCAATTGCTAAATTGGGAGAACCTACCAATTAATCTAATGGGTAGAGCAGCCTTAATTAAGTCGGTAACCTTTGGGAGACTACTGTACCCACTCCAAACAATTCCCTTGCTACTGAAGCACTTAGACATCCAAGATTTAAACAGAGCGTTTAATAGGTTCCTATGGAAGAATAGAAAACCAAGGATAGCTCTCTCAAAACTTTGTCTGCCCAGGGATTGGGGGGGATTAGCGATACCTGACATTCGACGCTATAACCTGGCTTGTCTTACCCGACATGTGAGAGACTGGTTGCACAAATCCAGTATTTATTCCAACTACGCATTAGAGGCATCATTCTCTGAACCCTGGTCACTGACGGGCCTACTTCACACACCCCAGAGACATATGCCACCTAAATTAAAGAATAGCAGAGTGATCAAAGACACAATAATGGCATGGAGAGCTTTAAGGAAGATGTACTCTGCCCCTCAACAGATCTCCAAATATATGCCACTATGGGGCCATCCGGGGTTTCCAGCTAGCATATCGCATGGAGGTTTTCTCTCTTGGCAGGAAAGGGGAGTGGAGTGTTTAGGGTACCTCTGTGATGTGCGAGGGGGGAGACTCATGACATTTCAAGAAATAAGAAACAAATTTAACTTGCCAAAGAACCACTTCCTGTACTATGGTCAATGAAGATCATACGTAGGGAGCAAAATAAAGACCATATCTAATATAGCCACACTGGACTCTTTTGACAGGTTTCTGGCCCCTCATATATCACAATTATCACTATCAGAAATACACGCTAGATTGCAAGAGATTAATTTACAAATAAAAGCTCGGAGAAACTTGACAAAATGGGGTAAGAATATTATGATAGAGGACCTAGAGGATAAGATCTTGGAAGGCTATAGACTAGTCCATAAACTCATCCCAGGGGAAACATGGAGAGAATCCCAGCTCAAGCTAATCCATAGAGCAAAATATGCCTTTAATATCAAATACCGCTCTCCTCCTTCGCATTACGTCCCGAGGTGCCCCAAGTGCTCCCTACAGGATGCTGATCTTTTTCATTGTCTCTGGTTATGTCCGGTAATAACTAAATTTTGGAAAGAAGTGCTTGCTTTCATTAAGTTAATGTGTAAAATCAATCTAGAGATGTCACCGCTTTTACTCTTGTTCAATTACTTTGAATCCAGCCCCCAAACCATGGACACAGGCAATCAATGCATACCCGGCTTAAGCAAACTAGCTCACCTCATAATTATTGCAGCACGCAAGGTAATCTTTAATAAATGGATATACCCCAGTGCACCCGGAGTCTGGGATGTAAAAGAGGAACTAAATCATCTATTCTACCAGGACAAGCTAGAAGCTATAATACACAAGGACAAAAAAAACAGCAGTTTCTTCAAAAAATGGAAGCTCTATATCTTGTCATCCCACTCGGACATGGAGATAAGGGAACTGATGAACCACTTCACCTATACCAAGTGGTATCTCCTAGAAAAGATGCAGGGATTGTTGGGGCAGCTTGACATATCTTGATTAAGAAGTATATGACGGTGATACCCAGAGATGACAGAGGGGAGGAGGGTTGAGGGGGGGGGGGGGTTCTGGGGGGGTAGTTTGGGGGATTAATGTATTTGACAATGTTCTCGGCTTTGATCATCTACTTGTTTACTATGAAAAATGCGAACTGCAATACGTATTCTGCTATGTAATATAGAGGTTCATTGCCTTAAAAATGACCCCTGTACTCGGTGGTGTTGAAAAATAAAAATTTTATTTTGGAAAGACGAATACAAAGTGGTGTACACGTGAGAAGTGTAACGAAAATCATACATGATTCCAAACATTTTTTACAAATCAATAACTGCAAAGTGGGGTGTGCGTAATTATTCGCCCTCCCCTGAGTCAATACTTTGTAGAACCACCTTGTGCTGCAATTACAGCTGCCAGTCTTTTAGGGTAGGTCTCCTACCAGCTTTGCACATCTAGAGACTGAAATCCTTGCCCATTCTTCTTTGCAAAACAGCTCCAGCTCAGTCAGATTAGATTAACAGCGTTTGTGAACAGCAGTTTTTAGATCTTGCCACAGATTCTCGATTGGATTTAGATCTGGACTTTGACTGGGCCATTCTAACACATGGATATGTTTTGTTTTAAACCGTTCCATTGTTGCCCTGGCTTTATGTTTAGGGTCATTGTCCTGCTGGAAGGTGAACCTCCGCCCCAGTCTTAAGTCTTTTGCAGACTCCAAGAGGTTTTCTTCCAAGATTGCCCTGTATTTGGCTCCATCCATCTTCCTATCAACTCTGATCAGCTTCCCTGTCCCTACTGAAGAGATGCACCCCCCGAGCATGATGCGGCCACCACCATATTTGACAGTGGGGATGGTGTGTTCAGAGTGATGTGCAGTGTTAGTTTTCCGCCACACATAGCGTTTTGCATTTTGGCCAAAAAGTTCCATTTTGGTCTCATCTGAATAGGGCACCTTCTTCCACATGTTTGCTGTGTACCTCACATGGCTTGTGGCAAACTGCAAACGGGACTTCTTATGCTTTCTGTTAACAATGGCTTTCTTCTTGCCACTCTTCCATAAAGGCCAACTTTGTACAGTGCATGACTAATAGTTGTCCTATGGACAGAGTCTCCCACGAGCTGTAGATCTCTGCAGATCATCCAGAGTCACCATGGGCCTATTGACTGCATTTCTGATCAGCGCTCTCTTTGTTCGGCCTGTGAGTTTAGGTGCATGACCTTGTCTTGGTAGGTGTACAGTTGTGCCATACTCCTTCCATTTCTGAATGATCGCTTGAACAGTGCTCCGCGGGATGTTCAAGGCTTTGGAAATCTTTTTTGTAGCCTAAGCCTGCTTTAAATTTCTCAATAACTTGATCCTTGACCTGTCTCTTTGGACTTCACGGTGTATTCTCTTAGACAACCTCTGAGGCCCTCACAGAGCAGGTGTATTTGTACTGACATTAGATTACACACAGGTGCACTCTATTTAGTCATTAGCACTCATCAGGCAATGTCTATAGGCAACTGACTGCACTCAGATCAAAGGGGGCAGAATAATTATGCACACCCCACTTTGCAGTTATTTATTTGTAAAAAATGTTTGGAATCATGTATGATTTTCGTTCCACTTCTCACTTGTACACCACTTTGTGTTGGTCTTTCACGGGAATATCCAATAAAATTGATTTATGTTTGTGGCAGTAATATGACAAAATGTGGAAAACTTCAAGGGGGCCGAATACTTTTGCAACCCACTGTATAAGAAGTTTTGTTAATTGACCACGTTGTGCTATGAACATAATTTATTCTGATAGTAGGGACAAATGGGTAAATAAGATGTGTGGGTTTAATTTATAGTAGCATTGTTTATTTTAATTTTAATTTAATTTACATGTTTTCCTGTTTTTCCCTTTCAATTGCATAGAAAGTACAGTAATTACTGAAAACAAATATCATCCCCCAAAAAGCCTAATTTGTGGCAAACAAAACAAGGATTGATCATTTCGGTACGATAAGTAGAGATTAAGTTATTGGCGAATGAAGGGAGGAGTGCTGACAGGTGGTTCCTGGTTGTGTTGCCACTTTATAATACATCTTGGAATCTTTGCTCCCTCTTTGGGGGTATCCCATTTCTCCCACTGAATTACCCTTAGTATACAGAAAATTGAAAAAGTCCAGTAAAGGAGCCTGTCCTATTCAGGGCCGGTTCTAAACTTTTTGCTGCCTGAGGCAAACTTGTAAGGATGGGTCCCCCCCCCCCAATTGGAATGATCGCACAGCACCTGACAATTTGCACCGCACGTTATAGCTGCGGTGAGCCCCCCAAAAAATACCCTCAGTATAGGTAGGTAACCAGTTATAGGTGCCCCCAGTGTTGGTCACTAGGTACAGCTGCCCCCAGTATAGGTTAGCCAGGTACAGTTGCCCCCAGTAAAGGTTGGCCAGGCACTCTCTTCACTTCCTGTTTCTGACTGGTGCTGCCCCCAGACTTCTGCCACCAGAGAAAGTCGCCTCACTTGGCATCATTGTCGGACCAGCCTGGTCCTATTGGGCACAGCAGGTGAGAGTCCCTGATAAACAGGGAAAACCTTTGGTGGATTTAATAATCAGTTTTTGAGTAAAGCAATCAATCAGCCCATGAAGCTGGTAATACCAGCCATAGCATTATTGTCAGCTAAGTCTCCCGCATAACAAGGACGAGAGAAGAACTGATTACTTTAATCTTTGTTTCTCTAATAACCCTCTAATTTCATGGAGAGAGATTTAGCCCTGTAATTCCTGCATGCTTCCCTCGTGATCTGTAATAAGTAGTTATCTCTGGATGGGAGAGGGGGCTGCACACTCCCACTCATTCAGGATCAGGGTGGATGTGACTTATGCACCATTATGTAAGACGCCCGCCGCCACTTAATCACTGATCCCTTTAAACAGCCTCTGCTCCATATACACCAAACCATCACAATAAAAGACTACAGACAAGAGACGGAAATAGCTAGGCTAAATTACACCCAGGGCCAGGCTGTAAAAATTGCACCCCCCACCCCCATGGACTCGCAAACCCTTACTCTTTAGGGACAATCACACAGCCACAGGTCACAAGTAGATCTGCTAGTAGATTACTAGTGACCAGCCGTTCATCCAGGAGGGACCAGGAAAACACGCGCGAAGAGAGCCCGGAAAGCCGACTCCTCCATGGGCGCAACGCACTGACAGCCTGCAGTACCGCTACAGGACATCAGGTGTCATCACGCGGTGGTGACGTGATGATGGCTTGATATCGGACGCAGGTAGCCCAGGAGGAGCCGAGGAATGTAATTGTGCTGCTAATCTCCTTTCTTCTTCCATTTGACTGCACCGCGCGTCACCAGCTCCCTAGCGGGTTATGTCCTTCTGCCTGCGCCCTTCTTCTTCTACTTGCCGGTCTGCGTCCAGGGTGGTCGCACTTCCCGCACTGCCCAAGAAACGGCCCTGTCGGGGAACAAGGGTTGGGATATAAAAGGCAGCAAGTGAATAGTCACTTCTTCAAGGTGATGTTTTAGAATATTCTATAATCAGCAAGTGCCTGAGCAGCTTTGCTAAGTGCCCATTTGTGATGACAGTATGGCGAGGAAAAACTTGCACTGATATTCTGCGTTGCACTACCCTGTTTTACCGCAGGGTAATGCAATGCAAGGCAGTGGGCCCTAGCACACTTACCACTTGCCGTTGCACCAGAAGTGACCAATCTGCTGCCAAGCCGCCCCAAAGTCAACAGCGCATGACTGACCAACTTCCGTGGCAACGCAGGAATCGGGGGCGTCGCTAGCCCTATTTTGGGGGGCACGTGCCCCCAATCTGTCCTGGGGTGCCACGGATCTCCCGGCCGCCGCTGCCCCACTCTGTCAGCGGCTCCCTCCAGCCGCCGCTGCCGCGTCACTCAGACCTCAGGATCAGGCAGCGAGCTGGCGACCAATCGTGCGGGCGCTAGGACCCAGCGCCTGCACTGATATGCGGAAGTGACATCACTTCCGCATATCGAGCGGGTGCGTCCGGCGCCCGCTAGTACTGGTCGGGTCGCCGCTGATCCTGAGGTCTGAATACACTGCCAGGTGAGGGGGGAGCGGCGGCGGCTAGAGGGGGGGCCTCCCTGTCACTCACTCACTACCTAAAGGGCCTCCCTGTCACTCACTCACTGCCT
The DNA here is from genome assembly GCF_040937935.1 of Hyperolius riggenbachi. NCBI lineage: Eukaryota > Metazoa > Chordata > Amphibia > Anura > Hyperoliidae > Hyperolius > Hyperolius riggenbachi. The sequence continues at coordinate 82,792,671 of NC_090654.1, forward strand.
AAAGGGACTCCCTGTCACTCACTCACTACCTAAAGGGACTCCCTGTCACTCACTCACTACCTAAAGGGGCTCCCTGTCACTCACTCACTTCCTAAAGGGGCCTCCCTGTCACTCACTCACTACCTAAAGGGGCCTCCCTGTCACTCACTCACTGCCTAAAGGGACTCCCTGTCACTCACTCACTGCCTAAAGGGACTCCCTGTCACTCACTCACTACCTAAAGGGGCCTCCCTGTCACTCACTCACTGCCTAAAGGGGCCTCCCTGTCACTCACTCACTGCCTAAAGGGACTCCCTGTCACTCACTCACTTCCTAAAGGGTCCTCCCTGTCACTCACTCACTGCCTAAAGGGACTCCCTGTCACTCACTCGCTGCCTAAAGGGCCTCCCTGTCACTCACTCACTACCTAAAGGGGCCTCCCTGTCACTCAGTCACTGCCTAAAGGGGCTCCCTGGCACTCACTCACTTCCTAAAGGGGCTCCCTGTCACTCACTCACTACCTATAGGGACTCCCTGTCACTCACTCACTGCCTAAAGGGGCTCCCTGTCACTCACTCACTACCTAAAGGGGCCTCCCTGTCACTCACTCACTGCCTAAAGGGGCTCCCTGTCACTCGCTCACTGCCTAAAGGGGCTCCCTGGCACTCACTCACTGCCTAAAGGGCCTCCCTGGCACTTACTCACTACCTAAAGGGCCTCCCTGTCACTCACTCACTACCTAAAGGGACTCCCTGTCACCCACTCACTGCCTAAAGGGACTCCCTGTCACTCACTCACTTCCTAATGGGGCTCCCTGTCACTCACTCACTACCTAAAGGGGCTCCCTGTCACTCACTCACTACCTAAAGGGGCTCCCTGGCACTCACTCACTACCTAAAGGGGCTCCCTGTCACCCACTCACTACCTAAAGGGACTCCCTGTCACTCACTCACTTCCTAATGGGGCTCCCTGTCCCTCACTCACTACCTAAAGGGGCTCCCTGGCACTCACTCACAGCCTGAAGGGGCTCCCTGGCACTCACTCACTGCCTGAAGGGGCTCCCTGGCACTCACTCACTACCTAAAGGGGCTCCCTGGCACTTACTCACTACCTAAAGGGGCTCCCTGTCACTCACTATCAGGGTCCCTGTCACTCACTACCTAACTGGAGGCGCCTGTCACTCACTAGCTAACCTGGGGGTCCCTGTCACTCACTACCTAACTTGGGGGGCTACCATATTAAGGGGGCATTCTGCCTATTTATGTGAAATGCTGTCTATTTATGTGCCTCATGACTGCTGAATTTGTCTTGTTGGGAGCCTTATGATTTGTTGGGGGCCTCAAGATTGCTGAATTTGTCTTGTTGGGGGCCTCATGATTTGTTGGGGGCCTCATGATTGCTGAATTTGTCTTGTTGGGGGCCTCATGATTTGTTGGAGGCCTCATGATTGCTGAATTTGTCTTGTTGGGGGCCTCATAATTTGTTGGGGGCCTCATGATTGCTGAATTTGTGTTGTTGGGGGTCACATGATTGCTAACTGCGAGACTATGGGAAAAGCTGAATCCTTATCATATGAGACAATAGCATTAAACCTACTTTTTCAGCTTTTTAAAACAGAAAATAAAACTGGGAGGTTCTAAAAAATTGAATACATTTTTCAAGAGTAGGATGGATGAAATTGTTTATCTTCACAGTTTATTTTCAACTTGTATTTTCCATAATGTTCATGTATGAGTTAAAACGTTTGTACAGTATTTAGTTTAAATTGCTGTTGCCACTTTGCGATAGATAAGTGACTTTTGGGTTGCAGTTTGGGCACTCGGCCTCCAAAAGGTTCGCCACCACTGTCATAATCTAATGTCCCACCATTGCTAGGTTCATGTAAATTTGTCTCCACCCGTTACCACACCTATATTCTGGTCCATGGCCCACCCTTTTTCGGTGCAGCGCGATAAGCACGCCGCACAACGTGATCCTCATAGTTTTGGCACGCTAGCTGCAGTGTGCTGAATTCTGCTGCCTACAGTATGTACAGTATACGCTGTTCTCTAGTGCCTGCACTGTGTGCTGATTTACCTCCAGTGTGTACAGTGTAAGGTGTTACTCTGTGCCTTTACTGATTGTAAATCAGCTATATTGTATGCTGATCCCTGCTACTTTCAGTATGTACAGTATTAGCTGTAAAGCCTGGTGCACACATACAATTTTGATTAGCCAATTTTAGCTCTGTTCATAAAATTCATTGTCTGTTGGCCCACTTACTGCACGGGGGGGGGGGGGGGGGGGGGTAAAATTGGAGGTCAGTGATTGACCAATCAAAATTGTATGTGCGTATAAATCTTTGATCTATGCCTATACTGATTGTAAATTATCTAAATAAAGGACAGGGGGCTCCATCCAATATTTCGATGGGCAGGCCCGTTATCTGTAGCTTACACCGCTGCTAAGTTCATGTACATTTGGCCCCACCCATGGCCACGCCCACTCGCCTCATGGCCACGCCCACATTTTGCCCTCCCCACCTGGTGCCCACAGGTGCCCCCGATCTCCAAGGACCCTAGAAACGGTAAGTCAATAGGTGACTCGGGGATTTTAAACATATTGTCGTCAGTGGTGCGGTGCGCATGCGCAGAACGACTGGAATACAACAGGGAAACCCAGGAATCCCATTGACATACTTCCTGTCCAGCAGGGAGTACGTCACTGAGTGAGGGGCGTGCAGGGGGCGGCACTATGCATATGACTGTCGGCAGACTTTGCCGCAGGGTAATATATCAGGCATTTTGTGTGTTGTAATGCAATGTGAAGGGTGCGGGACATCGCACTGCAAACGCACATTTCAGGTGTAAAACTGTCCTAAAATGGGACTGTAATGAAATTAACATAATGAATAAAATTGCTTATTTTTTTACAATATTTATTTATAAATGATTTAAAAGTGTTTGCCATTGTATTATCTTTGCTGACCCTGATTTACATTCAGACGTTTATCACATCTTTATTCCTGTCAGGTGATCTCTGCAGAGTGTTTGTTTCTGAGAATTTCTGAAGTCAGTGCAAATAGTGCCTGGTCTCCCAGAATGATCTGGGTGGAAAAATTCACATAGCTAAACAGCCTAGGCTGTGACATCACTGGGAGGGCGGGGCTGCATAACAATATACAGCAATAGATATAGGAAATGTTTCTGATGCCGAAACCAGGAAAATTACCATAAAAGTGGGTATCCTGAGTCATTTACTGCATTCTAGTAAATGTCACTACAATGATTATTTTATTTGTGTTGGGATTTGCCGGATCACAAACCCCCAAGTGATCATTACAAGGTTTGTCACTTGCCTACAGAACTTCATCAATTGAGGCTCAGTCACACCATTGAATGTCATGATTCCCTGCAGCGATCCCCCGATGTCTCCTCTTTATTCCCCTTCTGCTGGGTTACTATGCTGGATGCCCCTGTTTCCGCTGACCTTACGTCACCAGATCATAGCTGGTTGGGCAGTCCCATCTGTCACGGACGAACAATGAAAAAACGCATTCATAATAGTTTTTCTGCACTGATTGTGATTTTCGTTAATTCAGATTGCATGTGTAGGGACAAAAACCTGGGGACTGCCCTATTCAAGTTGGAGACAAACTTCTATTCTGGGATGATGTTTTTCTTTAACCACTTTGTCCTCCTTGACGTAGTACTACGAGGACATGTGCGCTCCCGCGCACTCCCGCGGCCGATCGCACGTGTGCATGCGCTCTCCCGGCCGTGGATCGTTAGCCCAGGAATCAATGAATCGGGCCATGGTGCCCGATCACTGATTCCTCTCCCCCGCAGAAAAAGAGACAGCTTCTCTCAGAAGCTTCGCTTTTTCTGCCTCCATATATTTACCCCAAACAAATACTATTTACATCCCACCCTCCCAAAAATACCCACATAAAATGTTTAATAATAATTTTAAAAAAATTACAATAAAAAAAAACACATAAATATTTACCTAAGGGTCTAAACTTTTTAAATATCTATGTAAAGATGAAATATTTCTATATTTTTTTTTATAAGCTTGTAAATAGTGATGGATGCAAAACTGAAAAAATGCTCTTTTATTTCCAAATAAACTATTGTCGCCATACATTGTGATAGGGACATAATTTAAATGGTGAAATAACCGGGGACAAATGGGCAAATACAATACGTGGGTTTTAATTATGGAGCCATGTATTATTTTAAAAGTATAATGGCCGAAAACTGAGAAATAATGAATTTTTTCCGTTTTTTTCTTATTCTTACTGTTAAAATGCATTTACAGTAAGGTAGCTCTTAGCAAAATGTACCACCCAAAGAAAGCCTAATTGGTGGCGGAAAAAACAAGATATATGTATTCATTGTGATAAGTAGTGATAAAGTTATAGGCTAATGAATGGGAGGTGAACATTGCTCGGATGCATAAAGTGAAAACGACCGAGGGCTTAAGTGGTTAATTACCTGGACAAAAGGGTATTCTTGCATCAGACAACTCACACACAGAAAGCAAGCTTTCAGCATGGCAGGATAGCAGACATAGTGGAGCCACTAAGACCAAATATTAAATAGCTGTATCATATGATTTTTGCCTTTTTTAGAGATACCGTACTTGTGATATGTATGGAAAGTATATCATTTGAATTCCATGTCCTGCTGGAAGTTGTGGCTATTTCAGGGAGATGACCTAAGCCGTAGCCCTGTTATTCAACTTCTCAGGAAAGGAATATCACACACTATTCATGTCTGGTATTAATGTATTCCAGATTCTTTGGGGATTGTGAGTTTGCTATTATTATTTGTGTACAATGAACATAGTCTGAAATATGGAAGTATCATATATTTGGAATTTAAGTTCCCCCAAATGTAAGGGGCCGATTAACCTCAAGGGCAGGGGCTATAGCCTGAGTTCTACCCTCCGAGCAGATCTGTATAAAAGGAAACACACCAATTTCAGCAGTAGTCCTCCATTTTTGACCACCTGACTGAAGCCAGCCAGAGGACTGTGAGGCTGGCTCTCATTTTTACTAAGTTCCGAACAAAGGAACTTTCCTGGATTTCCACACAAAGGACATCTTTCTACCAAAACTTTAAGTATTCATTTTCTTTGTTTTGACATTTTATTTTACCTGTGGCTATCGTCTCCATAATTGTTACTTTTAATAATTTTCTGTATATATGAATTATTTATATTGCATATACTGTACAATAAAACCACTTAAGGTAATTTTTTTCGGCCACATACCTAATTTGAGCACTGCAGAAAGAACCCTAGCCTTTCTGAAGATTCGCTATCTAAAGTATTGCATTGTTTCAGTAATAATAGTTTGTTAACCTTTTCTGCTTAGCGCAGCCTAGCTAGCGGGTTTCCCTTTTCCCAGTTAAATTGATGGTGGCAGCCTTGTAACCTGAAATATTGTGTATTAAAATGTCTCTGTCGCTCTCACGTTCCCTCCTGGCCTGTATGTGGCCCAATTCCAGCGGTTTCAGCACATCGATTGTATCCACTAAATTGGATGGTCTGTGGGCTGAAAGCAGATTGGTAGGCATTGAGCAGTCCGGCCACTAGGGGCCCTGTGACACCATCTATCCAGCCTGCCCATCCAGGGCTCTGTGATCCTGGGTTGTTGTGTCAGTGTGAAGAAATGATGGATGGATGGATGGATGGATGGGTTGGTGAACCTCCAGGATGGTAAGAGGGGATTTGGATAAGGGAAAAAGAGGTGACCCAAGTCAACAGTCAGCACTGTTGCAGTGCAGATTGGCTGGAAAACCAGTGTTGAGTCAGGATTTGCAGGTACTTGAACCCACGATTGCTGGCTTGCTGGTTTGCCAGTCGGCACAAGCTGCATACAAGCAGTTTGCCCCATGAAGGTCATCCATCAAACCACACTGTGCCAAGTTCATCCAAGACTAGTGATGGCCAGACAACTGGGTCAGAGCATCTTCAGAACAGCATGTCTTGAGATGGGCTGTTGGGTATACAGTGTTTAGTACGTGCTCAAAATGGTCAATAGACCAGCAACGGAGTCCCCCAAGGCTTATTCATGTTTGGGCAGAGTGATGGCTAGCCCATCTGGTCCAGTGTCACCATCCCTCCCCACCCAGCGGCACCCTACCACACCAACCATCAGCACACAGTAGCACCCAGTTTCACCCCACCTAGAAGCACACAGTAGCACTCTCTCACCCAGTAGCACCCTCCCACCCAAGCCTGCAGCACCCTCCAAACCCAGCAGGACCCAGTAGCATCCTCCCACCCCACCAAATAGCACCCAGTGTCACCTTCCTACCCCACCCAGTGTCACCCTCCCACCCCACCCAGCAGCACACTCCCACCCTACCCAGTAGCACCCAGTGTCTCCTCCCACCTCACCCAGCATCAACCAGTGTCACCCTCCCTCCAACCAGCAGCACCCAGTGTCACCCTCTCACCTCACTCAGCAGCACCCAGTGTCACTCTCCCACCTCACCAAGCAGCACCCTCCCACCCCACCCAGCAGCACCCAGTGTCACCCTCCCACCTCATCCAGCAGCTTCTCAGTGTCACCCTCCCCCCACCCCATCCAGCAGCGCCCTCCCACCCTACCCAGTAGCACCCAGTGTCACCTCCCACCTCACCCAGCATCAACCAGTGTCACCCTCATCCCCCCCCCCCCCCAACCAGCAGCACCCAGTGTTAACCTCCCATCTCACTCAGCAGCACCCTCCCACCTTACTCAGCAGCACCCAGTGTCACCCTCCCCCAAACCCATCCAGCAGCACCCTCCCACCCTACCCAGTAGCACCCAGTGTCACCCCCCACCTCACCCAGCATCAACCAGTGTCACCCTCCCCCCAACCAGCAGCACCCAGTGTCACCCTCCCACCTCACTCAGCAGCACCCAGTGTATCCATCCTACCTCACCCAGCAGCACCCTCCGACCCCACCCAGCAGCACCTAGTGTCACACTCCCACGTCACCCAGCAGCATCTCAGTGTCACCCCCCCCCCCCACCCCATCCAGCAGCACCCAGTGTCAAAGCATGCAGCAGCACCCAGTATCACCCTCCCACCCAGCACCACTGAGTGTCATCCTCCCACCAAACAGCACTCAGTGAGGGAGAACGTTCAATGCATTTATGTCTGAGGTAACATTTGCTGCCTTTCATATGTGGGGTAATGTATGTGTATTTCACAAATGTCGGAGGTAACGCGTGACGCATATCCCATGTTTGCTTCGTTTCATAAGTGGGAGGTAATGTTTGCCACATTCCATGTGTGGGAGGCAACATTTGCTTCATTTTAAGTTGCTTCGGGAGGTAACGGTTGATGCATCTCATGTTTGCTACATTTCATGTGCTGGAGGTAACGTTTGCCACTTTAGGGTTATTGCTGCAACATTTGACATTTTGTGCTTGGTGAACTTTGTCTAATTTGAGTTATGCTGTTACATCACAGTTAGCGCCACCTATGTCATGTCAAGGCCCCACCCATTCTTCGCCAACACCCCCCCTTTTACTCGCCCAGGTTGGACCCGGAAAAATCTGACAGAACCGACAGGTTTTGGACTAGCTCATCTTCTCATGGGTGGTTCTCAGGGTTTTCTTTATTTTTAAAAGTGAATGGCAGTTGCTCTGTCAAACTGCCAAAAAAGTGTACGGTGAGCAGTGAGGCTGGCCAGCATCTTTGTATAAATCTTTTTCAGGGAATGTCTTTATAAAGAATAAAGGCCATGCTGAGAATCCTATATGGAGAGATGGACTAGCTCAATACCTGTCGGTAATGTCAGATGTCTACTACCTACTGTGACAGCAACATAGGAGAAAAGTAATTTATGGCTCATTTTACTCAGGAAGAAATTAACTTCTTATTTATATGTGTTTTAAATTTTAAGATTTTCACGACAGTTCCTCTTTAAAGATCAGTTGCCTGTCACTTTTATAAATGTGACAATCAGCACAAGTGTTATGTCTACAGAAATCATCATCTTGAGTCCGTAATGAATAGGCCCCTAAAAGCAATTGATATGACATTAGATAATCAAGAAGCTCTGCAACTGGCTTCACACAGAGATTTAGGGAAACATTTGTGCTTGGAGGTGGGGATTTAAAGACAGCTGGAGGATCCGGCCGGTTTTCCCCGGGACGCAGCATTGCTGATATTTGCAGTATTCTCATTTTTAATGACTTCTCAGAGCTCATTTGGAGCATTCAGAGACTCAGCTCAGCTTTCCGCATTGCCGACTTTATGCTGAACCGACTCGATTGCTTCAGTAATGCTGAGCTTGCTAAAAATAACTCAGGTACAAAAACAAAACTCAGATGAGAGGCTCCTGTTCTGAAGTCTGCGTTATCAAAACCACAAAACATCCGAGCGAACCTCGCCGAGCACAAAAGTGACAATGGAAACTAAAGCTATCAACCACATACATGATATGTAGAGGGGAAGGCACTTCCTAAAGTCGAAATTTAACTTTAAAGAGGAACTTTGACCAAGCATTGAACTTCACCTTAATCAGTAGATGATACCCCCTTTATCATGAGAAATCTTTACCTTTTTTTCAGATCATCAGGGGGTTCTGTGCAGCTGATATTGTGGCCACCCACTTTCCCGTTGCGATTCTATTCTGCTGTCACAGGGAACGTTGCCCATTGTGAACTTAGCCTTACAGATTGGTCTTTATATGGTTAATACGACATAGAATCAGGCTTCTTTTTTTAAATACTACCGTACTTTTATATGGAAAGAACTTGCAAATTTATGTCTATCGGGGCACACTAGACGTCGGAGAGAACTTGCTTAACAGATAACGAGAAGAAGTGCATGAATTACAGAGAAGACTGAAATATAATGAGGTATGAAGAATTGAAAGAATATGTATAATGTGCAGCGCTACAATTTTATCATGCAGACAAACAATAAAAACCAATTGCGTAAAGATGATAATAAAACTGGCAATGAGGTTCAGTTCTCAGTTTGTTTATAGTTCCCACACTCCTCCTAGGTGTATGCGCTCTATTGAGGGTCAGAAATTCCCCCTACACAGTTTCTCATATATTGATAGATAGCGCTCCACTCCATGCAAAGTTCATCAAAGATCATCAAAGAAGGACCCCCCTTTAGGGCCGCACTCACCCAGCTCGTGTGACCACTATGAGACTGGTCGATAAGCGTTCAGTTATCCTCCTATGGCCTATGACCTATGTCTGTGAGTACATTATTGGAATAAAGCTTACTTTTAATAACGGATTTACACTATATGAGGCTCATTTTGTTTGAGGTGAGCAATCAAGAAGTCCATATAAGGAGGAAACACTGGAGAGCCTGCACCCAGGAGGAGACAACTGGAGTGGGGAACTCAGAAGCAGAGATCGGGCAGTCGGCCATAGGAGGATAACTGAGCGCTTATCGACCAGTCTCATAGTGGTCACACGAGCTGGGTGAGTGCGGCCCTAAAGGGGGATCCTTCTTTGATGATCTTTGATGAACTTTGCATGGAGTGGATAAAACCGTGGATAAAACTGTGGATAAAACCCACACATTTTATTTGCCCACTTGTCTCAGTTATTACAACATTTAAAATATGTACAATGTATTGTGCCAATATTTTATTTGGAAATAAAGCTGTATTTTTTCAGTTTTTGGTCCCTGTTTATGCATGTTGGAGACACGGAGGAAAGTAGAGAGCTGCTGAATCCTGTAAATACACCTAATTCCAGTTACTCTGCTTTTATGATTACTGATTGCAACACTTCTATGCCTGATTGAGAGCTGAAGGCATCAGAACTGACTTGTAGTTCTGAAATGGAAGGCAGATAGTCATAGAACTGGCTTGGAGGTTAAGGGCAGGTAGAAGACAGTTGATATCCAATAGAGAGGGCCAGGACAGGTGGCAGGCAGAGGACAACCAACAGAAAGGTGAATAGTGTGAGCCCTGGGGTGGAGGAGGTGATACGTAAGACGTTGCACAATGCAAAGTGTGTTTGGGGAACTGGGGTCAGCGAGTGGCTGGATGCAGGACATGAGGGGCAGAAGGATGGAAAAGATAACTATGTGAGTAAGGCCTGGAGGAGAGATGTGCAATGTGACTTGGATCTATGTGGAATGGAGTGAGTAAGAGGATATATCATGTGAGTAGGTTCTTGGAGGGTGGGGAGTGTAAAATGTAAGCTGGGGATGTAACAGTATAAGACACTGGAGGTTAGGATGGGGAGGTTAATATTAAGCACAAGTAGAATATTACGTTTGGGTTAGGCAAGATAGGGAGAACCCAAAATGTACACATTGACAAACCTTATGTCCTCCATACTTCCAAGGTAATTGTGGTACTTACACCCCCTTCTCCGCATATAGACACAGCCAAGATAGTGGTGTCCCCTTCCCTCTATTCCCAGAAGTACTCACTGAGGCAATAGTGCCTCCATCCCTATAGAACTACTGATACATGAAAATCAGTGGTAGACCTGCACCCACGGAAGTATTGATTGAGCCGGTGGTCCTCCCCTCCATACCAGAGCCAGTCATTGTGCCTTTTAGAATCAGCAAGATGGAGATGAAGCCACGGGTGATGTCACAAGTGAAGTTGTAACCCTCTAAAAGAGGGTAATGTACTGTGTTAATGCATTTGTGTGTGTAAAGTAAACTTAGCATCTAAGGCTAAAATTCACCTTAGAGATTAGCACGGTGGAACTAAAAAGGTGCATGGAGAGAGAAGCCTAAGCGCTCAGATGGTCGCATAGACTGGTTGCTAAGGCGACCATATCAACAAAGCAGTGGAACCTTCTGGAAGTTCCGCGCGGCCAGGCAGAGAGCACAAGGGGCAGAGGGCGCAAGATACAGCTAGAGGAAACTGGTTTAAGCCAGTTTCCCTCAGCGCGCCAGTGAGTCAGGAGGCGGCGGTGAGGGAGAGAGGAGGCTGGGGAGAGAACGTCTGCAGCAGTTACCCCATGAGGAATAGAGGGGACCCGGCGACGACCCAGCAGAGACCACCAGCAGAGAGAGGAGGGCAGCGGTAACAGAGCCAGACAGTACTGGAGGCCAAGTGCAGTGTTTGCAGGCAAGATCCGAGCTAGCGCTGAAGGAGAGAGACCCTGACAGGCCAGATGAGTATATGCCTTGCGCCAGCTACAAGCCACAGTGTGTGTGTTCAAAAAGGGGCCAGCGTTCAGTTTAGGTTTGCTGAGTATAGAGACAGTTAACCCAAGTTGCTGAAGAGGCATATTCTGATGAAAGTGGTGTGACTAAAGACTGCCTGTTTTGAAGAAGCCTTAACCACTTGCCGACCGCACACTCATACTGTGCTGCGGCAAAGTGGTAGCTGGAGGACCAGCGACGCAGATCTGCGTCGCCAGGTGCCTCCCTAATTAATCAGGAAAGGCCACTCGCGCGAGCGGCTGTTTCCTGTTAGATCACGGAGCGGGTCTCCGTGAATAGCCTGTGAGCCGCTGATCGCGGCTCGCAGACTAAATGTAAACGCAGGAGACATTTGTCTCCTTTGTTTACATTGAACAGCACTGCTGCGCAGCAGCGCCATAAGGCAGATCGGCGATCCCCGGCCAATCAGCGGCCGGGGATCGCCGCCATGTGACAGAGGACATCCTATCACAGGCTGCACAGGACGAATAGTGTCCTGTGCAGCCCCGATCACCGGGGGGAAAGGTAGGAGAGGGAGGGGGGGAATTTCGCTGCGGAGGGGGGCTTTGAGGTGCCCCCCCTGCAAACCTCAGGCAGGCAGGAGCAATCAGACCCCCCCTGCACATCATCCCCATAGGGGGGAAAAAAGGGGGGCGATCTGATTGCTCTGCATGCACCCTGATCTGTGCTGGGGGCTGCAGAACCCACCCAGCATAGATCACAAAAAACAGCGCTGGTCCTTAAGGGGGGGGGGGGGGGGGGTAAAGGCTGGGTCATCAAGTGGTTAAAGAGACAGTGACGTTGTGATGATAACCAGTTTATTGATGCAAGATAGTGCTGCCCTGCCAAAGGAATAGAAACTGCAACCAAGTATATTAAGTGTGAGTGCCTTTCTGTCATCAGAAAAGTGATCAGTCTCCATTGGGCCCCCTCTGACACAGTTCAGCCGTTCACAGAAATCCTGATTCAAAGACATTGTTCCTGTCAAACTGCTCAGTTCATAGTTCATAGTTCATAAGTCATTAGTTGATGTGTGCTGCAGTGTTTACCAAAAGCCTGATTTGAGAAGTGAACCAAAGTGTGATTTATATGTTAACCAAGTGCATGGCCTGAGAAAGAGAAAGAGAACAGAGCAGTGAAGATAAAGTGAACTTGTCAGTGAGAGATAACTAAGTCTGTTAACCTGTCAGCATTAAAGAGACTCCTTAACAAAAATTGCATCCTGTTTTTTATCATCCTACAAGTTCCAAAAGCTATTCTAATGTGTTCTGGCTTACTGCAGCACTTTCTACTATCACTGTCTCTGTAATAAATCAATGTATCTTTCCCCTGTCAGACTTGTCGGCCTGTGTCTGGAAGGCTGCCAAGTTCTTCAGTGTTGTGGTTCTGCTATGAACTCCCCCTTCCAGGCCCCTCTATGCACACTGCCTGTGTATTATTTAGATTAGGGCAGCTTCTCTCTTCTCTCTTATCTTTTACAAGCTGGATAAATACTCCTCTGAGCTGGCTGGGCTTTCACATACTGAGGAATTACATACAGGCAGAGCTGTCTGCACTCTGCAGGAAGAAACAGCCTGACACTTCAGTGGAAGATAGCTGCAGGGGGAAAGAAACACACAAATGATCTCTTGAGATACAAAAGGAATGCTGTATACAGCCAGCTTGTGTATGGATGTATTTTCTATGTGTGGACATACTGTACATCAACCTACTTCCTGTTTTGGTGGCCATTTTGTTTGTTTATAAACAAACTTTTTAAAACTGTTTTTAACCACTTTTAATGCGGCGAGGATCGGCGAAATTGTGACAGAGGGTAATAGGAGATGTCCCCTAACGCACTGATATGTTTACTTTTGTGCGATTTTAACAATACAGATTCTCTTTAAAGAAGAGGAGTGGAGAAGGAGTTTCACTGCATCTTGTGTTACTAAAGTGAACTACAGTGAAAAGCAGAGTGACATCTGACAGAGATAAAGAGTCAACAAAGTTGGAGTTACAAGCATTGCAACATAACAAAATTAGAGCTTATTCAGCATAAAGTTCAAAAAGCATAATAAAAGAGTTTTATTGAAGGAGTGAGATATGGATGGTATAGCTGGGTGCATTGGTCAACTTTGTGATTTTATTTACTTTATTTTTATTTATCTAACCCCTTTTTGATTATTTGATTCCTTCTTTATTTTGTTTATTATTTTTAGAAGCACTATCCAAACAAGTGGTGCTTAAAAGTAAAGCGAGTTGAGAGATACAGTGTAAAGAGCAAGAGTCTAGGAGATCTTCTGAGTAAAGTGAACATTATTTTGGATTCCATATTGCCAACTAACGAACTGTGGAAACTGTTCGGTACCATATTGAAGAGAGTCATGAGTTTCCTAAAATTTTGCTGAGCAATATAGCTTGGACTTGGCTACAAGGGACTGAGACTTGTGTAGGAACTGAATTGCTCAGTAGACCTGTCCCTGCCCAAGCCCCTATGCCTCAGTAATGGTACTGTGAATCAAAGGTGTTGTATTGTAAGGTGGTTGATGATTGTACAAGAAGACTGTAACGCTCGGTGAAGCACAGAGAGGTCTGATTACCGGTGATCTGCAGTATCACGGGAAATACAGACGTATACCAGATTATATGTGATCTGCAGTATCACCGATAATACAATATACTAGCTAACCTCTGGTCACCTGAGTAGAGTGTAGTGATTGGTGCAACAGTAATACAGAGGACAAGCCTCAGTGCAGCGAGGAGAACTGCACCGATCCCTTCCCCAGGTCTGAGTTCTCCAAGACGGGAGGAGTCAGACAGACAGTGGGAAGGGAGGTCCGAAAGTGACACTCAGGTGGAAGTGTCACTAACGGAACGGGGAACCGCCTCAAATCGTGAGGTCGGTTCTCGAGGTCGGACAAGCTAGGTTGTAACCAGACGGGCAGATAAGTACAATATCAGTAGGCAAAGGCGGAGTCAAAGTACAGGCAGGGTTCAGCAGCGGGGTATCAGAAATATCGGGGTACAAAATCAGAAGACAGAGGCGGAGTCAAAGTACAGGCAGGGTTCGGCAGCGGGGTGTCAGAAATATCGGGGTACAAAATCAGGAGGCAGAGGCGGAGTCAAAGTACAGGCAGGGTTCAGCAACGGGGTATCAGAAATAACGAGGTACAAGGTCAAAGTTCAGGAGGATAGTCGAGGCAGGCAAAAGGTCATAACAGATAATCACAATCAAACTAGTACTTTAAGCTATCAACAGAATCTAGCTTAGTGTAGGATTACAGCTCCAGCTGGTCCCGGCACACTAACGGATCTGACTACGGATCTGGGTGCTCCCACATGTGTGAACGCAACGCCAGACAAGGAACAAGTGAACAGCCAGCTGTATATATACACGGAGGCCTCTCCAGCACCTCCCTAAGTGCTGGACCAATCAGGATGGGAGCCAGAGTCAGCTGACCAACCTGGTCAGCTGACTCATCTCTGGCTGACATAAATTCTTCCTGAGTGCGCGCGCGCGCGCGTCACTCTAAACCCTGAGGGACTACGAGTCCCAGCCACAACTGCCCCGCTCTGCGGTGTCTCCGCAGCGGGGGCATGCGGACCAACCGCCGCGTCTGATGCGGCGGTTTCCCCGCTCTTCATGCGTCCCTGCACGGAGACAGCCGCCTCATGCTGAGGAGAGGCGGCTGCCTCTCCGTGTGTGGCGCGTGTGTGCGCGGAAAGAGCCGCCTGCCACTGGATCATGGCGGCGGCTCTTCCGCGTTCTCACAAAGACCTGTTGTAGCTCAACATTCATCTAAAAGTTTCGGTGTAACTTAACCTTTTTATTCTGCAGCTTTTACCGGTGCATCGGCTGTGAAGAGAAATTGTATTATTTTGACCTTTCAAGTGCAAGGAAAGTGTATATTTGTGTTGAGAGTAACTGGTTGAGAAAAGTTACCAGTTGACCACTGTTAGGTCACAAATAAATCCTTGATTATCGCATCTGAGTCAGTGTCTGGTGGATTCTTTTCAGCCGGGGCCGAGTGCTAAGGATAAATAGGGTTAGACTGGCAGGAAATAAAAAGATCTGCTGAAAGGCCTGGAAACCATAAGAATGAATCAGCAGCAGGGATAGGAGTGACCAAGACTTGGGATGGTCAGAAATTACCAATCTGACAAAAAATTCCGCACAAAATTTTGAGTGAATTCTGAATTTTGCAGATTCCAAGTTGACTTTGTAAAATTACAAGATAACTGCAATTTACGGCAAATTTTAACCCTGATGTCCCTCAAGCACGCTCAGTAGACACTAGCAGAAACTTTTTTTGTTTGTTTTCACTTTTTTTCTATATATGCAAAAATGTTTGAACCTACTTTCACATAAATTTCAAAAGCTACTTCCATGAATTCCAAATTTCAACTTGAAATTCCAATACAAAGTTCAGAATTCCCCAAAATTTGTGTCTTCATCTCTAGTCAGGACCCTCAGAGATTAGAAGTAGAAAAGAGAGAAATCGAGAGCCCAATATGGTGTAGTATGTCAGAGATATGAAGGGAAATGAATAAGTGAGATGGTTATACTCACAAACATGGGTTACCGCTCAGGCAACCACTCTATAGGCAGGTGAGGAGATTAGACCTGTCCTCACTCAGGATTAAGAAGTCGCTCTCTGTAGATCAGAAAAAATGGGGTAGGATCACCCCTCCACCTGGGGTGGACTCAAGTATACTGGTAGGTGATCAGAGGCGCGAGCAGAATAAAATTAATATAAAATTGTTAAAAATTGCCGAGAGGGAAAGTGGTGGACTTCCCCTCAATAATTAGACACCAAGATCTGTCATCAAATCAAACGAATACATTTATTCAATAGTACCCCAAAATCTGCAACGCGTTTCGTGGGAACAGACCCACTTCTTCAAGCAATAAAACGGGGACAACAAACACAGCAATCAATGTGCAGTGAATTTAGCACCTCTATCACCCAGAGGTGCTAAATTCACTGTACATTGATTGCAGTGTTTGTTGTCCCCGTTTTAGTGAATTTAGCACCTCTATCACCCAGAGGTGCTAAATTCACTGCACATTGATTGCTGTGTTTGTTGTCCCCGTTTTAGTGCCTGAAGAAGTGGGTCTGTTCCCACGAAACGTGTTGCAGATTTTGGGGTACTATTGAATAAATGTATTCGTTTGATTTGATGACAGACCTTGGTGTCTAATTATTGAGGGGAAGTCCACCACTTTCCCTCTCGGCAATTTTTAACAATTTTATATTAATTTTATTCTGCTGGCGCCTCTGATCACCTACCAGTATACTCAGAGATTAGAAGGGTGAACAACCAACAGGGGTAAGAGTGGCCAGGACCCCAGAGACAAGAAGAATAAAGCAATGGCTGTGATTGGAGACATCTGGAACCCAGAGACCAGAACAATAAAGAAGCAGCTGTTATAGGAGAAGCTGGGACCCCAGAGAGTGAGACCAGAAGAAAGAAGCAGTAACTGTGATAGGAAAGGCCTGGATTCTAGAGACAACAAGGATGAAGGAGCAGCTGGGATTGGAGAAGCCAGGACCCTGGAGTCCAGAAGAATGAAGCCTGTAATTAGAGAAGCAGTGGCGTAGCTAAGGGCCCCGGTGCAAGTTTTACATGCCCCCCCCAGCACTCCCATATAGAGTTGGGCCGAACGGTCCATGCGAACTTCCGTGGTTCGCGTTCGCGTCCCGCAGGCGAACCTTTGCGGAAGTTCGGTTCGCCCCATAATGCACATGGAGGGTCAACTTTGACCCTCTACATCACAGTCAGCAGGCCCAGTGTAGCCAATTAGGCTACACTAGCCCCTGGAGCCCCACCCCCCTTATATAAGGCAGGCAGCGGCGGCCATTACGGTCACTCGTGTGCCTGCATTAGTGAGAGTAGGGCGAGCTGCTGCAGACTGTCTCTCATAGGGAAAGATTAGTTAGGCTTAGCTTGTTCCTGGCTGCATACCTGTTCTGTGAACCCACCACTGCATACCTGTACTGTGAACCCACCACTGCATACCTGTACTGTGAACCCAACACTGCATACCTGTTCAGTGAACCCAACACTGCATACCTGTTCTGTGAACCCACTACTGCATACCTGTACTGTGAACCCACCACTGCATACCTGTTCAGTGAACCCACCACTGCATACCTGTTCAGTGAACCCACCACTGCATACCTGTTCAGTGAACCTGCCACTGCATACCTGTTCTGTGAACCCACCATTGCATACCTGTTCAGTGAACCCACCACTGCATACCTGTTCTGTGAACCCACCACTGCATACCTGTTGTGTTCAGTGAACCTGCCACTGCATACCTGTTCTGTTCAGTGGACCCGCCACTGTATACCTGTTCAGTGAACCCGCCACTGCATACCTGTTGTGTTCAGTGAACCTGCCACTGCATACCTGTTCTGTGAACCCGCCACTGCATACCTGTTCTGTTCAGTGAACCTGCCACTGCATACCTGTTCTGTGAACCCGCCACTGCATACCTGTTCTGTTCAGTGAACCCGCCACTGCATACCTGTTGTGTTCAGTGAACCCGCCACTGTATACCTGTACTGTTCAGTGAACCCGCCACTGCATACCTGTACTGTTCAGTGAACCCGCCACTGCATACCTGTTCTGTTCAGTGAACCCGCCACTGCATACCTGTTGTGTTCAGTGAACCCGCCACTGTATACCTGTACTGTTCAGTGAACCCGCCACTGTAATAATTTTTCTGGTGCGTGTACATGACTGCCTAATTTTTCTGGCTGCACTGCGGGCAGCTGCAACAACAAAAGAAAAGGCATGTACATGCGCCCATTCCCCTTCGTGATCATTACCTTGCCGTAGTGAAGGGGCTTGCGTATCACAATGAAGCAATGACCGGCGCCTAGATGAGTGTCTCGGGGGGCACACAAAAGATAATAAGGTCGTTGCTTCATTGTGGTCAGACCAAATTTGATCAGCTGGACAGTCACTGTTCTGTCATTCAGCTACATCAGCCAGGTGACCATATGGGCTGTAAAGCCACCAAAACCTGCACTCTCGCCATGGTGCGCACCAGTCCAGCACGGCCGTCACTACACAAACAGCTGTTTGCGGTGCGTTACACGGTGAGTTTGGTGTGTCAGTGTGAATCAGTACCTTAATTACACTACCTGATTGATGTATACACATGCAAGATGTTTTAAAGCACTTTAGGCCTGTCATTTAGCATTCAATGTGATTTCTGCCCTTAAAACGCTACTTTGCGTCAAATCCAGATTTTTCCCGGGGACTTTTGGCAGTTGCTGTGATAGGAGAATCCTGGTCCCCAGAGACCAGAAGGATGAAGCAGTGGCTGCGATTGGAGAGGCCTGGACTCCAGGGACCAGTAAGATGAAGGAGCAGCTGTGATAGGAGAGCACTGGGCCCCAGAGACCAGAAGGTAGATGCAATGGCGGTAATAGGAGAATCCATGAATGCGGCAGCCAGAATTATCCACTGCTCCCATCGCTCCACCACGGCAGATCCCCTCCTAGAATCCCTCCACTGGCTTCCTATCCAGTCCAGAATCAGATTCAAGATACTGTGTCTGACCTACAAATCTGTCCACAAAACCTGTCCAACCTACATTTCCGATCTTACTCAGAGGTACACACCTAACCGCTCACTCCGCTCTTCCAATGAACTTCGCCTAACTGCCCCCCGCATCACCCAGTCCCATGCACGCCTCCAGGACTTCTCAAGAGCTGCTCCAACACTATGGAACTCCCTACCTCCACCCATTAGGGCAGCCCCCTCCTTCAACATCTTCAAGAAAGCCCTCAAAACTCACCTTTTCACTCTGGCCTACTACCCCTCACAAGTGCTCTAAACCTACAGCTGAACTCTGGTCCCCTACCATTCGTGTCCTTACCTCTCCCTCTAGATTGTAAGCCTTGGGCAGGGTCCTCCTCCTTTTGTGTCCTACCTGATCTGGCACCTCCATTACTGTGCACCCATGCTATGCATCTGAGTGAACATAACTTGCCTAATCTCCATGCTCCATCCAGTGACTGACTAAGCATTACCTTGTACTAATACTGTGCTGTGTGATCTGGTTTTCTTGTATTCCTGTATTGTCATATTGCTGTATGTCACCCCTAAATATTGTCTGTAACCTAAATTAATGTTCAGCGCTGCGTAATATGTTGGCGCTTTATAAATACAATAAATAAATAAATAAAATAAATAATCCAGGACCCCAGAGACCAGAAGGATGAAGCAATGGCTGTGACTGGAGAGGCCAGGATCCTGGAGTCCACAAGAAAGATGCCTGTGATTGGAGATCCAGTACCCCAGAGACCAGAAGGATGAAGCAATGGCTGTGACTGGAGAGGCCAGGATCCTGGAGTCCACAAGAAAGATGCCTGTGATTGGAGATCCAGTACCCCAGCTGTGATAGGATGATAGGAGAGGCTAGGACTCCACAGACCAGAAGGATGAAGCAGTAGTTGTGATAGGAAAGGCCTAGACTACAGAGACCAGAAGGATGAGTGGATCAGATAGGAAAGGCCTGGACTCCAGAGACCAGTAAGACGGAGAAGCAGCTGTGGTAGGAAAGGCCTGGACTCTAGAGACCAAAATGATGAAGGGGCAGTTGTGGTAACACGATAGGAGAGGATTGGGCTCCACAGACCAGAAGAGTGAAGCAGCATCTGTGTTAGGAGAGGCCTGGACTCCAGAGATCAGAAGGATGAGTGGATGAGATAGGAAAGGCCTGGACTCCAGAGACCAGTTAGACAAAGCAGTAGCTGTGGTAGAAAAAGCCTGGACCTCAGAGACCAGAAGGATAAAGGAGTAGCTGTGATAGGAGAATCCAGGTCCAAAGAGACCAGAAGGATGAAGCAGGGATGGCAGTGGCGTAGCTAAGAAGCCGTGGGCCCCAGTGCAAGTTTAGCATTGGGGCCCCCCAAGCATGCTATAGATAACAACTGATACAACACACCAGAACCAATCAAGGACAACCACAGTGTCAGAGGTGCAAGAAGGGGATGGAAAACTGTGTGTTAATGATCACTACTATTTAAAACAACTATAGAAGTGAATATTATCAGCACAGGACCAATAGAGAGCTAATACTGTGGTTGAGGTTGGGCCCCTCTAGCCCAAGGGCCCCGATGCGGTCGCTACCTCTGCACCCCCTATTCCTACGCCACTGGTGATAGCAGAGTGTGGATCAGAGTGTGTGTGTAAGTCTCATCCTGTGTTTCCTCTGGGGGTCAGACTGTGTGTAAGTCTCTGCTTGTGTCTCCTCTGGGGTCAGAATGTATGTAAGTCTTCCCTTATGCCTCCTCTGTGGTTGTGGTTGGAGTCTGTGTAAGTCTCCTCTTGTGTCTTCTCTGAGGTCAGAGTGTGTGTAAGTCTCTGATTGTGTCTCCTTTGGGGTCAGAGTGAGCATAAACCTCCTTTGTGTCTCCTCTGCAGTTAGTGTGTGTAATTCTCCTCTGAGGTCAGACTGGGTGGAAATCTCCATTTGTGGTTCCTCGGGTGAGGAGAGTGTGTATAAGTTTTTCTATAGGCTCCTCTGGGGTCAGAGTATGCGTAAACCTCCTTTTGCAAAGTATAGTGAGGAAAGAAAAGATATGGTAAAGTAAGGTAAACGGCCCCTCTGGTCTAGCCCCCCTTCGCCAGCCCCAGGCTGCGCTGCCCATGATGCCAGGTGACAACATTTCTTCAGGCAGCATCAGCGTCAGGGCGCCCCCCCTCTCCTAGGATCCCCCTCCGGTGCTCCCCTCAATGCAGAACAGCAGCTGTGAGGCACTAAGTCTTATGTGACGTCCAGCCACCGGCGGGTCTCCCCTTTGATGCGCCTGCAGCCACCGGGATCTGTGATCTGCCCTCCGTAGCCGCTGCTCATCTACTTCCTGTTTCTGTTGCAGGAAGTAGACGAACGGCAGCTACGGAGGGAAGATCACTGCTCCCTGTGGCTGCAGGCACATCAAAGGGGAGACCCGTCAGCGGCTGGATGTCACGTAAGTGCCTTGACGCTGCTGTTCTGCATGGAGGGGGAGGAGAGCACTGGAGGGGGACCCTTGGGGAGGGGGAGGAAGAAGAGAAATCGGGAACAGCTGCCCACCTCCTTTCCTCTGCTATGCACCAGCACCGCCAAAAACTAACTAAGAATACAGCAAGGTATACAAGGATTTCAAACACTCAGAAAAAGTGATGGAAAACAAAAGTTTCAACCTGAATTCTCGCAAATATTTTCTGTTTTAAGAAAGCAAATTTTTGTTTACCACAGTATTTTTAGTAAGAGGGCTTTTAGGTCCATTTTTGCCCCTTACACACTCCTAGGAGTTCTGGTTCACCATGAGCTTGTTGGGTACTCTGTACTTCAGAAAATGTGATTGTCATTGTGAGAAATTCTCTCTAGCTTCTCGTGGATCATAAAGCACATGAGGGCTCTCACTTCATCTAATTCTATATTCAGTTTCAGCCATTCTTATGCTTTGCGAGCTTCTTGTTATACTAATCAGCAGTGCTCATTTAGGTGTTAAAATATCTATCCATCCCGTTCTGACAGTTTATTGTATCTGGCCCAGCTAAGGCCAGATACAATAAACCCTATATAAAGCCCAGCTAGGAATAACTCTGTGATACCCACACAGGTGCAACCTATACATTTGCCTGGGCAGCCTGTACCTAAAAACAGCCTGGCTGTCTACTGTATGGGTCACCTACTTGTGTTCTGTAGCTAAAATCAGTCTGCAAACACAGTACACGATTATCGCCACTAGATGGTAGCAAAGTATAACACTGGTTTGTTTGATATAATAGAAGTTCGTTTTCAATGTTTTAACTGCAAAATATAAAACATGTCCATAGTATGGTATAAAATAAAATAATTATGTATTTTGTGTTTGTAAGAACATTACAAGTCACGTTTTTCAGGATATATTGAGTCTTTTATGTTTTACTGCAGAAAGACACTTTTAACAAAAATTCACACTGTGCCAGTATGACGAACTTCACACTGTTCCGCTATATAACAGTTGGAGCCTGGAGGGCATCTGTTTCTGCCAGTCCATCTGTTAGTTGTGGAAAACTTACTAATATTAACCTATGACAGACTGGTCTATTTAATGTATGATTGCTGCTATTTAAGCTGGCCGTACACATTTTGATTTTTCCAATCAAGCTAGGCATACATGGGTATAGCTAGGCATACATGAGTATAGCCAGGGCCGGGCCGAGGCATAGGCTGGAGAGGCTCCAGCCTCAGGGCGCAGTGTAGGAGGGGGCGCAGAATTCATTCAGCTGTCATTCCTAATTGTGTTTGAAGTAGAAAGAAATAAGAAAAGGGGATACATGGCAGTGACTGCAAGCCAGATAACTAGAGATTAAGGTGTTGGGGAGGTTGTGGGCCCTGTGGCGCCTGTCAGTCTAACAGCAATCAGTGAGTGACAGGGGTGGAGGGGCGCACTTTGGTGTCTCAGCCTTGGGTGCTGGAGGACCTTGTCCCGGCTCTGAGTATAGCTAGGCATACATGGGTAAGCTAGGCATACATGGGTATAGCTAGGCATACATGGGTAAGCTAGGCATACATGGGTATAGCTAGGCATACATGGGTATAGCTAGGCATACATGGGTAAGCTAGGCATACATGGGTATAGCTAGCAGGGCCGGCCCGCCCATGAGGCGGGGTGAGGCGGGTTCCTCAGGCGGCAGGAAGTGGAGGGGCGGCACCAGATGAAGTGGCTGTGACTGAGCGGGGGGAGCCAGAGCCGCGGTGAGGGCAGCCCGACCTCTCCCTCCCTCTCCCCGGGCCGCCCTCCATGCTCCCCCCTCGGACTTTAGGCAGCAGAGTTAGCGCGCAGGGAAGCGTTGCTGTACACAGCCTGTTACTCACCTCCCTGGATCTGATCGCCGCTCCCGCCCTGCTGGTCTCCTCTCTGCAATGTAGCCGCTGATACATTACACACGCTGCTTCTGTTTACACAGGAAGCAGCCGCGTGTGTATCAGCCGGCTAGGCAGAGAGGAGACCAGCAGGGCGGGAGCGGCGATCGGATCCAGGGAGGTGAGTAACAGGCTGTGTACAGCAGCGCTTCCCTGCGCGCTAACTCTGCTGCCTAAAGTCCGAGGGGGGAGCATGGAGGGCGGCCCGGGGAGAGGGAGGGAGAGGTCGGGCTGCCCTCACCGCGGCTTCGGCTCCCCCCTCCGCCATTATGAGGGGGCACCTACCTGGGCAAGCTACCTATCTATCCTATACTGGGGGGCACCTACCTAATCTAACCTGTTTTGGGGGCAGCTACCTATCTATCCTATACTGGGGGGCACCTACCTAATCTAACCTGTTTTGGGGCAGCTACCTATCTATCCTATACTGGGGGCACCTACCTAATCTAACCTGTTTTGGGGGCAGCTACCTATCTATCCTATACTGGGGGGCACCTACCTAATCTAACCTGTACTAGGGGCAGCTACCTATCTATCCTATACTGGGGGGCACCTACCTAATCTAACCTATACTGGGGGCCAGCTACCTATCTATCCTATACTGGGGGGCAGCTACCTATCTAACCTATACTGGGGGGCAGCTACCTATCTAACCTATACTGGGGGGCAGCTACCTATCTAACCTGTACTGGGGGGCAGCTACCTATCTAACCTATACTGGGGTGCAGCTACCTATCTATCCTATATTGAGGGGCAGCTACCTATCTATCCTACACTGGGGGGCAGCTACCTATCTAACCTACACTGGGGGGCAGCTACCTATCTAACCTATACTGGGGACAGCTACCTATCTATCCTATACTGGGGCACCTACCTAATCTAACCTGTACTGGGGGCAGCTACCTATCTATCCTATACTGGGGGGCACCTACCTAATCTAACCTATACTGGGGGGCAGCTACCTATCTAACCTATACTGGGGGCAGCTACCTGTCTATCCTATACTGGGGGGCACCTACCTAATCTAACCTGTACTGGGGGCAGCTACCTATCTATCCTATACTGGGGGGCACCTACCTAATCTAACCTGTACTGGGGGGCAGCTACCTATCTATCCTATACTGGGGGGCAGCTACCTATCTAACCTATGCTGGGGGGCAGCTACCTGTCTAACCTATGCTGGGGGCAGCTACCTATCTAATCTATACTGGGGGCACCTACCTAATCTAACCTGTACTGGGGGCACCTACCTAATCTAACCTATACTGAAGGGCAGCGACCTAATCTAACCTATACTGGGGGAAGCTACCTATCTAACCTATACTGGGGGCACTTATCTAACCTGTATTGGGGGCACCTACCTACCTAGCTAGCCTATACAGGTGGCAACTATACTGGCTACCTATACTGGGGGCACCTACCTAACTAACCTATACTGGGGGTACCTACCTATCTAACCTATGCTGGGGGCAACTATACTGGCTACTTATATTGGAGGCACCTACCTGGCTAACTTATACTGGGGGCACCTACTTATCTAACTTATACCGGGGGGGGGGGGGGGTGCCTGCCTATCTAACATACTGGGGGCAACTATACTGGCTACCTATACTGGAGGCAACTACCTGGCTAACCTATACTGGGGGCAACTTTACTGCTCACCCATGCCTGGCCACCTATACTCGGGGGGACCTATAGCTGGTTACCTATACCGGGGGGGGGGGGGGCGCAATTTTTACACCCTCGCCCTGGTTGCATTTTAGCCCAGAAACTGCACTGTTGCCGCCGGCCTCCGAGTCCGATGACTCTGAGCTCTGCGGCCTCTCCTGTCTCCTCCAAGGCTGCATGCTGGTGACGCTGCCTAGTGCCTAAGCCTGCTGATTGATGGCGGCGGCTGTCGCCCGCTCTGCTGCCCTGGCTGCGGCTAATTGTCACGGTCAGTCACTGAGCAGCGAGCGCCGCCGACGTGACGATGATGATGATAAGGCTGGCTGGCTGCCGCCGGCCGCCGCTCATGTTATGTAGAAATATTGGGGGGGGGGGGCGCCTTTACGATCTTTGCCTCAGGCAGCAGAAAGTCCAGGACCGGCCCTGCCTGCACTGCACAAGGAGTTACACTGAGCTAAGAGGACGTGTCACTAGCTCTACTGACAACACTTAAGAAGTAATGCTTCTGCTGCCATGTTCTTAGCCCCCGCCGGACCCCCCCCCCCCCCCCCCCCCCACGATAGCAGGGCTATTGCTACGCCCCTGGCCACACACCCTTGTGGCATCCATATAACAAGTGAAGCCTCATGGCCACCCATGTAAGGAGTGCTGCCTCATGGCCCCATATAATAAAGTATTTCTATAGAATAGCTGCAGCTTTATATATCACACCTAGTTTTTATCACTGTCTGTAAGCATGTCTTTTGTAGTGCAGAGCATCTCTAGGTGCCAGATGGGTGTGTCACAGCCTGCGTCCACGTGATTACTCTAGGTATGGAAAAAGTGTAGCTAGGGATGTTGCTCTGTCAAGCCAGTCATGTAGGAAGATTGTCTGTCTCTACAAATGGACCGTTAAAAAGCAGTAGTATTGGCCTGTCTGCAGAGAAATGCATACTGGGCTTACTTGTTTAGGAATTTTTGAATAAAGGAAGTCTGTTTTTTGTAGACACCTGGAATTCTTTTTTTTTTTGCTTACTTGCTTACTGAAAGTTTATTTAAGTATTAAGGCGCCCACGCTCCACACGGCTCATCGATAAGGTTATCTGTTTGTATTGACCTGAGGAAGCAGGCTGAGACCCGTGAAACGCGGTGTCTACGGTATAACCTTTTTTGTACATTAAAGCCTCCCTTTTCCTTTCCCATGTGAGTCTTCTTTAGAGGTAAGATACCCCCCCTTATTGTGATAAATGCATTCATATCTGATCACTCTACCCCACCATACATATTAGGCACCTCCCCAACATCCCTATTCCCATTGTTTATTTACATCTCCACGTGAGGTGCATATCCCTCACTGTCTGTGGCTAGTCCACCAATAGGAAGGACCAAAGGAGGAGAGCGACCACCCAGTTCCAGAAGGATCCTGGGACCCGAGTGGGAACGGTTATTTTCCACATGCGCATACAGTGGTTGCAGGACTGCAGCCCATCTTTGTGAGTATACATAGACTGACCAGACGTCCTGGATTGCCCGGGACACGTCCCGGTTTCGGGGTCCGCTGTCCCAGGCAGCATGAGGTCCCGGGAAACGTCCCGCTTTCAGCAGCGGGACTCTGGCCACTCTATCCTCATGAACTGGCAGCGGCGTCTATAGACACCGTGCCAGTTCATTGCCCGCAGCCCCGCTCCAGCCTCGTCTTCCGGTGTCTGTTCCGACACCGGCAGGCGAGCAGGGCTATGGCAAGATGGCTGTGAAGCCCTGTACTGGAGACTATTTGTGTCTCCAGTACAGGGTTTCGGGCGCCATCTTGCCGTAGCCCTGTCAGCGCGGGAGACGAGCAGGAGGAATGTGGTCCCGGGAGCAGCGAGCCAGAGGCCGGAGACTTCTGCCAGGTGAGTAAATGCTTTCTTTTCCAGGTGAAATGTTTGCCCGCATTGCGTTTCTTTTCAGGTGAAATGTTTGCCCGCATTGCGTTTCTTTTCCAGATGAAATGTTTGCCCGCATTGCGTTTCTTTTCTGGTGAAATGTTTGCCCGCATTGCGTTTCTTTTCTGGTGAAATGTTTGCCCGCATTGCGTTTCTTTTCCAGATGAAATATTTGACTGCATTGTGTTTCTTTTCTGGTGAAATGTTTGCATGCATTGCGTTTCTTTTCTGGTGAAATGTTTGCCCGCATTGTGCTTATTTTCTGGTGAAATGTTTGCCCGCATTGCGTTTCTTTTCTGGTGAAATGTTTGCCCGCATTGCGTTTCTTTTCCAGGTGAAATGTTTGCCTGCATTGCGTTTCTTTTCTGGTGAAATGTTTGCCCGCATTGCGTTTCTTTTCCAGATGAAATGTTTGCCCGCATTGCGTTTCTTTTTTGGTGAAATGTTTGCCCGCGTTGTGTTAATTTTCTGGTGAAATGTTTGCCCGCATTGCGTTTATTTTCTGGTGAAATGTTTGCCCGCATTGCGTTTATTTTCTGGTGAAATGTTTGCCCGCATTGCGTTTATTTTCTGGTGAAATGTTTGCCCGCATTGCGTTTATTTTCTGGTGAAATGTTTGCCCGCATTGCGTTTATTTTCTGGTGAAATGTTTGCCCGCATTGCGTTTATTTTCTGGTGAAATGTTTGCCCGCATTGCGTTAATTTTCTGGTGAAATGTTTGCCCGCATTGCGTTTATTTTGTACTGACATGTTGCCCGCATTGCGTTTATTTTGTACTGACATAGTTGCCCGCATTGTGTTTATTTTGTACTGACATGTTGCCCGCATTGCGTTTATTTTGTGCTGACATGTTGCCCATTGCGTTTATTTTCTGGTGTCCGGGGTAACTGTTACTGCATTTATTATTTGTTATATATATTATAATGTTTGCTGCTTTGTGGTTACGGTATACTATTAGCATCACACAGTTTCTGCACACCCATGATGCAAAGTCTTGTTTGTCCACATCATGGCGTGAACACTGCTTTCTTATGCCTCGCTGTTACATCATTACGTTAGCTCCGCCTATACAATGTCATGGTCACGCCCATTTTTCGTTCGCTGCGGCGCGCGCAGCCCTCACTGCGCGCTCCTCAGTCCTCCCCACTTTCCCCCCCCTCCCTGTCCCAGGTTGGACCCACAAAAATCTGGTCACTCTAGTATACATTACCTACAATGTACTGTCAAATATCCTGCATCTAACGATACTGCACCATCAGGCACTTGGTGTCCCCTTATTCCTCAGGCCTATGGATTTCCACTCTTTCTGAAGCGCAATCCCTGTCACCTGACCCACTACACATGTAGGAACATTGTCTGTCTCTACAAATGGACTGTAACCATAGGCATGACTAAATGTATTGCTGAACAGATTACCTCCTGTCACCACAAGAGGGCAATGCTGCCATAATTAATTTCAAGTTTCGTTTACATAAGAATGATGATGATGATGATGATGATGCATGACCATAGTTTTCTACCGGTATGTATAAAGCTGTATAATGGAGATGTATGCAAACCATTCACCAGCAAACAGTTATGGGCAGCCTGGCCCTGTACTACTTCCTGGTCGCTAGGTCCCTCAGTAGTACACAGGCACTGGCTCAGCAGTGCGTGTCCTTGATCGCGCGCCTGTGGCCGGGCAGGCTCTGTGCATGGTCGTGACGTCAAGATCATGCACAGAGCGTACTACTGAGGGATCCAGTGACCCGGAAGTAGTACAGAGCCAGGCTGCCTATAACTGTTCGCTGGTGAACGGTTCACATACATCTCTATATACACTTACCTAAAGGATTATTAGGAACACCTGTTCAATTTCTCATTAATGCAGTTATCTAATCTACCAATCACATGGCAGTTGCTATAATGCATTTAGGGGTGTGGTCCTGGTCAAGACAATCTCCTGAACTTCAAACTGAATGTCAGAATGGGAAAGAAAGGTGATTTAAGCAATTTTGAGAGTGGCATGGTTGTTGGTGCCAGATGGGCCGGTCTGAGTATTTCACAATCTGCTCAGTTACCGGGATTTTCACGCACAACCATTTTTAGGGTTCACAAAGAATTGTGTGAAAAGGGAAAAGCATCCAGTATGTGGCAGTCCTGTGGGTGAAAATGCCTTTTTGATGCTAGAGGTCAGAGGAGAATGGTCCGACTGATTCATGCTGATAGAAGACCAACGTTGACTGAAATAATCACTCGTTACAACTGAGGTATGCAGCAAAGCATTTGTGAAGCCACATGTTGCTGCACAACCTTGAGGTGAATGGGCTACAACAGCAGAAGACCCTACCGAGTACCACTCAACTCCACTACAAATAGAAAAAAGGCTACAATTTGCATGAGCTCACCAAAATAGGACAGTTGAAGACTGGAAAAATGTTGCCTGGTCTGATGAGTCTCAATAGAGTCAGAATTAGGCTTAAACAGAATGAGAACATGGATCCATCATGCCTTGTTACCACTGTGCAGGCTGCTGGTGGTGGTGTAATGGTGTGGGGGATGTTTTCTTGGCACACTTTAGGCCCCTTAGTGCCAACTGGGCATCGTTTAAACACCATGGGATACCTGAGCATTGTTTCTGACCATGTCCATCCCTTCATGACCACCATATACCCATCCTCTGATGGCTACTTCCAGCAGGATAATGCACCATGTCACAAAGCTTGAATCATTTCAAATTGAACATAACAATGAACATGACAATGAGTTCACTGTACTAAAATGGCCCCACAGTCACCAGATCTCAACCCAATAGAGCATCTTTGGGATGTGATGGAACGGGAGCTTTGTGCCCTAGATGTGCATCCCACAAATCTCCATCAACTGCAATATGCTATTCTATCAATATGGGCCAACATTTCTAAAGAATGCTTCCAGCACCTTGTTGAATCAATGCCACATAGAATTAGGGCAGTTCTGAAGGTGAAAGGGGGTCAAACACCGTATTAGGATGATGTCCCTAATAATCCTTTAGGTGAGTGTATATAGACTATGTAAAATGACCATTAGACTGCAGCACATTATTTCTATATGCAGTCAGGATCTTACACCCTTATAATGTCAGGTGTGAATCCTGCTCAGAACACAGGCCACGTGTGTACAATCTTGTTTAAGCGACAACGTTCTAACGAATGCGCACATGTCGTGCGTAATGTCGCTTCCACTTACACTCACAGTATTTAAATGAGTTGATTGGTTGCAATATTGGTGTGCAGACAACGTTGTTGGAAAGACTTGGCATTTGTCTTTGCCGCCGGTAATTTTGTTTCTCGCCACAGTGGGTGTTTGCAGAGACTTTAGTAGAGAGTATGTACAGATCGATAGAGACGATAAACTGTACATTTAAGGTGGCCATACATTAGGCAAGTTGGCGGCTGATCGACCATCTGATTCGATTATTATAATGGGATCGGATGAAAATCAGTGCTGCTAAGTGCGTGTCCGATCGACGAGGCAACCAGTTTCCGGCTGAAATTGGTCACATGTATTGGTCACACAGGGGATGGGAAACAGTTTGTTAATGATTACTACTATTTAAAGCATTTGTAGAAGTGATTATTACCTGCACAGGGCCAATAGAGAGCTAATATTGTGCTTGAGAGAGGGCCCCGATGCGGTCGCTACCTCTGCACCCTCTATTGCTACGCCACTGGCTTTAGGGCTCGTTTCCACCAGGGGTGATTCGCAGCAATTTCCCACACATGAATCTGGAAGCGGAATCCACATTTGCGTGTGGAGAAAAAACTGAAGCACTGTCATCAAAATTCCCCTAGCACAGTACGGCTAAAAGAATTCAGGTGCGTAATCGCAGAGCTCAGGTGACCGCGTCCACATTGGGGACAGACGCTCGGAACACTTAGTGGACATGATCCCATATGCTCAGTGGAAGTCCTTATATAGAATATCCCCCACAGAGGTCACAGATTGACTAATGCGGTACACCATGTCTACAAAGCCCAACGCTTCCATATGAAGGCTTGTGGTAGCCGCCTCATTGACTCTTGTCCTTGAGCCAGCCCTCTCTATTATGCTGGATGACACAAGCTCTCCGGTAAGTAGAAGAGTTAATAAAGGAGATGGATAAATCCCTGCGGCTGATGAAGTGGCCTCACAGAGGTTAATCTGGGTAGGGGATCGATAGCCACTCTCCATGCCTGGCTGGTAATATAGTGATTGCTGAGTCGGAAGAGAGCGGATGGGAGCTGCTGCTGACATGGCTGTGAGCCGCTCATTCTGGGAAGACTTTCCAGTCCAGGAACTGTTCAGCGTCATAAACTTTTTATATGCTGTTGTATTATTGTACCTTAAAGTGGAATTCTATACCGATGCCTGCAACACATATAAATATAGAATGTATGTATAAATATAGATTTATATATAGCAGCATCATGTTCTGTGGCTCTGTACAGAGGAAGAAACAAAGCATAGCTACATACAAATACAGTACAGACATTCTTGTTATTATTTAGTATTTATATAGCGCCGACAACTTCTGCAGCGCTGTACAGAGTTGTCTTGTCCCTTAAGTGTCCCTCAGAGGGGCTCACACTCTAATTCCTACCATAGTCATTTGTCTATGTCTGTATTGTGTATTGTATGTATTCAGGGCTGGATTTGTACTCTTTACTGCCCGAGGCCACTGTCAGCAACCACCCCCCTTCAATATAGGTAGCCAGATAACCCTTCCCTCTCTCTCCAGTATAGGTAACCAGATGCTCTCCCCCTCCAGTTTAGATAGCCTGATGACCCCCCCCCCCTTCCTGAGTATTTTTATTCTGGTGACCCCTCTCCCCTTCCCTTTCGTATAGTAAGCCAGATAACCCCCCCCCCCCCCTCTTCTCTATACATAGCCTCAAGACCCCTGTCCCTCTGGTGTAGGTAGCCAGGTGACCATCCCCTTCCCCCTAGTATATCCACGCACAGTAGATGCCTGGAGAACACGTGTGACAGGTCAAACAATTCTGTAACTTTTGCCGGTGCCTTGTCTCAGCCGGATTGCTCCTACGGCTTCAGGAAATGGAAGCAGGAGATTTGGGCGCATGAGACAAGTGGACAAAAAGGGCACCCCATTCAATCCCATTATAAATATCGTTTAATGGGCGAACAGGGAAAAAAAGGCGCCGGAGATTATTAACGTTTTACAAACGGCGCCCGGAGATTTTTAAGGTTTTATAACTGTGCTTGTGATGATTTAACTTTACAAAATGAGCCCGTGACGAATAACGTTTATAAAGATACTAAATCACTATTTCTAAAACATTTCTAAAACATTATTATCCACCCCAAAAAATTATTTACATTTTTTTATTTACATTTTTTATTTATTAATGTTTGTAAAACATTATTATCCATAGGGGGTCTTAGGCACCACCAGGGGGGTCTTAGGTTTAGGCACCAACATGGGGGTCTTAGGTTTAGGCACCACCAGGGGGGTCTTAGGTTTAGGCACCACCATGGGGGTCTTAGGTTTAGGCACCAACAGGGGGGTCTTAGGTTTAGGCACCAACAGGGGGGTCTTAGGTTTAGGCACCACCAGGGGGGTCTTAGGTTTAGGCACCAACAGGGGGGTCTTAGGTTTAGGCACCAACAGGGAGGTCTTAGGTTTAGGCACCACCAGGGGGGGTCTTAGGTTTAGGCACCACCAGGAGGTCAAGGGGTTAGGGATAGGTACAGGGAGGGTTTTTAACAAACGTAAATATAAGTTTCAGTTTAGAAACAGGGAAGATTAACGTTTTAACAATTGCCGATCTCATACACATTATTTAATGATTTATAAATTCTTAAAACACTATTTGTAAA
Organism: Hyperolius riggenbachi; assembly: GCF_040937935.1. Taxonomy (NCBI): domain Eukaryota; kingdom Metazoa; phylum Chordata; class Amphibia; order Anura; family Hyperoliidae; genus Hyperolius; species Hyperolius riggenbachi. Next base: position 82,825,082 of record NC_090654.1, read on the forward strand.
CAAAGTTCTACACAATATTTTTATAAACGATATTACTGCTTATCGTTTACACCACGCGCCCTTTTTTCCCGACGCCCTTTTTTGATGTACGCTCAGGAAATACCCAAATAGACACAAGAGACAGCAAACCACTGGCTGCAAGCAATTTTGCTGTATTAGGAACAAGTGCACACTACATGTTATGGATGTTACATCCTTCTTCAGGTGTTAAACAGCAAATGAAAATTTGCTGTTTCTTGCCTTTGCCCGCTTTCCTGCCTTTGCTTCGCTTTTTTGCCTCTGCCATGTGTACCACAACCAATTCCAGGTATGCCTACAGCGTACTCGGCGAATAAACGGATTCTGATTCTGATATACAATCAAGGGAGGGCTACCACACCCAACATAAGTGGCTCTGCCCTCTCCCCTTTAACCCATTGTCCAATGTCCATCAACATAAACAATCTTCACGGTCATATGGCACTCCAGACTGGCTACCAATAAAAAGCAAAAAAGACTGACCATAATCCAGGCACTTCCCACAATGGACTGCCACTGACCCACCTATAAAAGGACATGCAATCAACAAAATGTATATACCGGCAACATTAAAATCAGCTTATAAAAATTAAAGTATTGCACTTAGTACAGTTTAAAGCACCATTTATAGAAAACATTTGAGAGGTAACCTCTCATTCATGCCTCTAGGGGCTACTACATCCAGCAAATCTATCCATCTGGATTCCTTCTGCTTTAGTATTTTTTCCAGATCACCTCCCCTGTTAGATGGATTCAATGATTCCAGTACGCACCATCTCAGTTGCACCGCACCGTGACCCATCGCTGCAAAGTGTCTCGCAACTGAGGTGTCGTCGCTTTTACGTTCACCCTCAGCATATTTGCTGATGGCCCTCTTATGTTCCTGTATCCTGGTCCTTACTGACCTAGTGGTCTCACCCACATACATTAGCCCACATGGGCATTTAAAGGGATACTGTAGGGGGGTCGGGGGAAAATGAGTTGAACTTACCTGGCGATTCTAACGGTCCCCCGCAGACATCCTGTGCCCGCGCAGCCACTCACCGATGCTCCGGCCCCGCCTCCGGTTCACCTCTGGAATTTCAGACTTTAAAGTCTGAAAACCACTGCGCCTGCGTTGCCGTGTCCTCGATCACGCTGATGTCACCAGGAGCGTACTGCACAGACACAGACCATACTGGTACTGCACAGTACACTCCTGGTGACATGAGCGGGATCGAGGACACGGCAACGCAGGCGCAGTGGTTTTCAGACTTTAAAGTCTGAAATTCTAGAAGTGAACCGGAGGCGGGGCCAGAGCATCGGTGAGTGGCTGCGCAGGCACAGGAGGTCTGTGGGGGACCATTAGAAGCCCCGGGTAAGTTCAACTCATTTTCCCCCGACCCCCCTACAGTATCCCTTTAAGCCCATAAATAGCCCATGGTGTGGAACAGTAATGTCTCCCTTTAATTGCGATTTTACGTCCTGTATAGGGAAGGCAAACAGCTTCTCCTTTGATAATGCCATTGCATACATTGCAATTAAGGCATGGGTACGTCCCTGCTTTACCTGTGCTCACCTCACCTCTCAAATTACTTTAGGTTCCACGATGACATTTACCTGCAACTCCAAGGGGCAACCATGGGATCACCAGCAGCGATCGCAGTAATTTGCACGGGAGTCGTTGGGGATTTTGATGATCCGATCTGCTGTGACGGTCGTTATCGCCGCGCATCAATAAGTGTCAATCGTGTAAGCGTGCGACTGTACTCATGTTGCTAGATTGCAGAAACGATCCCTCTTTGCTCAAAAGTTGTTGGAAAATCGTCTGAAAAATTGTGTAGTGGGTAAGGGTCTTAAGAGCTGTTTTACACAGAAAAATCCCAATTGCTAAGCGATATTTTGGCAATTGTATTTGCAATTCTCATCCCTGGAATGAGACTCAATGTGTGAATGCTCCCAAAATACTGCATGCACACTTTTGTGATTGCAACGCTGCAGTGTGAATGTTCCAATAGGAAGACACTGCACAGTACAATCATGACATCTCCTAATCACCCCCCAGTGTGAAACAGGCCTAAGGGCTGGGAACCACTTTAGCGTTTTTTTGAGCATTTAGGGATCACATTCAATCGCTATCGATTTCTCTAAATTCTCTGCCAATGTGAATGGATGGGACCACTGGCGTAACAATAGGGGAAGCAGCCCCTGCGGGGGGGGCGTACATGTCCATTTGGGGGCGGGGCAGGAGGGGTCGCAGCATGAGGGGAGAGCTTTGCACATCAGCGGGGAGGGGGGACAGTCCCTCCCCCTCCCTCACCTCGGGCTCTCCTCTCTGCGCTCCCCTCCTGCATCTATCTAAGTGTCAGCGGCAGCGGCCGCAGCTATAATTACCTTAATTCACTATGGTGGTATAGCTGCTGCTGCCGCCACTGACGCTTAGATATATGCAGGAGGGGAGCACAGAGGGGAGAGCCCGAGGTGAGGGAGGGGTGGGACTGTCCCCCCTCCCCGCTGATGTGCAAAGCTGTCCCCTCATGCTGCGACCCCTCCTGCCCCTCAAAACTGCCATAAGCGGGTCCCAGGGTAGGGGGGCCCGCTCAAATTCTTGCAGGGGGGCCCGGGGACTTCTAGTTACGCCTCTGGATGGGACAGATTCCACTAGAGCGATTGCCGTTATGCAAATCACAATCGCAGGACATGCAGCATTTTTTGGGAGCGTTTCCATTCCAATGTATTGTATAGGAGCAGGGAAATCGCTCCCAAAATCGCTTACAAAGCTCAAACACAAGTCGCTCTAAATTGCGATACCGCTTTACGCTTTGTAGTGGGTCCCAGGCCTAATAGTCTTTCTACCTGCATTCCCACCAATTCATAAAAAATCGTTGTAAATAGGCTGGCCATACATCTAACAATTTGGCCATACAAAAATCATCATTCGATTTGATAATTTTATCAAATTGAGAGAGAATCAAGTGTGTTCCAGTGCGCACGATCCACAAGACTTGACTGATATCTGTGTGAATCGAAACTATTTGCCGACCGAGCAGGATGGAAGATATCAGATGGTCGTACAGGAATCGTCTACTGTTCACTTGTACAGTCAATCTACACTGAATTGATTTTTGCATTCAGAGCATAGAGGCACAACATTGGTCAGATCGATTAGTGACGGTGAATCGCATAGGATATCACTTGTAGTGTGTGGGCCATTTGTCGATTGAAAATCACTAGATGTGAACCCATGTGTAGCAGATGCCATTCACGTGACTGAATGCCAGCTTGTCTCCTAAAAATGTGTGCTGCAGTCAGGGGCGCAAGTAGAGGGGAGCTGCCCCAGCGATTGCAGGGGGGCCCAGAGCGGTTTTTGGGGCCCCAACTAGTAACCTTCCCTTCCTCCAATACAGGGGACCACAGTTTACTACAGATGAGGTGGTTTTATGGCTACACTTGTTATGGGTGGGAAGATCATGATGGCCATACTTGTTTTATGACCCTTGTGAGATGGGAAGCAAGTCCATGAAGGACACCAAAGGGAGGCAAGGGAAGGGGTGTGACCATTGGGGGCCCAATCAATGTTTTGCTGGGGTGGGCAGTGGGCACCATGATTTGTAGTTACGCAGCAGGCTGCACTGCATTGTGCACTTGTACACTGGAAAAGAGAACTCACCTGTTTAAAACAATGATTCTCTGTAGGTCCATTCTGCTCCATCTGCTGTGCATTGTGTCTACGCACTAAGCATAACACATTTAAACTGGCACTTAAATGTACACAGCACTTTTTTTTCATTCCAAAGTGCACATTTATGTGGGGAACGAGCTGTAAGGCTGCTTTCACAGTAAGATGTTACAGGCGCATATTAGTGCAGCCTGTAACGCAGCCCAACTCACAGTATTGAAAAATCAATGGGCTGTTCACAGTGCCCACGCTGCATTACAGTGTAACGCTGCACGTTCAGTGAAAGTGCAGTGTGCTGTGCGTTATACGCGGTTTTAGCCGTGTTAGACTGTTTGTACATGCTCAGTAATGTTGTTTTATTGTTTTTTGTGTGCAGGAGAGGAGGAGGGGAGAGTCTGCTATTTTGCCTAGCCACATGGCTAATTAATATTTACTGCAATGCAATGCCAGTTCTCTTCCTGCTAGCAATGATTCATATGAATCATTCTCTGTCTGCTATCAATGATTCATATGAATCATTCTTTGCCTGCTAGCAATGATTCATATGAATCATTCTCCGTTCTCTGCCTGCTAGCAATGATTTATATGAATCATTCTCGGTTCTCTGCCTGCTAGCAATGATTCATATGAATCATTGCCGGTTCTATCGAACGAAAACGGCGCACCAAGAGCCGCAGAACGCGGCTCTATGTTACGTCCACCTTTAGCACCACCATGCGTTGCGTTAGGGGAACGTTATGCGACCTTAACGTCCCCTGCAACGCAACGTCCCACTGTGTAAGAGCCCTAATGGTTGGCTTGAGTTGTCAACATATACGGTAATACAGCTAACGTGAATGGACAAATGTTTAAATGGGCAGCAGGGTGGCAGTAGCAGTTACCCTGCTGAATATTCGTCCTGTTACACAGAGTTTGCACATAGCGGTGGGCAGCTATTAACAGCCGTGTCTGACACTCCTGGTTGGGTGCTAGTTAGAAGACCTATACCCCCTTCTATAGGAACCTTATGATGAGCTGTACTTTGTATGGAGCACACACATCAGGCAAGCAAAATGCATCAAATGCACTTTCTAGAAGGTCATTTTCCACTTCTTACACCCATCCTGCCATATTATATAAGAAATTATCCTAATATACAGATAAGCTTCCGCAGGGAGGGGTAAATATTTTACTGATTTACAAAGTTGCTGGTTAATTCGATCAGCTGCTCATAGCTGTAATCTGCTAATACAAATGTCTGGGTTGATTTGCATATTGGTAGAGTTTTTTTTTTTTTCAAAAATCAATTTTTATTGAAATTTTTCAAAACAGGTTAGCATAACACATCATGTGATACATTGGAATGAAGAATGCTCAGGTATATTAGGTACATATCTGGTGTGTGGTACACCCGAAGAGTATGAGCAGTAGAATTTAAACGCGCAAAGACAAGGTGGTACCCTTTAAAACGAACAGCTAGATACCTTAACAACGAAGCTTATTCACATAAGTCCAATATACTAAAAGCTAGGACTGTTAGTGGTGTTTGCGGTAAGAAGTGTAGGGGATGGGAGGGAAAACAGAAGGAGGGAGGGAGGGGGAGCTAGGATGAACCTGTGTCTAGGGGATAGACACTTAGGGCGGGGAGGTGGAGGGGAAGGAGGGGAGGGGAAAGACATAAGGACGGGGGGAAGGTACCAAAATTCTCATGGAAATAAGCTCTTTATCCTAAATTGTGGTTTAATTAGTCTAGGCGGAGCTTAGGGCGAAATTTTGTTGAGGGAGTATGGTCCGCTAGTACAGTTGTGGGAATGGTTATGTGGGGTGTACTGAAGAACCCGACAAGTAATTGGAGCACTTGTCAGAATCGCAGAAATCAATCCATATAGCCCATCGTGCAACGAAAATGTCATTTTTGTTCTGGGCAGATAATACTAGTTCATCCATTCTTTTGAGATGATCGACCTGCACAATTAGTTCAGCTTTAGTGGGAATGGCCTGCTGTTTCCATTTCCGAGTAAGGAGGAGACGTGCACTAATGAGGATAAATCTAAAGATAGATTTTTTGGCCCTAGAGATGGAGCCCGGGATGGCAGAGAGCAAGGCTATCTCGGGGGTACAGGGCATAGGGGTTAGGTAAATAAGATCGTGCAGATCGAAGACATCTGACCAGAACGGGCGAATATGTTTGCATTTCCACCAAATGTGGAAGTAGTCACCTATTTCATTACTACATCTCCAACAGAGGTTTGAGGAGGAAGGTTGGAATTTAGCCAATCTAGCTGGGTCCTTGTACCATCTGCAGATGATTTTGAAGTTTCTTTCCTGGGCATCTATGGATGGGGATAGTTTGTGTGCTAGGGCGAAAATTTTGTCCCAGTCTTCGTTATCCAGTTCCCTACCTAGGTCCCTGTGCCAAGTGTCCTGTAGTTTCTGCAGGCAGTCATCGCCATTGGAAGCATTAAGGATAGAGTAGACTTGTGCCAGCATATGCGAGGGTTTATCCTGCATACAGCACAATTGTTCAAACGAGGAGAGGGCTCTATGGATCCTAGCCTTAGGTAGGAGGGAGGCGTAAAAGGTTCTTACTTGGGAGATAGTAAGCCAATCTGGGTTAGGAGTATGTGTGCTAGCTTTCCAGAGTTCAGGTGGGAGTAAGGAAGATTTAGTTGTAATATGCCTAACCTGCGGCCATTTAATTCTATCGTGTCCTAGGAATGAGTTCCTACCTATACCTGTTCCGAACTCGCTATTGTCCAGTAAAGGTGTGAGAGGACTTGGAATGGTGGATAACTGAAATTGAGAACAATATGCATCCCATTTGGATATGATAACTGCAGACCAGTAGGGCAGGGTTTGGTGGAGGGCACTGGCGAACTCAGGGGGCTATTCCGGGTGTCTGTAACCTCCCCCCTGCACTGAGCTGTGTATTCAGCCAGGGAAGCCCGCATAATATAAACAGCCTCATTCTCCCTCCCTTCTTACTTCTGGTGCCTCCCTCCAGCTAATAGAATGAGAGAGGCAGCCGAGCTTCCCTCACAACCCTCACAAGAAGATGCAGCCTGCAGTGAGAGAATGTTGATTATGGAGTCCTGGACTCTCCACAGCACAGAAGTGTCAGACATGATGAAATTAGCGTGCAGGCAAGCTGGTAAATATGCACAGCATGATGCAGAGCTTGCCTGGACTCAGGGTCTGTGGGCAAACATCTGTCTGGTCTCTCCCCATTGTTATAATGACTGCATGTGTGGGCAGGGCCGGATTTCTGGCAAGGCCACATAGGCCATGGCCTAGGGCACCAGAAATGTAGGGGCGGCTCAGTGAGGGGCAGTAAAGCTATTCTATGCAGCCATCCATATCTACAAGAACAGATTTAACCTTCAAACTCCCTGTCCTGTACTTGTGTCGTCCCTGCAAGACCTGTAAGCTCTATCCTGCAGGTACACATCAGCCTAGCTCTCATGGTGACACAATGGTTCCATCATTAATGAAATAACAAACATAACATAAAAGTTCTTAAGGAAAACATAACTCATAATCTATACGCATATTACCATAGTCCCCAACAGTCCCGATTTGATCGGGACTGTACCGATTTGGGGGCCCCTCCCGCCATCCCGCGCTGCCCCCCTTCTGTCCCGGCCGCTGGGCAGAGAGAAGGAAAAAAATTGATCGAGGCACCAGCCCCGGGGATCTGCATGCGGGATGGATTGCCGCCGCTATTTATTTCTCCCTCCCTCCCTCCTAATGTGTCCCCCAGTGTCCCCGGCTTCCCCCCGCACAGTAATATGGGCAGCGGAGCGGGCAGTGAGTCTTACCACTGCCTCTCCGCTGCGTACTGGGATCTCCTCTGATCTCGCTTCCTGTGACGTCACAGGAAGCGAGATCAGAGGAGATCCCAGTACGCAGCGGAGAGGCAGTGGTAAGACTCACTGCCCGCTCCGCTGCCCATATTACTGTGCGGGGGGAAGCCGGGGACACTGGGGGACATATTAGGAGGGAGGGAGAAGGATAATGATGGCGGCGGCGGCCATACATGCCGCATACCGGGCGGGCTGGTGCCTCGATCGGCTTTTTTTCCCCCCTCTCTCTGCCTGGCCACCCCCCTCCTCCTCCTCACCACCACCACCCCGGCACCCTCCCATTTGGGAGTAATTTAATAACAAAATTATTTAAAAAAAAACAAAACTTATTTTTTCCCCTGGGGTGGGCGTGACTAGGGGGTTGGGGGCGTGGCCAGGGGTGTGGCCTAATTGTCCCGTTTTGGGACATTGAAATGTTGGGAGGTATGATATTACTAAAATAGTCATCTGTGACAACTGACACCTAATGATGGAAAGTAAGTAGAATTCTCATTGGGGCACACAGAGATAACAACCAAACAGACGGTATAGTTGGCCTTGGGCGGTGAAAAGTACAAATCCGGCCCTGTGTGTGGGTAAGGTGTTTAACAAGCTGAAAAGTTTTTGACAGTCCCTAGACTCCAGGAGGGCTTCTTTCTGACTTGTGTGAGAGACTGACAGGGACAGGAGTCAGATTACAGGCAAGTAGCCTGTGTGATGTGGGACAGCAATACAGATAAGTTCTCTGCTCCATCTCAGGCTATTCTCAATTTCTCCACTCCTCTCTCTGGGCTAGTGCAACGCCAAAATGACAATAGCAATCGCTAGCAATTTGTGAGTGTGATTTTGTGAAGTGATTTTCAGAGCGATTTTTGAATGAATTGCTCAAAAACATACTACATGCAGTATACCTGCGATTTTGAAAAAAATCACAACGCTGCTGTGGGAACACCCACATAGGGTAACATTAGCCAAGCGCTTTTCAAATCACTGTTGATTTGAAAAACGCTCAGAAGCACTCTTGGTGTGCACCAGCCTTCCCTCATTCACCTTTGTTTCCCTCTTCCCCTAGAGCTGACTGTGTGTTCTTGTCTTACAGGAAAGCTAAATAAAAGTGCAATCCTGGTGAGGCAAAATATTATTATTTAGTATTTATGTAGCGCCGACATCTTCCGCAGATGCATATATCCCTGCATCATATGGCTATCGCTTGCGCTATGTGAAACTATGTAGCATATTCCACTGAATTGTCCAAACTAAGTCTATCTCCCGTTCCTCTCTTGGGGAGTTGTTCCAGCGCTGTACCCCGTTCACATTTGCTGCTACCAGAAGCCCTCAGAAACACTCGTGTCCTTGAGTACTTCCAAAGATAGGCAGCTCCGTAATACGCCAGCGCACTTTTGTGCATGGGCAGTATGGAGCCACCTGTATTCGGAAGCACTCGGGACATACGTGCTTCTGGACCTTTCAGGAACCCCCCCCTTAAAAATCCTGCGTTTGCCCCTGGAGGGGACGCTTAGATTTCGTGGACCAAAGTAGAGCTCTCTGGTCGAGGTCTTGTGAACCCTTTTCAAGTGAGACCCACTGTTTCTGTTGCCTGCCATGGAACCAGTCTAATATCAGGATTAATTGAGCAGCAATATGGTATCTCTTCATATCTGGTAAACCCAGTCCTCCCTCCTCCTTTGGTCTGTGGAGTAATTTGAATCGGACTCTCGGTTTTCTGCTATTCCATATAAAGTTCCTAATTCTACGCTCAAGCAAATTAATATAGGTACGAGGCAGCGAAATGGGGATAGCCTGTAACACATATAGAAGTCGTGGGAGAATATCCATTTTAATGACATTGACTCTCCCCAGCCAGGACAGGTGCAATTTATCCCAGGATTGCAGATCTTTGTGTATTCTGTCTAATAGGGGTGGGAAGTTTAATTTGTACAGGTTTGATAGGTCAGCTGGGATCATAATTCCTAGGTATTTTATGGCCTCCACATGCCATTTGAATGGGAGGGCCTTCTTGAGGGTAGCTATCTCAGAAGGTGGAAGGGATACGTTTAGTACCTCCGTCTTAGCTAGGTTGATTTTAAAGTTGCTGAGGTTGCCAAATACTTCGGCTTCTTTAAGGAAGTTAAGAAAGGAGATGTGTGGGGAGGACAGGTATAATAACAAATCGTCTGCATATAACGATAGTTTGGCCTCGCGCCCATCAATTTGGATTCCCCGTACGTCGGGATTAGCTCTTAATGCGTTGGCAAAGTGTTCCATGCATAAGATATATAAAAGAGGGGATAGGGGGCACCCTTGTCTCGTGCCGTTGTTTATGTGGAAGGCGTCCGACAGGATTCCATTTACACGAACCCGGGCTGAGGGGGATCTATATAAACCCATGATCTTTTGCAAGAGGCTTGGGCCAATGCCAATCTGAATTAGAGATTCGCGCATGAATTCCCAATGGATCCTGTCGAACGCCTTCTCTGCGTCGACCGTTAGTACACACATAGGGATCTTATTGAAATGGGCCTTGTGAATCAGAGATATTGTTTTTAGGGTATTGTCCCTTGCTTCTCTAAGAGGTGTGAAACCCACTTGGTCTGTGTGGATAATATGGGGCAGGGAGTCTCTAAGTCTATCTGCTATGATTTTAGAATATAGTTTGACGTCCAGATTGATGAGCGAGATAGGTCGGTAGCTGCCACATGAGTTAGGGTCCTTGCCCGGTTTCGGGATAACTACTATATGGGCTTGAAGGGTTTGTATTGGGAAAGGAGAGTCTTGTGAAATTGAGTTAAAGGCAGAGGTCAGTAGAGGTGCGAGCTCTTTGGAAAATGTTTTATAAAAGACTACCGAGAACCCGTCTGGCCCTGGGCTTTTATTTATTTTCATGCAGCTAATTCCTGAAAGGACCTCGGCTTCAGAGAAATCTTTTTCGAGCTCCTCTACCTTGTCTGAAGACAGGGTGGGCAGCTTGGTATCATTTATATAAGATTTAATCTTTTTTATTAGGGCAGGGCGTCCTAGGTCTTTAAATTTCCCTGGAATATTGTACAGCGATTGGTAGAAGGTGCGGAATTCCTCTGCTATGTCTGTGGGCTTGTGTTTCATACCCCCTGAGTGGGTAGAAATAGAGGGGATGAAGGTCGTGTTATTTTTAGGGTGTAGGTAACGTGCAAGGGCGGTACCACATTTGTTTGCTTGTGTATATCGTGTGCTTTGGAGTCTTTCTCGATGCTTAAGGGAGTGTTCATCTAGAAGGGCTAAGATTTGGTGTCGGGTTTTAGCAAGTTCTACCGTGGTATTTGGAAGTTTGTTGTTCTCTGCCTTATGTTTAGCTTCCAATAAAGCTAAGTTGGCCAGTAGTTTAGATAATTTCGCGCTTTTGAGTCTCTTGAGTCTAGAGCCATGAGATATAAACAGACCTCTAATGGTGCATTTGAGGGCCTCCCATTTCACTGCCTCAGGCGTCTCATCATTTGCGTGATTTGCGATAAATTCAGCAATGGTTCTACGTGTGTCTTGCAAGCAATCCGAGTCTTTGAGTAAGTTATTATTTAATCTCCATATGAATTCACCTCTGGAGTTCTGTAGGACATCCAGAGAGCAGTAAACCGGAGCGTGGTCTGACCAGAGTTTCACTCCTATGTCCGAATCAAGAGCCCTGTCTAACAGACCATGGGAGATCAAGATATAGTCAATACGACTGAAGGACCCATGTGGGGAAGAAAAAAAGGAAAAATCCTTTTTTTTGGGGTTCAAAATTCTCCAGCAGTCAGATAGATGCATGTCGTTTAGCTTAGCCTTTACTCGGAGGAGAACTCCCCTGGGTATGTTAGAGTGGCCAGTGGAGGAGTCAAGATCGGGGTTAAGGCATAGGTTGAGATCAGCTCCTATAATAATTGGGCCTTTGGCAAAGGCCTCTAGCTTAGGGAGGAGACGTAGAAGCCACTGCCCCTGATTTTGGTTGGGTGAATAGATTGAGGCTAAAGTAAAGTGTTTATTACCCAATTTGAGCCTTAAAAAAAGATATCTCCCTAGGGAGTCAGAGAGTGATTCCACCTCCGAGAAAGGCAGGCTTTTGTGAAATGCAATTGATACTCCTTTCGACTTGGAGAGAGGGAAGGTGCTGTGAAACCAGGTTGTGTAGTATCTGTTTTTAACTTGAGGGATACTATTTGTACGGTAATAGGTCTCTTGTAAGAAAATTATTTTCACGTTATTCTTGTGCATATTATATAGGATCTGCGACCTTTTGGTTGGGACATTTAACCCTTTTGCGTTAAGCGTAGCACATTTACAAGGCCTCAAATGATGACTAGCGGCCGGAGTCATAGGTGAGGAGGTACAGGGATAAGGAGGCCATTACACCAGCCCGTGGGACATTAGTCAGTAATGGGGAGAAAAAGCTGCCTAAGCTATGGCTTATGAGGCATAGGAGAGGTACCTGAAGGGGTGTTGGGAAAATCAACAAGACATAGGATATCAACATAGGGATTAACATACATATATCATTTCTATAAGAAACATAAAGTAACATCAACATTATAGTATATCTGGCAATGGCCAGGTGTGTATCTAGCGAGGTGAGGAGGCCCAGGTCGCACTGAGGCCCCTCCACCCCCTCAGACTTTAGGTTATAACCCACTAATATAACCTTTGGGACATTGGTAGCATTTAGTGGTAGTGATCCGGCAAAATGAGAAAACAGGGCTGAAGAAAGTTCATATCGGTGCTATGTATAGACCATTTTAGGAGTCCAACATGGGGGTATCTGAAAAGATTATATGCCTGTAATAACAACCAGCAGACATGCATTATAGCTGCTATTGTACGATTTTACGTATCCATAGGTCCAGGCTGGTCAAAACTGGGTTGTTAATAGTAAGGGAAGAAGTTCCTGGTGCAGCTTGGCCTGCAGGAGGGCAAGGACCCCTCAACTGTCTCTCAGAGACCACAGGCCACAGCCTTTAAGAGGAAACAATAAAGTTCAAGTAGTAGAAGATCAGAAAGGAACTGCGACATATGGGAGAAGTGACAACGGGAAAATAAAAGGCAATTATCTCACCCAGTGTCTGTGTTCTCGTCGGTGCCTCTCTTTTTCCCTCTTCTACGGGTTGCAGTGTGCCACGCCGGGCGCTGAGGGAGGCCTATGTCAGCTTTGGCTTTGTCTGGCGGGAGGTCCAGGGGCCATTCTGGGAGAACCGGAGTGGGGATATTTAGGATTCCGCAAAAGCGTTGTAGGTCATGCGGAGATGTTAGGAACGCTGATTTCCCCTCATGGCTGACCTGCAGTTGGAATGGGTATCCCCATCTGTAAGGGATGTGCTTGTCGCGTAGTACCTCTAGTAGTGGCTTTACCGCCTTCCGCAGTTGAAGAGTGAGCCTGGAGAGGTCTGCGAGGATAGATATTTTGATACCGTCGATCTCAAAGTTTTCAGCCTTCCGGGCCGCCGCCATTATGGCCTCTTTCAGTGTATAGTAATGGATGCGGCAGATTACGTCACGCGGCCTGTCCGGGTTGTTTGTGACCGGGCCCAGCGAGCGATGAGCGCGGTCAATCTCGATTGGAGAGTCCGGTGGCTTGTCCAGCAACTTGTTGAAGATGCGGAGGAGCATGGGAGGGATATCCGCCGTTTGGATGGATTCCGGCAAGCCTCTGATTCTTAAGTTGTTACGCCGATGGCGGTTTTCCTGGTCATCCATTTTCATGAATATATTGTAGATCTGCGTGGTGTGCATGTTTATCGTGGTCTGTTGCACTATTAAGGTGTTCTCAATATTATCTATGTCCTTCTCGATCTTCTCCACCCTGTTGCCTATATGGCGGATCTCCTGCTTCACCGTCTCCAGCTCCCTCTTGTATGTCTCCTCTATGCGGCTCACATACCTCTCGAGGTCGTCTTTAGTGGGTAGAGTACGGATGTACTCATGAAGGTCCACTTCGATGAAAGACTCTGCTCCCTCTGAGCGGGCCGGAGATGCCTGGGTGCTAGCAGATCTAGGTGAAGTTACTAGTGGATCCTCCACGCGAGCCGGAGACGTGGGAGCACTGTTTACTCTTGGCGGAGCGGGAGTAGGCGAGGACGGAGATGCGGCCTTGTCTGGTGGCTCATGGTCAGACGCCATCTTAGGTATGTCGGGGGTACTTGCCGCTCGGGTTAGCGGCTTCAGAAATCGCTGTATATGGTCTTTGGGAGCCGCCGAGCCGCTGGCCAGGGCCCTGCTCTCCTTCTCTTTCTTCTTGTTCCCCATTATGGCAGGGTGTGGGTTGCTAATAACGGCAAATGGTTAGGTCTAAGGGCGAGTGGAGCGGGAGCTCAAAGAAGAAGCGTCTTCAGCGCGCCATGAGCAAGCCACGCCCCCATTGGTAGAGTTTTTAAACATTACTGGATGTATCTGTGTTTTCATTAGCGCGGATGGGAGGGGTCTAGTTAGCTCCATCTTTGGCACAATATATTGTCCTCTCTTTTTACACTCAGCTGTCAAAAACCTGTGCGGTTCTTGTCTTTTTCATGATTGCTAACTCAGTAAAGGACCAGCCTTTAAAGCGTTGCTATCATATAAATCCGGCATAGTGGGGTCTGAACCCTCTATAACAGTAATTATAGACTGACGGTATACCTTGAGATGAATCCGAGCACTCAGTATATGATTTTATATAAAAAATTGTATTTGCTTATCATACAGCATATATACAAAATATGAACAGTTAGAAGTAGTGTTTCCTTCTAACAGTATTCCATCTTATCAAGGCTTTACAGCCAAGCGATCATCAATCTTCTAAGTACTGTGATAAACAGCGGAAAAGCCGCCGCATGTTCTGGCAGCAAGGCGGCTGATTCAGCGTCTGATGCGGCGGTTTGTCCGCGTTAGCATGCGTCTGGTTTGCCTGGAGCTGGTAGTGCCCATGGGCGGAGTGGCGTGGGGGCCGCCGCATGCAGGGGCAAACGCAGGATTTTTAAGGGGGGGGTTCCTGAAAGGTCCAGAAGCACGTATGTCCCCGAGTGCTTCCGAATACAGGTGGCTCCATACTAGCCATGCACAAAAGTGTGCTGGCGTATTACGGAGCTGCCTATCTTTGGAAGTACTCAAGGACACGAGTGTTTTTGAGGGCTTCTGGTAGCAGCAAATGTGAACGGGGTACAGCGCTGGCACAACTCCCCGAGAGAGGAACGGGAGATCGACTTAGTTTGGACAATTCAGTGGAATATGCTACATAGTGTCACATAGCGCAGGCGATACCCATATGATGCAGGGATATATGCATCTGCAGTGCAGTTTCTAGGCTAAAATGCACCCAGGGCGAGTGTGTAAAAATTGCGCCCCCCCCCCCCCCCCCCCCCCCGGAGCAAGGTATGAGTGCCCGCAGTATAGGTTAGCCAGGTCTAGTTGCACTTAGTATAGGTCCCCCCAGTATAGGTAGCCAAGAATAGGTATCCCAGTATAGGTAGCCAGGCATAGGTGAGCCAGTATAGTTGCCCCCGCTATAGGTTAGCCAGGTAGGTGCCTCCAGTATAGGTAGCCAGTATAGTTGCCCCCAGTATAGGTTAGATAGGCAGGCACCCCCGGTATAAGTTAGTTAGGTAGGTGCCCCAGTACAGGTTAGCTAGGTGGGTGCCTCTAATATAGGTAGCCAGAATAGTTGCCCCCAGCATAGGTTAGATAGGTAGGTTCCCCCCAGTATAGGTTAGATGGGTAGCTGCCCCCCAGTATAGGTTAGATTAGGTAGGTGCCCCCCAGTATAGGTTAGATTAGGTAGCTGCTCCCCAGTATAGGTTAGATTAGGTAGCTGCCCCCCAGCGTAGGTTAGATTAAGTAGGTGCCCCCCAGTGTAGGTTAGATTAAGTAGGTGCCCCCCAGTGTAGGTTAGATTATGTAGGTGCCCCCCAGTGTAGGTTAGATTAGGTAGGTTCTCACCAGTATAGGTTAGATAGGTAGGTGCCCCCCAGCGTAGGTGAGATTAGGTAGCTGCCCCCCAGTATAGGTTAGATTAGGTAGCTGCCCCCCAGCATACGTTAGATTAGGTAGCTGCCCCCCAGTATAGGTTAGATTAGGTAGCTGCCCCCCAGCGTAGGTTAGATTAAGTAGGTGCCCCCCAGTGTAGGTTAGATTAGGTAGCTGCCCCCCAGTATAGGTTAGATTAGGTAGCTGCCCCCCAGCGTAGGTTAGATTAAGTAGGTGCCCCCCAGTGTAGGTTAGATTAGGTAGGTGCCCCCCAGTGTAGGTTAGATTAGGTAGGTGCCCCCCAGTGTAGGTTAGATTAGGTAGCTGCCCCCCAGTATAGGTTAGATTAGGTAGCTGCCCCCCAGCGTAGGTTAGATTAAGTAGGTGCCCCCCAGTGTAGGTTAGATTAGGTAGGTGCCCCCCAGTGTAGGTTAGATTAGGTAGCTGCCCCCCAGCATAGGTTAGATTAAGTAGGTGCCCCCCAGTGTAGGTTAGATAGGTAGGTGCCCCCCAGCATAGGTTAGATTAGGTAGCTGCCCCCCAGTATAGGTTACATTAGGTAGGTGCCCCCCAGCGTAGGTTACATTAGGTAGGTGCCCCCCAGGGTAGATTAGATAGGTAGCTGTCCCCCATAATGGAGGGGGGAGCCGGAGCCGCTGGGAGGGCAACCCGACCTCTCCCTCCCTCTCCCCGGGCCGCCCTCCGTGCTCCCCCCTCAGATGCAGAGTGCAGCAGCAGCAGCAGCCAGGGAGGAAGCGCTGTAAACAACATACCTCCCTTCGTTCCAAGCGCTGCACTCTCGCCGCCGGTCTCTTCCTCTCTGCCTATACGATGATGCACACGCTGGTTCCTGTTAGCCGGAACTAGTGTGTGCATCATCGTATAGGCAGCAGAGAGGAAGAGACCGGCGGCGAGAAAGCAGCGCTTGGAACCAGGGAGGTATGTTGTTTACAGCACTTCCTCCCTGGCTGCTGCTGCTGCTGCTGTGCTCTGCATCTGAGGGGGGAGCACGGAGGGCGGCCCGGGGAGAGGGAGGGAGAGGTCGGGCTGCCCTCCCAGCGGCTCCGGCTCCCCCCTCCATTTCAGCGCCCACCTCCTAACAGCGCCCCGGGCGGCGGCACGGGCCGCACGGCGCTAAAAACGGGCCTGTGCATCTGCGGAAGATGGCGGCGCTATATAAATACTAATAATATTTTGCCTCACCAGGATTGCACTTTTATTTAGCTTTCCTGTATGACAAGAACACACAGCCAGCTCTAGGGGAAGAGGGAAACAAAGGTGAATGAAGGAGGCTGGTGCACACCAAGAGTGCTTCTGAGCGGTTTTCAAATCAACAGTGATTTGAAAAGCGCTTGGCTAATGTTACCCTATGAGGGTGTTCCCACATCAGCGTTGTGATTTTTTCAAAATCGCATGTATACTGCATGTAGCATGTTTTTGAGCAATTCATTCAAAAATCGCTGTGAAAATCACTTCACAAAATCACACTCACAAATTGCTAGCGATTGCTATTGTCGTTTTGGCGTTGCACTAGCCCAGAGAGAGGAGTGGAGAAATTGAGAATAGCCTGAGATGGAGCAGAGAACTTATCTGTATTGCAGTCCCACATCAGACAGGTTACTTGCCTGTAATCGGACTCCTGTCCCTGTCAGTCTCTCACACAAGTCAGAAAGAAGCCCTCCTGGAGTCTAGGGACTGTGAAAAACTTTACACCTTATCCACACATGCAGTCATTATAACAATGGGGAGAGACCAGACAGATGTTTGCCCACAGACCCTGAGTCCAGGCAAGCTCTGCATCATGCTGTGCATATTTACCAGCTTGCCTGCCCTCTAATTTCATCATGTCTGACACTTTTGTGCTGTGGAGAGTCGGGGACTCAATAATCAACATTCTCTCACTGCAGGCTGCATCTTCTTGTGAGGGAAGCTCGGCTGCCTCTCTCATTCTATTAGCTGGAGGGAGGCACCAGAAGTAAGAAGGGAGGGAGAATGAGGCTGTTTATATTATGCAGGCTTCCCTGGCTGAATACACAGCTCAGTGCAGGGGGGAGGTTCCAGACACCCGGAATAGCCCCCTCCATTTGCCAGTGGCATGTTATGACGGCAAAGCGGCGGATTCCGCGTCCAGTGCGGCAGGTTCCCCGCAACAACATGCGCCTGGGTTGGCTGGACCTAGTAGTGAACACAGATGGAGAGCTACATGCGTGCGCGCGCCGCTAGACAGGCTCTTTATACCAATAGGAGGAAGATCAGCTGATCGGTACGGTCAGCTGATTCCTGCTCGGCTATTAATTGGTTGATGGGAGCTGGGCGGCGCTGTGGGGTGCTTTACTATATATATCTCTTGCTGTTCAGTTGCTGGTTGTCTGGCGTTGCGAATGCTTATGTGTTAGCACTTAGACCTAGTCAGATCTTTCAGTGTGGTGGAACCAGGAGGACCTGGGAATCCACACTTAGCCAGTTTACTGTATATCATCTGTGTTATTCTCTAGCATAGTTCCAGGGTGTTGAGATCACGGCCCTTACACCCCAGACTAGGAATACTGTATATCATCTGTGTTATTCTCTAGCATAGTTCCAGGGTGTTGAGATCACGGCCCTCACACCCCAGACTAGGAATACTGTATACCATCTGTGTTATTCTCTAGCATAGTTCCAGGGTGTTGAGATCACGGCCCTCACACTCCAGACTAGGAATATTGTATACCATCTGTGTTATTCTCTAGCATAGTTCCAGGGTGTTGAGATCACGGACCTCACACCTCAGACTAGGCCTTGTTCTGATATCTGTTATGACCTGTAGCTTTCCTGACTATTCTTTTGATCTCTGATTTGGTACTCTGCATATCTGATACTCTGTTGCCGACCCGGCCTGTCTGACCTTCTGGCTGTCACCCTCCGCAGGGTGTCCAGCCTTTCCGCAGGAGTCCCCTGCTCTTCAGAGGGGACACTGCTCCTTATCAGTCAGGGACTCCCTCTCCAGGTGTCCTTGACTGCAGTAGAGTCTTCTCTACTTATTGGACCACCTGCTACCCCGGTGGTCCAAAGGTTACTGTTGCACCAAAACACTTACACACTCAGGTGTCTAGAGGTTAGACATATTTGATTATTCGCGATTCTGCAGATCCCCAATAATCAGGTATATCTGTATTCTTGGGGATACTGCAGATCGCCAAGAATCAGATTCTTTCTCTGGTTGCTGACACCTATCGTTACAAGTACATTCAAAAAGGAATATAACAGTTGTGTTATGTAGAATAAGATCAAAAGTAGTCTCATCTGTATCAATAGCTGTGTATATAATAGCTGTGTAAAACTTGTAGTAATCTGTGTCTTCTCAGGAGATTGTTGGGCTTCTGCAAACTATGAGCTTACAGCTCCTACTTGTATAGGGGCTGGAGGCAATATGGCTGCCTAATCTGGACTTTCCCTGAATCCCAGGTTCTGACTGGCTAAAGCTTCGTGCGTCAACTCGCTATCTTTGACATTTAAAATACCCATAACACTTTTTTGTTTTGAATACCTAAATAATAATATTATTGTTTATAAATTCCTTAATTACCTTATCTTATGGGAATTAACGTCATCTGACATTTTGACATTTGATAAAAAGGTCATATTTGACACAGTTAATTAAAAATGGACGTCACCAGCCATCTTGTCTGCTGGTTTGCCCCAGACATTAAGACTAAACAATGTAATTCATGACGCATTTCTGATAAAGTGTTCTCTGCTAATTAGGTTGGAATGTCTTGGTACTTCCCCAGACATGAGATTGGTCAGGTTGACACTGTAACCAGACCTGTGAGTGTCTTCAGCAATTTAAGACTTATTAAAACATACAGGGCTTCTAATATACTCATTTAAATATAAAGCTTATTATATAATTCTCCTTAAAACAATTAAACATATAAGAAATAATTGCACATTAAATCTTAATAATATAAAATCATTTTCTATATATTTGTCTTTCTTTCTGAAGAAGTATCTAATTTCAACCGGCAGAGGTCAGCATTTCATAACAAATAACAAACAGTATTAATTTTATAAGACTATGAAACCGCCAGGTGGCATCATTGAATCATCATCTAATTGGGAAAACACCTTCTTTGTTTAATATTTATAAAACTTGTTCCCAAAACATCATGTGTTATCATCTTTCAGTGTTCAGCTAACTGAGACAGCCTTGTACCCAGAACATGTCAACAATTCTTCCAGAACCAAAACAATCCTACGAGAATGCTTTACTGTCTCGAATCATCACTGGCTTTGAAATATATTTCAAAGTATTAAATTATATTATATAGGGTTTAACAATAACTATTTCTTTCTTTAGAAGGACTGTATTGATTATTAATATTTATACATACATACACATATGACAGCTTTTCCTGCATAAATAAAACCGCTAGAATTCTGACACAGCTTTGGTGTACAATAATGATGGACTAGAGAAATGTGTGGATTATTAATGGTCATTAAAGATTATTATTTTTTTTTTTTAATTTATAGAGCGCCATCATCCTCTGAAGAGCTGTACATTGTACAAAACAAATAGTGGGGCGTACAGATATAAATGACATTCAAAACTCTGTACAATCAGGACATCCAGCAATACAAGCACAAATACATAGTTGATGAGTTATTTGAGATATCACCAATACTGGTATATGTTCATATGAGAAATAACAGCAGGATAAGAAACACTATGAGGAGGACCCTGCCCTTGCGAGCTTACAGTCTAGAGCATACAAGTCAAACTCTGGTCCACAGACTGGCCAACAGAGCCATCAAATTTGGCCCACAAATGGTTTTCCCCCTTTGCATTATGTTTGGCCCACACTAGACCACCAAGGAAGCTATATTGGATTGAAGCCCTACATCACTAAGGAAACCATATGGAGGAGGGAGGGGTAAAGCACTAGACACCAGGAATCGGTTTAGGAGGGAGGTGGACCACTAGACACCAGGACCTGTATAGGGAAAGAAGGGAGGGGGCACTAGACACCATAGAATTTTATAGGGGAGGGAGGCCTCTAGACACCAGGGAACTGTATAAGGGAAAGGGGGGGGGGCATAAGACACCAAGGATCTTTATGTAACGATCGGTGTAACACAGAGAGGATCTGATCATCGGTGATCTGCAGTATCACCGAAAATACAGATATATATACCCGATTATTGATGATCTGCAGTATCACCGATAATCAGATATATTTCTAACCTCTGGACACCTGAGTAATATGAGTGTTTGGTGCAACAGTAATACTTTGAGGAGAGCACCTGTATAGAGGGTGCAAGGCAGTAAGAGATACTGCTCAGAGAACAGGTTCCTTCCAATGGTCTGATGCTCCCCAAGGGGCGGAGCCAGGCTGAGAGTGGGAAGGACCAGAGAGTGAGTGACACCAATGGTGAAGTGTCACTGACAGGTCTGTGAACTATCTCCAAACAGGGAAGATAGTTCTCGAGGTCGGACAGGCCAGGTCGGCAACAGACAGACAGATTCAGATTCAGAGACAGGAGACAGATGCGGAATCTTAAGACAAGCAGGGTTCAGCAACAGAGTATCAGATATAGCGAAGTACCAAATCAGAGATCAAGAGAGTGATCAGAAAAGCAGAAAGTCATAACAGATAATAACAATGCCTAGTCTTAGGTGTGAGCTCCGTGATCATCAACACCCTGGAACTAGTCTGATATATAACAGAGTGATAATACAGTTCCCTAGTCTTGGGTGTGAGTTCCTTGATCATCAACACCCTGGAACTAGTCTGAAGCAATAACAGAATGGTAATACAGTTCCCTAGTCTTGGATGTGAGTTCCTTGATCATCAACACCCTGGAACTAGCCTGAAGTAATAACACAGAAAATATCACAGATACTTACAAGGTCTGAGTGCTACCACGTAGTGATCGCAACGCCAGACACCAGAGAAATGACCAGCACCCAGTATATAGACCCAATCGCTCTCCGGCGCCTCCCCTAAGTGCTGGACCAATGAAACCTGATAGAGTTGTCAGCTGATCGGCTGGATCAGCTGACACCCTTCTGACTGTCATAAAGGCTCTGCCTCTCAGCGCGCGCGCGTCCTTCTGAACCTGTGTGGACTATCAGTCCCAGCCACACCAGACATGTGTTGTAATGTATCTGCTGGTTTGAACGCGGGGCCAGCCGCACCACTGTCAGAGCATGCGGCGGTTTCCCCGCGTTCAGTTATACTGCTAGTGGTAGGCCCATGCGTGCAAACCGCCGCGTCGGACGCGGAATCCGCCGCCTTGTTCACTGGGCATTCTCCGCGCTCCGTCAGGCTATTGGATGCAGGCCCATGCGCGCAAGCTGCCATGTTGGACGCGGAATAAGCCGCCTTACTCTGAGTACTCGCGGCGGCTTTTCCGCGTTTTCTCACACTTTATAAGTGAGGTGGCCATGGATAAAACCCACACATTTTATTTGCCCTTTTATTCAGGATATTCCAACATTTTAATTATATCCCTGGTACAATGTATGGAGATAATATACTATTTGGGAATAAAGGTGTATTTTTTTCTATATTGTGTTTTTTTGATTCCTCATTGTATACATATTTAAAAAGTCCCTAAGGTAACAATTTATGTATTCCATTTTAACCACTTCACCACTGAGGGGTTTTACCCCCTGACCACCAGAGCAATTTTCACCTTTCAGCGCTCCTTCCATTCATTCGTCTATAACTTTATTATTACTTATCCCAATGAAATGAACTATATCTTGTTTTTTTTGCCACCAATTAGGCTTTCTTTAGGTGGGACATTATGCCAAGAATTATTTTATTCTAAATGTGTTTTAATGGGGAAATAGGAAAAAATGTGGGAAAAAATTATTATTTTTCAGTTTTCGGCCATTATAGTTTTTAAATAAAGCATGCTACTGTAATTAAAACCCATGAAATGTATTAACCCATTTGTCCCGGTTATAAAACCATTTAAATTATGTCCCTATCACAATGTTTGGCGACAATATTTTATTTGGAAATAAAAGGTGCATTTTTTTCAGTTTTGCATCCATCCCTAATTACAAGCCCGCAGTTTATAAAGTAACAGTGTTATACCCTCTTGACATAAATATTTAAAAAGTTCAGTCCCTAAGGTAACTATTTATGTTTTTTTTTATTGTATTTTTTTTTTTTTAATTACAAAAAAAAAATAAAAATTGGGGAGTGTGGGAGGTAATGAGTTAATTTATTGTGTAAATGTAATGTTTGTATATGTAAAATGCTTTTAGGGTGTAGTTTACTATTTGGCCACAAGATGGCCACAGAGTGTTTGTTTACATGCGACCTGTAAGCGTCCGGAAGGACGCTTACAGGAAGCAGTAGGAGGCTGGGAGACGCACAATGATCTCGCTGTTTCTGAAAGAAGCAGCAGATCATTGCGGGGGCTAGATCAACGAGCGGGAATGGATTTTCCCGTTCATTGATCTCCGGGCAAGCGGGCGGCGGCGTGCACGAGCGGCGGGTGCGCGCGCACGAGCGGCGGGAGCGCGGACAGCGGCGGTAGCGCGGAAGGTACGGATTTCTCCGTCCCTGGTTTTTTAGGAGGGAAAATAGGGGCGGAGAAATTCGTACCGCTGGGGGTAAAGTGGTTAAACTCTGTCATGTTCTTTTTTTTTTACAAGGTTTTTATTTTGGTACAGAATATATGAAAATAAACATTTCAATGCTTTTGATTCTGCTTGTCACAGTTTGTAACTAAAAGGAATTCACAAAACATAGGCCTCAACCCTAAAACCCCCTAAAATCTATTTTACAACATATCTCAGTTAAAGTACCACTATCGCAAAAAAATGTGAAATGTAAAATGTAAACATATACAAGTAAGAAGTATTTTTCTTAGATTGTAAAATGAGCCATAAATGACTTTTCTCCTATGTTGCTGTCCCTTACAGTAGAAAAAGTGGGATCAGCGCATCACCAGGCCGCCCCTGAATGGCCTCAGCTCAGAGATGCGCTGAGCCCCCCCAGGAACTACGAACGCACCTTGAACCAAACAGAGGCTCTGCATATACACCAAAGAAACACTAACAAGTGGGAGCAGCTGACCAGAATTAAATCAAACACAGCAAAGAAATGAACAGCGCTACTTAAAAACAGATGAGTGCTTACCTGCAAAAAAGTGCACACCCCACTCATGGGATTCAAATACACAATGAGCACACACATGACCTGTCTACCACTTGGAGGATGTTAGTTTCACTAACAATTTGCAATTGTTAGGTACTTGTCCCTCCCACTGTCGTAGAAGTCTTTCCTCCATGGGAGGGGACCTAACACTAGCTAAAACCTACCTGTGCATATGCATAGCCTGGGCGCGCTACCAGTAAAATTAGGAATTGCGCAGAAAAAGTGGGATCAGCGCATCACCAGGCCGCCCCTGAATGGCCTCAGCTCAGAGATGCGCTGAGCCCCCCCAGGAACTACGAACGCACCTTGAACCAAACAGAGGCTCTGCATATACACCAAAGAAACACTAACAAGTGGGAGCAGCTGACCAGAATTAAATCAAACACAGCAAAGAAATGAACAGCGCTACTTAAAAACAGATGAGTGCTTACCTGCAAAAAAGTGCACACCCCACTCATGGGATTCAAATACACAATGAGCACACACATGACCTGTCTACCACTTGGAGGATGTTAGTTTCACTAACAATTTGCAATTGTTAGGTACTTGTCCCTCCCACTGTCGTAGAAGTCTTTCCTCCATGGGAGGGGACCTAACACTAGCTAAAACCTACCTGTGCATATGCATAGCCTGGGCGCGCTACCAGTAAAATTAAGAATTGCGCAGAAAAAGTGGGATCAGCGCATCACCAGGCCGCCCCTGAATGGCCTCAGCTCAGAGATGCGCTGAGCCCCCCCAGGAACTACGAACGCACCTTGAACCAAACAGAGGCTCTGCATATACACCAAAGAAACACTAACAAGTGGGAGCAGCTGACCAGAATTAAATCAAACACAGCAAAGAAATGAACAGCGCTACTTAAAAACAGATGAGTGCTTACCTGCAAAAAAGTGCACACCCCACTCATGGGATTCAAATACACAATGAGCACACACATGACCTGTCTACCACTTGGAGGATGTTAGTTTCACTAACAATTTGCAATTGTTAGGTACTTGTCCCTCCCACTGTCGTAGAAGTCTTTCCTCCATGGGAGGGGACCTAACACTAGCTAAAACCTACCTGTGCATATGCATAGCCTGGGCGCGCTACCAGTAAAATTAAGAATTGCGCAGAAAAAGTGGGATCAGCGCATCACCAGGCCGCCCCTGAATGGCCTCAGCTCAGAGATGCGCTGAGCCCCCCCAGGAACTACGAACGCACCTTGAACCAAACAGAGGCTCTGCATATACACCAAAGAAACACTAACAAGTGGGAGCAGCTGACCAGAATTAAATCAAACACAGCAAAGAAATGAACAGCGCTACTTAAAAACAGATGAGTGCTTACCTGCAAAAAAGTGCACACCCCACTCATGGGATTCAAATACACAATGAGCACACACATGACCTGTCTACCACTTGGAGGATGTTAGTTTCACTAACAATTTGCAATTGTTAGGTACTTGTCCCTCCCACTGTCGTAGAAGTCTTTCCTCCATGGGAGGGGACCTAACACTAGCTAAAACCTACCTGTGCATATGCATAGCCTGGGCGCGCTACCAGTAAAATTAAGAATTGCGCAGAAAAAGTGGGATCAGCGCATCACCAGGCCGCCCCTGAATGGCCTCAGCTCAGAGATGCGCTGAGCCCCCCCAGGAACTACGAACGCACCTTGAACCAAACAGAGGCTCTGCATATACACCAAAGAAACACTAACAAGTGGGAGCAGCTGACCAGAATTAAATCAAACACAGCAAAGAAATGAACAGCGCTACTTAAAAACAGATGAGTGCTTACCTGCAAAAAAGTGCACACCCCACTCATGGGATTCAAATACACAATGAGCACACACATGACCTGTCTACCACTTGGAGGATGTTAGTTTCACTAACAATTTGCAATTGTTAGGTACTTGTCCCTCCCACTGTCGTAGAAGTCTTTCCTCCATGGGAGGGGACCTAACACTAGCTAAAACCTACCTGTGCATATGCATAGCCTGGGCGCGCTACCAGTAAAATTAAGAATTGCGCAGAAAAAGTGGGATCAGCGCATCACCAGGCCGCCCCTGAATGGCCTCAGCTCAGAGATGCGCTGAGCCCCCCCAGGAACTACGAACGCACCTTGAACCAAACAGAGGCTCTGCATATACACCAAAGAAACACTAACAAGTGGGAGCAGCTGACCAGAATTAAATCAAACACAGCAAAGAAATGAACAGCGCTACTTAAAAACAGATGAGTGCTTACCTGCAAAAAAGTGCACACCCCACTCATGGGATTCAAATACACAATGAGCACACACATGACCTGTCTACCACTTGGAGGATGTTAGTTTCACTAACAATTTGCAATTGTTAGGTACTTGTCCCTCCCACTGTCGTAGAAGTCTTTCCTCCATGGGAGGGGACCTAACACTAGCTAAAACCTACCTGTGCATATGCATAGCCTGGGCGCGCTACCAGTAAAATTAAGAATTGCGCAGAAAAAGTGGGATCAGCGCATCACCAGGCCGCCCCTGAATGGCCTCAGCTCAGAGATGCGCTGAGCCCCCCCAGGAACTACGAACGCACCTTGAACCAAACAGAGGCTCTGCATATACACCAAAGAAACACTAACAAGTGGGAGCAGCTGACCAGAATTAAATCAAACACAGCAAAGAAATGAACAGCGCTACTTAAAAACAGATGAGTGTTTACCTGCAAAAAAGTGCACACCCCACTCATGGGATTCAAATACACAATGAGCACACACATGACCTGTCTACCACTTGGAGGATGTTAGTTTCACTAACAATTTGCAATTGTTAGGTACTTGTCCCTCCCACTGTCGTAGAAGTCTTTCCTCCATGGGAGGGGACCTAACACTAGCTAAAACCTACCTGTGCATATGCATAGCCTGGGCGCGCTACCAGTAAAATTAAGAATTGCGCAGAAAAAGTGGGATCAGCGCATCACCAGGCCGCCCCTGAATGGCCTCAGCTCAGAGATGCGCTGAGCCCCCCCAGGAACTACGAACGCACCTTGAACCAAACAGAGGCTCTGCATATACACCAAAGAAACACTAACAAGTGGGAGCAGCTGACCAGAATTAAATCAAACACAGCAAAGAAGGTTTTAGCTAGTGTTAGGTCCCCTCCCATGGAGGAAAGACTTCTACGACAGTGGGAGGGACAAGTACCTAACAATTGCAAATTGTTAGTGAAACTAACATCCTCCAAGTGGTAGACAGGTCATGTGTGTGCTCATTGTGTATTTGAATCCCATGAGTGGGGTGTGCACTTTTTTGCAGGTAAGCACTCATCTGTTTTTAAGTAGCGCTGTTCATTTCTTTGCTGTGTTTGATTTAATTCTGGTCAGCTGCTCCCACTTGTTAGTGTTTCTTTGGTGTATATGCAGAGCCTCTGTTTGGTTCAAGGTGCGTTCGTAGTTCCTGGGGGGGCTCAGCGCATCTCTGAGCTGAGGCCATTCAGGGGCGGCCTGGTGATGCGCTGATCCCACTTTTTCTGCGCAATTCTTAATTTTACTGGTAGCGCGCCCAGGCTATGCATATGCACAGGTAGGTTTTAGCTAGTGTTAGGTCCCCTCCCATGGAGGAAAGACTTCTACGACAGTGGGAGGGACAAGTACCTAACAATTGCAAATTGTTAGTGAAACTAACATCCTCCAAGTGGTAGACAGGTCATGTGTGTGCTCATTGTGTATTTGAATCCCATGAGTGGGGTGTGCACTTTTTTGCAGGTAAGCACTCATCTGTTTTTAAGTAGCGCTGTTCATTTCTTTGCTGTGTTTGATTTAATTCTGGTCAGCTGCTCCCACTTGTTAGTGTTTCTTTGGTGTATATGCAGAGCCTCTGTTTGGTTCAAGGTGCGTTCGTAGTTCCTGGGGGGGCTCAGCGCATCTCTGAGCTGAGGCCATTCAGGGGCGGCC
This sequence comes from Hyperolius riggenbachi, assembly GCF_040937935.1. Taxonomy (NCBI): domain Eukaryota; kingdom Metazoa; phylum Chordata; class Amphibia; order Anura; family Hyperoliidae; genus Hyperolius; species Hyperolius riggenbachi. The sequence continues at coordinate 82,852,585 of NC_090654.1, forward strand.
TGGTGATGCGCTGATCCCACTTTTTCTGCGCAATTCTTAATTTTACTGGTAGCGCGCCCAGGCTATGCATATGCACAGGTAGGTTTTAGCTAGTGTTAGGTCCCCTCCCATGGAGGAAAGACTTCTACGACAGTGGGAGGGACAAGTACCTAACAATTGCAAATTGTTAGTGAAACTAACATCCTCCAAGTGGTAGACAGGTCATGTGTGTGCTCATTGTGTATTTGAATCCCATGAGTGGGGTGTGCACTTTTTTGCAGGTAAGCACTCATCTGTTTTTAAGTAGCGCTGTTCATTTCTTTGCTGTGTTTGATTTAATTCTGGTCAGCTGCTCCCACTTGTTAGTGTTTCTTTGGTGTATATGCAGAGCCTCTGTTTGGTTCAAGGTGCGTTCGTAGTTCCTGGGGGGGCTCAGCGCATCTCTGAGCTGAGGCCATTCAGGGGCGGCCTGGTGATGCGCTGATCCCACTTTTTCTGCGCAATTCTTAATTTTACTGGTAGCGCGCCCAGGCTATGCATATGCACAGGTAGGTTTTAGCTAGTGTTAGGTCCCCTCCCATGGAGGAAAGACTTCTACGACAGTGGGAGGGACAAGTACCTAACAATTGCAAATTGTTAGTGAAACTAACATCCTCCAAGTGGTAGACAGGTCATGTGTGTGCTCATTGTGTATTTGAATCCCATGAGTGGGGTGTGCACTTTTTTGCAGGTAAGCACTCATCTGTTTTTAAGTAGCGCTGTTCATTTCTTTGCTGTGTTTGATTTAATTCTGGTCAGCTGCTCCCACTTGTTAGTGTTTCTTTGGTGTATATGCAGAGCCTCTGTTTGGTTCAAGGTGCGTTCGTAGTTCCTGGGGGGGCTCAGCGCATCTCTGAGCTGAGGCCATTCAGGGGCGGCCTGGTGATGCGCTGATCCCACTTTTTCTGCGCAATTCTTAATTTTACTGGTAGCGCGCCCAGGCTATGCATATGCACAGGTAGGTTTTAGCTAGTGTTAGGTCCCCTCCCATGGAGGAAAGACTTCTACGACAGTGGGAGGGACAAGTACCTAACAATTGCAAATTGTTAGTGAAACTAACATCCTCCAAGTGGTAGACAGGTCATGTGTGTGCTCATTGTGTATTTGAATCCCATGAGTGGGGTGTGCACTTTTTTGCAGGTAAGCACTCATCTGTTTTTAAGTAGCGCTGTTCATTTCTTTGCTGTGTTTGATTTAATTCTGGTCAGCTGCTCCCACTTGTTAGTGTTTCTTTGGTGTATATGCAGAGCCTCTGTTTGGTTCAAGGTGCGTTCGTAGTTCCTGGGGGGGCTCAGCGCATCTCTGAGCTGAGGCCATTCAGGGGCGGCCTGGTGATGCGCTGATCCCACTTTTTCTGCGCAATTCTTAATTTTACTGGTAGCGCGCCCAGGCTATGCATATGCACAGGTAGGTTTTAGCTAGTGTTAGGTCCCCTCCCATGGAGGAAAGACTTCTACGACAGTGGGAGGGACAAGTACCTAACAATTGCAAATTGTTAGTGAAACTAACATCCTCCAAGTGGTAGACAGGTCATGTGTGTGCTCATTGTGTATTTGAATCCCATGAGTGGGGTGTGCACTTTTTTGCAGGTAAGCACTCATCTGTTTTTAAGTAGCGCTGTTCATTTCTTTGCTGTGTCCCTTACAGTAGGTAGAAGAAATCCTCCCAAATCTAATGGGCACTGCTACAGATGCACATGTAAAATGTTGCTAATAGTGTCTATAAAAGTAAATTTGAGCACTGAGACCGCCCACTATAGAAACTGCGGCTATAAATAGCAGGTGCCGTGGTGCCCACTGTTTTCATATTTAAAGCCACTATATTTATAGCTGCAGTTTCTATAGTGGCTAGCCCAGGGCCGGATTTACCATAAGGCACTCTAGGCACGTACCTACAGGTGCTTGATAATGGAAAGGCGGCTCCCTCCCCTAATAACTCCCTCCATCCTTCCTTATTCAGAGTCCCGAGTAGGGTTTGCATGAGATTTTTTCATCCAGCTCTTGGCATTCCACTGACGAGATCTCCCTTCAGTTGGGGGCACCACTAGCTGCTTAATCCTGAAGGTACCTCTGGCTACCTAATGCTAAGGGACACCCATAGCCACCTATGACAGGCAATGGAAGTAAGAGGAGTGACAGCTGGGCCAGCCAGCACACTTGCGGTGCGGTTCGTCGGGTGTTTATAGGTTCATGAGGGGGAAGTCTAGGATGCCAGGACATCTGTGCCTATAGGCTCCTGTGATTTAAATCCGGGCCTGGGCCAGTCAAAAACAAGCATGCTGTAAATCCAGTCAGACTTCAGTCAGAAAGATCTGATCTGCATGCTTGTTCAGGGTCTAGGGGGTAAACTTATTACAGACACATGATCGGGAAGGAAAGATGGGGGGGAGCCAGGCAATTTGCATTGTTTAAAAGAAAATAAATATTGCAGCCTTGGGTTCTCGTAAAGAATAATTATAGTGATTTATCAAAGACCTAGTATATTTTTCGCAGGCATTAATTACAGCCATTTATATGGTACAGGATACTCAGTACCCACTGTGGCATAAAATATTACTTCTATTACCAGAGCCGGGTCATCCACTAGGCAACTTAGGCAGTTGCCTAGGGCCTGAAGAGAGACTAGGGGCCTGGTTGATGCTAGCTCCCACTAAATCTTACAATAAAGATAGCCAGATAGCTATGAAGGGTCGGCCCTAAATTGTTACTTGCCTAGGGCCCCATTCACCTTCCATCTCTGACTATTACTATTACTGCTGCTAATAATAATGATAAGTGAAGCAGGGTTGAGGACATTGCATGCTATGATAGCTGATGTATTCCCCTCCTGCTAGAAACGGAAACCAATGAAACATCCATAAATATAATATATATGTAAAAAGTGGTTTATAGGCTACTGACAGATGAGGTTTCCTGCTCTGCCCTCGTGTCTGACATACATATTCCATAGATTGTGGCAGTGATTATGTCCTTGCTTCCACCCTGTCCTATAACCGTGACATTGTCATCCTATATGCTCCTCTCTATCTGCAGGCGCAGGTGGTGGCTTCCATCTCTCTGATAAGCCTCCTGTAGTCTATCTAGAAGGAACACATTGCCAGGAACTGATAGTATGATGAATTCCACATCAAACAAGGCCTTTTGCTGCCGCTGTCCATTGGCTGCGTTGCCGACGCCCAGCAGAGATGTGAGGAGGCAGCTGAGCGCTAAGAGAGCGGTCCTGGCTCTGGCTTCAAGGGTAATTAGGCAGCATGTTATTTGTTTCCATGTTAATTGCCTCTCTAATGTGGCTAATAGTCTGACATCAATAGTCCGCAGCTAAAAATATCATCGGTATCCAGGAAGACCAGCGTGCCCACACCGCTGTTGCCAGCGGTGGCCGATACAGTCCTCAGTTTCACCTCAATCGGCCTCATACGGGCAACTATATTATGAAGGGAAACATGAAGCAAGAGATCACATTTTACAAACGCCATATTCCTGGATGTTTTGTAGCTGTTTTGGCTTCAGTCTCATTTCGCTCTAAACCCTCAAACACCTTGTAGCTGAAAGTCATTGGAACTCAACTATCCATGACAAGTCACCAGACTTGTTTACCAGCCCCAAGGTGTGAAAAATAATGAATTACAACGGTTACTGGGCACAAGGAAAGATCTATGCTGGTGGAGCCTTCTGGGCAATTAACGTTTATGTGAGATAGGGTGCACAAATATAGTTCGATCATGAATGACTTTTGGCACATGTGTGGACTTTATCCCCGCTGGCCGCATCTTCTCGGCAGCAAGTTACGTGAGTGAAGAGGTGCTGGCGGGAATGAAGACAAGGAGCTTGCAGACTTATGAAGGGACAGGTGAGTGGGGACCAACATACACCAAGAGGGGTGGAGGCCTGGGGAGGTGCGCTAGCTGGCTCTGGTGCCCTAGGGTAGCAGAAACAAAGGGGCTTTATGTAACATCTCTTATGGGAGGGGAAGGAATTAGGGGGGGGGGGGCAAGTCATAGTTGCCCAGGGCCTCCCTGAGCCTAGAACTGTCTCAGGAAGGACACAAGAACAGTGTGTATCATGGTGGTTGAGGGGAGTACACATCAGGGGAGATTCAACTACTATATGTGTAGAGGTCAGGGGAAGTTACTCATCGGGAAAGACTCAATGTTGGTGGGACAGGAGGTTAGGTTTAGGCATCCGGAGGAATCAACAACAATGTGTGCGCGTATGTGCGTGTGTACGTGTGTGTGTGTGTGTGAAAGGGGGGGAGTGAGGTGTTAGAGATCTAGGCCTCTAGGCACTCAACAGGACTCGGCAACGGTGGGTGAGATGGGAGGTTACAGCGCTAATGTTTATCGTGCACAGTTGCCCAAATTACAGTAGCCCTCAGTGCCTGTGGCAGCACCCGAAAAAATATGCTGGGGAGTTTAGTTAGGCGTCAGGTACGGTGTTCTTGTGCGGGGGGGGGGAGGGGGTGTGAAAGGGGTGTTAGGGTTAGACATCAGGAAGGGTATTTGTGCAAGAGGGGAGTGGTTAGGGTCAGGGAGGGTATTGTGCGGAGGGGAGGGGAGGATTAGGGTTGGGCGTCAGGAAAGTGGAAATGTGGTACAAATGGTTAGAGTTAGGTGTCAAGGAGGGTGTTTGTGTGGAGTGGACGGTTCAGGGGGAGGGTTCTGTGTGAGAATAGGGGGTTCTGTGTAGAGAATAGAATTAGCTATAGTAAAGTATTGGTATTTAATACTGATATTTTATGGTCCTTCTTTACACCTTAATAGTAGAATATCGGTAGATTTACTGATACTCTACTATCAGCTTTCCTGAGCGCCCAAATTTCCAGACGCCTTTTATTATGTATGCGAGATGGAGGGCATCAGGCTCCAGGGCTTTCTTGAAGCATTTTACATTGGGAGAGAGGATAGGGTTAGGATGGAGAAGGTAAAGCATGTACTGATATTCTAATTATCTACCTTTCCTGTTGCCCATATTTACAGGCCCTGCACAGGGGCGTAGCAACAGGTAGTGCAGAGATTGCGGCCGCATCGGTGCCCTTGGGCCAGAGGGACCCCAAGGGGCCCTCTCTCTACCACAGTATTAGCTCTCTATTGGCCCTGTGCTTATAATAGTCACTTCTATAGATACTTTGAATAGTGGTGATCATTAACAAACTGTTCCCCATCCCCTTCTTGCACCTCTGACACGGTAGTTGCCATTGGCAGGTTTTGGTGCGCCATATCATTTGTTATGTATAGAGTGCTTGGGGGGGGGCATGTAAAACTTGCATCGGGCCCACAGCTCCATAGCTACGCCACTGGCCCTGCACAACAGTTTATGTAAGAAAGAGCAGCACCAACAGTCACTGAGGGTAGAGGTGCACACTATAGTGCTTCAGTGACAGGGCCTCTTGGATCAAAACAGCCCCCAGGCTTGTTACCACTACTAGGGTTGCTCGTCGGCTTCCACGGAATTGAGATTTCCGGGATTCCGGTCAAAATTGGCAGTTCCGTTCAGCCGGAACGTAACATCTATTTATTTATTTATTTATTTAAGTATTTATATAGCGCCAACATATTACGCAGCGCTGTACAGAGTATATATTGTCTCTTCACTAACTGTCCCTCAGAAGGGCTCACAATCTAGTTCCTACCATAGTCATATGTCTATGCATGTATCGTGTAGTGCATGTATCATAGTCTAGGGCCAATTTTAGGGGGAAGCCAATGAACTTATCTGTATGTTTTTGGAATGTGAGAGGAAACCGGAGTGCCTGGAGGAAACCCACACAGACACGGGGAGAACATACAAACTCCTTGCGGATGTTGACCTTGCTGGGATTCGAACCGGGAACCCAGTGTTGCAAGGCAAGAGCGCTAACCACTATGCCACCGTGCTGCCCACAAATCTATAGCGGTAATCGGTAAATAGCGGAATTTCTATGCGGAATTCCATCGGAATTCAGAGCCATCGTAAATTAAAAGCCAATCAGCGTGTAAAAGCTGCATTTACTGTTAGGCAGCATTTTTAAGCCTATCAGAAGGATCGGAAGGGATAGACCCATCACAGAAGCTTAAAACACGCTGATTTCTGCATTAAAATCAGAACTTCTGCACCAATTAGAGTTTTAACAAAAACCAACCAATCCTACGTTAGCAACCAGCTCCTAGCTGCCTATCATCAGCTAATCAGCTACCCCACCCATTTTGTATATAAGATTGATTAGTTGAGTGTAGTGCAAGTTTTTTTTTTTTTCTAAGTTTTTTTGTTTTGTTTTGTTTTCTTTATTCTGTTTTTGATTTATTTTCTTTATTTAACCCCCTTATTTTCTTATCTGTTTTTTAGTTCAAGTTAGGTGGATTTATTTTACTTTGGTTCTGTCGCTCATACCCCTTCCCTAATAAACTTTTTTGGCCCCAAAACAATGGAGCGAGCGCAGCAGCAATTTCCGCCCTGATCAGAGATGTCTTTCCTGTGTTCGCACGCAGGAAAATTTTGACAGAGCACCAGGCGAACAGAGTTGATGATTATTTCAATCAGGAACCCTCTACCCAGTCTGAGAAACTTGAAGCTAGTTGCAGCAGCACCAGTAGTGGCCAGGTTCCTCATGACCAGAACCTGACCGCAGCTGCTTATCTTGATGAGGTTGCTTTCTCCCAGTACTCTCCTCCAAAATTAAAGCACACCTATGTCGATGAGAGAGATGTGCAGAAGGATTGGGATCAGGCATTGGAGGAGACCATGGGACCAAGCTCCCAAGAAGTGGTGGGTTCTGTAGTGACAGAAATGGCCCCTGTGTTTTCTTCATCCAGTAATCCATCACAGCTGGGAGCTTGTGTCACCACCAATCAACATCACCACCAGTCAACTACAGAGGTGTTTCGTGGCCAGGTGGCGGGTCCAGAAGAGTCACTTATGGGTTCCAGAGCTTTGGTTGAACTGGATGATGTTTTGGATGATGAGGTGGCTAATCCAACGTGGTCGCTATCTGGTAGGTTAGGCACTAGCAGGTTTGAGCAGCATGGAGAAACAGAGCAGATGGTTGGCCAGCAGCCTGCAAGTGTTTTCCCGTCTGTCAGTACCCACCAGTCCAATGCTGAGCATCGACATGCTAGAACAGGTCGCACCACTGCTCCACGTGCACGCACGTCCCCATCATGGAATTATTTTACTGTTCTGGAAGAGGAGGAATCCAGGGCAGTCTGTTCTGTTTACCGTAAATCGGTGAGCAGAGGCAAATTGGGCAGCGGGTTCGGCACTTCAGGGCTGACAAGCCATCTGCGCAACCACCACAGACGGGAGTTTGAATATGTAAAGAATTACAATAAGATGGGTGGAGGAAAAGCAGCAGCAGCAACAGGCCGCTCCTCTTCTTTTTCTATTCGTCTTGTCCCTATCCAACCTGCTCAGTCCCATTCTACTTCAAATCCCTCTGCATGCAAGGCTGGAAGAGTTCTCCAGACCTCGGCAAGCACCTTATCATCACCCTTGTTGGTTTCCTCTGAATCACCAGTGTTCCAGCGTCAGGCCTCTGTGCCAGAACTGTTGCAGAGGAAGCGGATGCTCCCTGCAACTGATCCGTTTGTTGTCAAAAATAATGCGCTCCTGGCAAGCCTGTTGGGCCAACAGTTTGTGGACTGTGCCCCCTTCCGCAGACTGATGAACGGTGTTGCTCCACAAAGGCGGATCCCCAGCCGCCATTATTTTGCCAGGAATGCTACCCCTGCCATTCACCAGCACATTGTGGAGTGTGTCGGCCAGTCTATGGATCACGCTGTCAGTGGCAAGGTGCACTTCACTATGGATGGCTGGAGCAGAAGGCATGGGCAGGGAAAGTATCTAACTTTTACTGCCCATTGGGTCACCCTCTATGGTGCTGCTGAGAAGGGTGCAAGATCTGGGGCATCTCAGCTGGTGGTGCCGTCACGTGGGTTGAAGAGGAGGCCTGTTCTACTTCCCTCTGCTACCTGTTCTGTCCAAGGCCAGTCCGCCATTGCTGAGCCTCACAGCAAGTGGTCCCACTCCTACACTGGTCTGCAGCACCATTGATGCCAAGCAGTGCAGAAACTTGAATCCATGGACGAAAACAGGCAAACTGGATCTGTAATCCTTGCAGCCTTACAGGATCAGATTCAGCAGTGGCTTTTCCCCCGAAAACTGGAAACAGGTGTAGTGGTGTCTGATAATGGTGCCAACATGCTGGCCGCTATTTCTAAAGGTGGCTACACTCACTTACCTTGCTTGGCCCACGTCTTCAACCTTGTAGTCCAGAAGTTCTTACGCCCTTTTGATGGGTTGAAGGATGCTGTGGCCTCAGCACAAAAGGTCTCAGCCCACATCCGTCGTTCCGCAACCGCCACCGCGGCCTTAAAACTGCTGCAGCGCCGCCATAGCCTGCCGCAGCACAGGCTTATTTCTGATTGTCCAACGCGGTAGAACTCCACCCTCCACATGCTGGAGAGTTTGTGTGAGCAGCGATTGGCGGTCAAGCTATACCTGTCTCAGACATCTTCCTCCAGAACAGTGCCACTGGACTACATCACTGGGGACCAGTGGCAGCTGATTGGACAGGTGTGTAAAGTCTTGGAGCCGTTTAAGCAGGCAACAAAATTGGTCAGTGAGGAGCACTGCAGCATATCAGAAGTGCTCCCTATTGTCTTCATGCTGGACAAGGCTCTTGACAATATGCTCGGACAGGGGGAGGAGGCCCTACTGAACAGTGGTCAGTCAAGTGGGGGAGTGAGTGAGCATGCTCAATTCCTGGATAAGGAGGCAGAGCTTGTGGAAGCAGAAGAGCCCATTGTCTGGGGGTGGGAAGAAGATTCTGATGTGGAGCTGGAGCATGACGACAGTTCTGACAGCCAGGAAGAGGTGATTAATGACAGACATCTCTTCCCTATGGCTGCACATATGCTCCAGTGCCTCCGTAAGGACCCCCAGATTAAAACTTTAAAGAGGAACTCCAGTGAAAATAATGTAATAAAAAAAGTGCTTCATTTTTACCATAATTATGTATAAATGATTTAGTCAGTGTTTGCTCATTGTAAAATCTTTCCTCTCCCAGATTCACATTCTGACATGTATTACATGGTGACATTGTTACTGTGGGCATGTTATGTAGCTGTTTCTAGCTGTTCTGGCTGTTAGACAGCTCTAAACAGCCATTTCCTGTCTGTGAACATTGTTACATTGTGGCAGTTTGCCAGGAGTACCGCGGTATTCAGAGCCTCTAGTGGGAGTGGTTTCAGCACAAAATCAGTCACACAGCGCCCCCTGATGGTCTGTTTGTGAAAATCATTCTATTTCTCATGTAAAAGGGGGTATCAGCTACTGATTGGGATAAAGTTCAATTCTTGGTTGGAGTTTCTCTTTAAAATCAAGACTCCACATGTGGGTGGCCACCATCTTAGATCCCCGGTGCAAGGGAAAAATGCGGCAGTTCATAACCCCCTCCCAAGCAGACGCCAAGATGAACCACATCCGGGATGCCCTTCTTTGTTAGAAGATGCGTTTCCTGAACCTGTATCCCGGGCCCAAGCTACCAAGCCTCATCATACTCACCAAAGGCCTGGTGGTCCCACTCCCAGCAGCAGCAGCACCATTAGCCAATCTGTGAACCTGCTGAGTAAGTTGAAAGAATTGTATCAGCCAATGCCAGATAGATACTCCTTGTAGCAGCAGCACCACCAGCGGGCAAAGTAGTCACCGCAAGCGGCTGGCCCGTATGGTGAATGATTACTTGGGCTCGGCCAGTGCTCCAGACAATATGGAGAATAATGATGACCCCATGGAGTATTGGACAAAACAACTGGATACCTGGCCTGAACTCGCTCAGTATGCACTGGAGGTTCTTGCATGCCCCGCCGCCAGTGTTCTTTCTGAGCAAGTATTTAGTGCTGCAGGTGGGGTGGTCACCGACCAACGGACCCGTCTGTCCACAATGTGGACATACTAACGTTTACTAACGTAATGAACGAGTCATGGATCAGTGATAACTACAAGGCTCCTCTCACTGATCCATGATGAAGATTAGACAGACTAAATTACAATTTTGCTGCTTTTCAAGCCACAAATGGTTTCTCTCTTAAACTCTGCTGCCTATCACTATCATCGCATATTTTTGCTTTTTAAGATCATAAAAATGCAGCTTTTGCAGCTGTCCGACGTTATATTGTATCCTTACCCTATGCTTTTGGTCTACAACTTCTCCTGCTTCTTCCCCTAAAAAATATGACTGCTGTGAAACCACCTCTAGGTCCCATGGCCTACAACTCCTGCTGCTCCAAAAAAATATTATGACTGCCGTGGAACAACCCCTAGATCCCTTGTCCTACGACAACTCCTGCTGCTCCAAAAAAAAATTATAATGACTGCCGTAGAACAACCTCTAGGTCCCATGGCCTACGACAACTCCTGCTGCTCCAAACAAAAATTGTAATGACTGCCGTAGAACAACCTCTAGGTCCCATGGCCTACGACAACTCCTGCTGCTCCCCAAAAAAATTGTAATGACTGCCGTGGAACAACCTCTAGGTCCCATGGCCTACGACAACTCCTGCTGCTCCAAAAAAAAATTGTGATGATCGCCGTGAAACCACTTCTAGGTCCCATGGCCTACGACAACTCCTGCTGCTCCAAAAAAAAAATTGTAATGACTGCTGTGGAACAACCTCTAGGTCCCATGGCCTACGACAACTCCTGCTGCCCCCCAAAAAATTGTAATGACTGCCATGTAGTGTTGGGCCAACAGTGTTCGCCACTGTTCGGGTTCTGCAGAACATCACCCTGTTCGGGTGATGTTCGAGTTCGGCCGAACACCTGATGGTGTTCGGCCAAACTGTTCGGCTATATGGCCGAACTAAGAGCGCATGGCCGAACGTTCCCCGAACGTTCGGCTAGCACTGTGATTGGCCGAACGGGTCACGTGGTTCGGACCCGAACGCGCTCTGATTGGCTGAACGGGTCACGTGGTTCGGGTAAATAAATACCCAATCCACGTCATTTCTCCGCCATTTGTCTGTGGGTTTAGCTTTGGGTAGGCAGGCAGGGTAGTTCTCTCTCCAGCCAGGCTAGCCAGGGTCCCCCGGTCATTGTGTCGCTGCTGGGAATAGTAGTACACCGCTCACCCACACTATATAGCATTGTGTTTACTGCCACTCTGTGTGTATGCTGGGAACAGTAGTACACCGCTCACCCTGTATAGCATTGTGCTCTGTGTCGCTGCTGGGAATAGTAGTACACCGCTCACCCACACTATATAGCATTGTGTTTACTGCCACTCTGTGTGTCTGCTGGGAACAGTAGTGCACCGCTCACCCTGTATAGCATTGTGCTCTGTGTCGCTGCTGGGAATAGTAGTACACCGCTCACCCACACTATATAGCATTGTGTTTACTGCCACTCTGTGTGTCTGCTGGTAACAGTAGCACACCGCTCACCCTGTATAGCATTGTGCTCTGTGTCGCTGCTGGGAATAGTAGTACACCGCTCAGCCTCCACTGTATAGCATTGTGTTTACTGCCACTCTGTGCGTCTGCTGGGAACAGTAGTACACCGCTCACCCTGTATAGCATTGTGCTCTGTGTCGCTGCTGGGAATAGTAGTACACCGCTCAGCCACACTATATAGCATTGTGTTTACTGCCACTCTGTGTCTCTGCTGGGAACAGTAGTACACCGCTCACCCACCACTGTATAGCATTGTGCTCTGTGTCGCTGCTGGGAACAGTAGTACACCGCTCAGCCACACTATATAGCATTGTGTTTACTGCCACTCTGTGTCTCTGCTGGGAACAGTAGTACACCGCTCACCCGCCACTGTATAGCATTTCTGTACTGCCACTGTACTGCTGCTAGTCAGCGTGTACTTTAAGGATAAGTGAAAAGAAGAAGAAATCCTGTGAAAGAGGGAGGGGCAAGGGAAGAGGTGTTTCCCCTGACGGTTCACGTACAGGCCACAGTGGAGCACTCAATACCGCCCATGTTGTCCAGGAAATTAACCCTCACAAATCCAAAAGAACAGGACCAGATAATTAATTGGATGACCTCTCAAGCGTCCAGCAGTGGGTTAAGCAGCACCAGCACATCACGCACGAGGTCCGAGTCCTCAGCCAGTTACAAGGAGCCAGTGGGCACAAAGCTGACACAACAGGCAGCGACACCACGCACACAACTGCCAAATAACCAGTCCGAAGAATTTCCTCAGGACACAATGGGGTATTCGCAGGAGCTATTCCCAGCCCAACAAACTTCCACCTTTCAAAGGTCAATGGAACAGCCAGAAATTTTGTGCCCGGATTCACAACCATTGACTGTGGGAAATGCACCGCGCACTGAAATGCAAGGCGAGTCCGAGGAGGACTTTGAAACCCAAATCCCAGAGCAAGTTGGGCAGGAGGGGTTTCAATTGCAGGAGGTCGGCCGAGAAGATCTTGAAGACGACGTTGGAGTGTGCTGCGCAGAGGTTGTTGTGGGGAGCTCTACTCCACGGCGGCGGCCCACAATCACATATGACGAGTTTGAGGAGATGGAAGAGGAGGAGGGTATGGACAATGTTGACAGAGACCCAGATTTTGTATGTGAAGGAGAACATCGCCGTCGTAGCAGCACAGATGAGTCTGTTGAAGAACCCACTGCTGCACGAGTTCGCCTTGTGCCACAAGGTAGGCGGCGCGAAATTTCAGGCACCACAAGCGTGGAAGTTACAGTGAGACGCAAAAGAGGCGCAAACAGAAATCGCCAGCAAGGCAGGTGCTCCAAAGTCTGGCCTTTCTTTGAAGACTGCAGTGAGGATGGTACCATGGTGATTTGCAAGGTGTGCAAGACCCGCCTGAGCAGGGGGAAACCTATTAACAACCTCTCCACCACCAGCATGACCCACCACATGGTATCCAAACATCCCACTCTGTGGCCGCCAGGACAGGGTACCAGCAACACTGCCTCCCTTGGGGTCACCAGCCTCACCACCAGACCCTCCTCAGCAGCAGCAGTAGCCCAGCCATTGCGTGGTTCACAACAACATTCACAAACATCAGACGACGCTGACACTGTCACTTTCCGGAATAGTGCTCTTGAGGTCTCCCAGTCTTCATCAAACACAACAACCAACAGCCCTTCAGTGTGCAGCCCTACGGTTCAGTTGTCTGTCTCGGAGATGTTTGAGCGCAAGAGGAAATTGCCAGCAAACGACCCCCGGGCCGTGGCACTAACAGCCAGCATAGCCAAGCTTCTGGCCTGCGAAATGCTGCCATATCGAGTGGTGGAGACAAACAGCTTCAAGGGCATGATGTCAGTGGCCATCCCACGTTACGTGGTTCCCAGCCGCTACCACTTTGCACGCTCTGCAGTACCTGAGTTGCATGAGCACGTGGTCAGCAAAATAACCCGAAGCTTGAAGAATGCCGTTGCCTGCAAGGTTCACCTCACCACTGACACCTGGACGAGTGCGTTCGGCCAGGGTCGATACATCTCCCTTACCGCGCACTGGGTGAACCTTGTGAAGCCTGGCAGCGATTCCTCTCCTGCTACGGCGCGGGTGTTGCCCACGCCGCAAACAGCTGCACCGCCGTCCCTCCCACTGGATAACAACAGCAGCACCTACCTCTCTGACTCCTTCTCCTCCAACGCATCTCAAAGCTGTACCTCATCCGGAAACGCTAACCCAGCAACAGTAGGATCGTGGAAGCAGTGCAGCACAGCTGTTGGCATGCGTCAGCAAGCGTTGCTGAAGCTGATCTACCTTGGGGATAAGCAGCACACAGGGGAGGAAATTTGGAGGGGAATAAAGGAACAGACGGATTTGTGGCTGGCACCGCTGGACCTGAAACCGGGCATGGTTGTGTGTGATAATGGGAGTAATCTCATTCGCGCTTTAAGGTTGGCTAAGCTGACACACATCCCTTGCCTGGCGCACGTGATGAACCTAGTAGTTCAGCGGTTCCTGAGGACATACCCAGGCGTGGCCGATCTTCTGTTGAAGGTGCGACGAGTGGCCAAACATTGTAGAAATTCCAGTACTGCTTCGGGGGCACTCGCCAAGATGCAGGAGCGCTTCAATCTCCCCCACCATCGCTTGCTGTGTGATGTCCCTACGCGCTGGAATTCTACGCTGCACATGCTAGCCCGCTTTTGCGAGCAGAAGAGTGCAGTGGTCCAGTACATGACGGAGCAGTACCGAGGCGCATCCGGACAGCTGCCAAGCTTCTGTGGATCCGATTGGGCCAACATGTTGGACCTCTGCCAAGTCCTCCAAAATTTTGAGCAATCCACGTTGCTTGTGAGCAGTGACAACTCTTCAGTCAGCATTACCATACCACTGCTGTGTTTACTGAAGAAGTCAATGTTGAAAATCAAGGAAACAGCTGTCATGATGCAACTGGGGGAATCTGAAGGAGCGTGATGATACCAACATCAGGCCATCTGCTTTAGGAAACGCTGGCCCCAGCAGCTATAACGAAGAAGAGGAGGAGGAACAGCTGGAGTTGGAGCAGGAATTTCATGCCACCACTGACGAGGGCCAGAGCGGTGCACGTTGGACTTCCACAATTCAGCGTGAATGGTCAGCAGAAGCAGACCAGGAAGAAGGTGACGACTATGATGCATCACAACAACTATCACAACGCTCACAATAGGATGATGAGGATTCTGGCAGGACTCTGGCACACATGGCTCAATTCATGCTAGATTGCATTGAACGCGACCCACGCATTGTGCGCATTCTGGACAACACCAATTACTGGGTTTATACCCTTCTGGATCCACGGTACAAACACAATGTTCCAAAACTGCTTGAAGAAAGAGTCAGACAGGTCAAAATGGAAGAATACCAGCAGGCCCTTGTGGAGACTTTAGAGAGGAGATTGACATCCTCCCCCTCCTCTAGCCAGTTGTACGCCGACAGACTGACTTCCGCAAACCCAGGATGACCAGGAGGGCAGCAAACAACACAAGCCGCAGCTAGTGCCCAAAAGGGAATGGTATCGGCAGTGTGCTTGGAGTGGGAAAATTTTCTGACACCCATGCAGCAGCCCACAGAACAGCAAGCGTGCAGATCCACCTCCAACACCGATCGCCTGGAGAAGATGGTCAAGGACTACATGTCAGATGGCGTAGCTGTGTTGAACAATCCATCTGCACCCTTCAACTATTGGGTATCGAAGCTAGACACCTGGCACGAACTGGCAATGTACGCAATAGAGGTGCTGGCTTGCCCGGCAGCCAGCGTTATGTCGGAACGCTGTTTCAGTGCTGCCGGAGGCATCGTCACAGATCGGCGTATCCGCCTCTCCACAGAAAATGCAGACCGTCTGACTCAAATTAAAATGAATCAATCCTGGATTGGAAACGACTATGCAACACTCCTGGACCCCAACCAAGTAACATGAACAATGACCATCTGTGATGGGTTAGCGTTTCCGGTCCCTGTTTATTGAACCTCTTATCTGTATTACATTTATGACTGCATGGCTATCCGCATGCTTTTTGTCCTCATGCAAGGCCTGGGTTGTTGTGTCTGAAAGCGTGGCCTTCTCCTCCTGCGCCTCCTCCTGTTCCATCACGTGTGCTGCTGCTGGGTTAGCGTTGCCGGTCCCTGTTTATGGAACCTCTTATCTTTATTACATTTATGACTGCATGGCGGTAAAAAGCATGCTATCCGCACGCTTCTTGTCCTCATGCAAGGCCTGGGTTGTTGTGTCTGAAAGCGTGGCCTTCTCCTCCTGCGCCTCCTCCTGTTCCATCACGTGTGCTGCTGCTGGGTTAGCGTTGCCGGTCCCTGTTTATGGAACCTCTTATCTTTATTACATTTATGACTGCATGGTGGCAAAATGCATGCTATCCGCACGCTTCTTGTCCTTATGCAAAGCCTGGGTTGTTGTGTCTGAAAGCGTGGCCTTCTCCTCCTGCGCCTCCTCCTGTTCCATCACGTGCGCTGCTGCTGGGGTTGTTGTGTCTGAAAGCGTGGCCTTCTCCTCCTGCGCCTCCTCCTGTTCCATCCCGTGTGCTGCTGCTGGGTTAGCGTTGCCGGTCCCTGTTTATGGAACCTCTTATCTTTATTACATTTATAACTGCATGGCGGTAAAAAGCATGCTATCCGCACGCTTCTTGTCCTCATGCAAGGCCTGGGTTGTTGTGTCTGAAAGCGTGGCCTTCTCCTCCTGCGCCTCCTCCTGTTCCATCACGTGTGCTGCTGCTGGGTTAGCGTTGCCGGTCCCTGTTTATGGAACCTCTTATCTTTATTACATTTATGACTGCATGGCAGCAAAATGCATGCTACCTGTGCAAAGAAAACAGACATTTCCCGCATTTAAAAGACAGTTTTCCCTTTGAAACTTTAAAATAGATTTTCTCAAAAACTATAAGCTCTTTTTGCTAAACATTTTTTTCCTCTTGTACCCACTCCCAAGGTGCACATACCCTGTAAATTTGGGGTATGTAGCATGTAAGGAGGCTTTACAAAGCACAAAAGTTCGGGTCCCCATTGACTTCCATTATGTTCGGAGTTCAGCGCGAACACCCGAACATCGCGGCCATGTTCGGCGAACGTTCGCGAACCCGAACATCCAGGTGTTCGCCCAACACTACTGCCGTGGAACAACCACTAGGTCCCATGGCCTACGACAACTCCTGCTGCTCCCAAAAAAAATTGTACTCAGGATTGTGATTCAGCCACCATTAAAGCCAATGTTATCAGCAGGATTGCCAGGGAACTGGTATTTGTTTAAGAGGAAACATCATTACGTTCCTGTCACAGTAGCCCTAGTGGTCTGACCGCACTTAGCCTTCTAAACGGTGCCAGCGCACAGATCGTGCGAACTCTGGTCGCAGTCAATGCGCAGGAACCGTTAAGAATTAGCCGCAGGCAACCCAGAAGGGGGCCTGTGAGACACGGGTAATTACAACGTACACACGATTCCACGGTATCTGCCACCACCACTGGTATGGGCCAGTGGACCCGATTTACTGACTGACTAGTCCTGCGAATAAAACGGTTAAACACACGGTATTCTGTCTAGCCAACAACAAACAAACAGTAGCGTATCTTCAGAGACCCGGGATCAGTTCTGTGTGTGCTGATAAGCAGGGTAGCGGACAGTGAATGACTTGGAGAAAGTCGTTTATTCACGCAATATAAATAATTAATATATACAGACAATTATTAAAATCAACAATTATTAAACAGTAATAGCCAGTATAAAAAATAAAAGAAGGGAGAAAAATACTTAGTTCCTGGAAAGATGTCCTTTTTGTGGGAAAAATCAGAGTTCTGGGTTTCAATCAAAGTTCAGAGTTCAGACCAGGTGGATGCCAGCATATCCTCAAGCTGGCACCGATGAGTTCAAGATGTTTTCAGGGTGGAGGACACTGAGTTTGGCTCCTCTGCCATTCTTATGCCCCTGATTCAGTAGGAGGGAGTGAGGGCGGGCCCACACACCCCCTTAGAACATGAGATGAGTCCTCCCCTTGTCCTGGGGGACCAGAAATCAAGCCTTAACCATATATGGGCTCTATCTCACAGAACCGTACAGGTCAGGGCAGATTTACTAATATTTTCAGGTCTGCCTCGATGTACCCAGCAGCCTGATACCAAACATGAGGGGTGGGACCCCTGTGGTATCATTAGGGCACTGTTGAACTGCCTAACGGGCAGTCTTTACCTCAGAAGGTTCTGAAATGTTCTCAGAACCAATGCCAGACCGGGCCCTACATGCTCTGTTAGTTTGGAGGGTCTGCCAGCCTGGCAACCCAGAAAATATGATACATATAGCCGTTTATGGAATATGATCTACATTTGGGATTGATAGCAGGTCATTCCCAGGCAAAGGCTCTTTGAAGTTTGGGGCAGCTAGCTAGGTGTCAGCTCCCCTGCTGGGAGGGAGCCGGAGGGTCTGGCTTTTCTCCCAACTAGATTGCTTCTGTCATGGTCTATACCTGATGGATGGGCCATCAGCACAGCTTGAAGCCAGGGACTCTCTGGGCCCAGGCTCATTAGCATATCAAAAGAGCCATCCAGCAGTTGGGCTGGTGCTATCTCTCTGCTGAGAAAAAGACTTCAGCTGCCCCTACACACTCAACCCAGATTGTATCGATTTGAAGCGCAATCGATACAGAGAATCGAGTGCGATCGCTTTTCTTCACGGGCGGTTACAGGACGCGCCTGCGGCCCCGCAACCGTCCGTGACAGTTCCCTTTAACATTGTGGAAATTGTTCCGCCGGAATGCGGAATTCCGTGGGAATGTAGTGGAATTTCGTTATAGTGGAAGGCGGAATTACCGCGATATCGCTAATCGCCTCTTCCGATCATCCCTAATCACTACATCTCGCAGAATAGCTGGCCTCACTGTATGCGATGTAATCTGCTTTATTTGTTTCTATAATGAATACAGTGTCCTCATAGCGGGTTTGTTCACACCGCATCTCCAGGCAATGTGTCCCTCTCCCCGACACAGTGGCAGGCAAGACGTAAGATCCATTTAAGCTTTTACCTTGAGATTTTAGAGATTCCACACAGACCGCTGTGAAATCTCGCTATTGAGACCTTGCTAGGACAATGCAGGAATTTGTTGGGATGAAGAAAGCAAAAGGCAATGATTAATGGAGGAGGAATGGGAAAAGGAAACTGAAAGGCAGTGAGTGATGTGGGGAATTTTTCTCTTTACCCTGTATGTTGTGATAAGTGTCACATTTATTCATCACAAGGTTCAAGCCGGAAGAGGGAAGAAAGTGTAAAGCGAACTCAGAACTTCCTCTCTGCTCTGAAAGATAAGCAACAGCATAATAACCTTTAGGCAGGGAATACACTTGACTTTTCAGTTTTCTGTGCACGTTTTCTGCACACCAAGTGTGTTCATATGCAGAAAAACGCGCACATTTTTTTCCACAGCAGCTAATGTGATTGATAGGGAAAACTGACAAAATGAGTAGAATCATGATGTAGAATGTCAGTTTTTTTCTGCGCACGAAAAACAGATTAAGTGTGAACTAGCCCATTGGTTAACACGAGTTTTCAGTTTTTCTGTGTAGAAAACGCGCACGAAAACAGTCAAGTGTGCTCCCTGCCTGAAAGAAAAACATTCCTTTGTTACAGCTGATACATACACACACACACATATATATATATACAGTGGTGTGAAAAACTATTTCCCCCCTTCCTGATTTCTTATTCTTTTGCATGTCTGTCACACTTACGGTAAATGTTTCTGCTCATCAAAAACCGTTAACTATTAGTCAAAGATAACATAATTGAACACAAAATGCAGTTTTAAATTATGGTTTTTATTATTTAGTGAGAAAAAAAAACTCCAAATCTACATGGCCCTGTGTGAAAAAGTGATTGCCCCCCTTGTTAAAAAATAACTTAACTGTGGTTTATCACACCTGAGTTCAATTTCTGTAGTCACCCCCAGGCCTGATTACTGCCACACCTGTTTCAATCAAGAAATCACTTAAATAGGAGCTATCTGACAAGAAGTAGACCAAACGCATCTCAAAAGCTAGACATCATGCCAATATCCAAAGAAATCCAGGAACAAATGAGAACAAAAGTACTGTAATTGAGATCTATTAGTCTGGTAAAGGTTATAAAGCCATTTCTAAAGCTTTGGGACTCCAGCGAACCACAGTGAGAGCCATTATCCACAAATGGCAAAAACATGGAACAGTGATGAACCTTCCCAGGAGTGGTCGGCCGACCAATATTACCCCAAGAGCGCAGAGAAAACTCATCTGAGAGGCCACAAAAGACCCCAGGACAACATCTAAAGAACTGCAGGCCTCACTTGCCTCAATTAAGGTCAGTGTTCACGACTCCACCATAAGAAAGAGACTGGACAAAAGCGGCCTGCATGGCAGATATCCAAGGCGCAAACCACTTTTAAGCAAAAAGAACATTAAAGCTCGTCTCAATTTTGCTAAAAAACATCTCAATGATTGCCAAGAGTTTGGGGAAAATACCTTATGGACCGACGAGACAAAAGTTGAACCTTTTGGAAGGTGCGTGTCCCGTTACATCTGGCGTAGAAGTAACACAGCATTTCAGCAAAAGAACATCATACCAACAGTAAAATATGGTGGTGGTAGTGTGATGGTCTGGGGTTGTTTTGCTGCTTCAGGACCTGGAAGGCTTGCTGTGATAGATGGAACCATGAATTCTACTATCTACCAAAAAATTCTGAAGGAGAATGTCCGGCCATCTGTTCGTCAACTCAAGCTGAAGCGATCTTGGGTGCTGCAGCAGGACAATGACCCAAAACACACCAGCAAATCCACCTCTGAATGGCTGAAGAAAAACAAAATGAAGACTTTGGAGTGGCCTAGTCAAAGTCCTGACCTGAATCCTATTGAGATGTTGTGGCATGACCTTAAAAAGGCGGTTCATGCTAGAAAACCCTCAAATAAAGCTGAATTACAACAATTCTGCAAAGATGAGTGGGCCAAAATTCCTCCAGAGCGCTGTAAAAGACTCGTTGCAAGTTATCGCAAATGCTTGATTGCAGTTATTGCTGCTAAGGGTGGCCCAACCAGTTATTAGGTTCAGGGGGCAATTTCTTTTTCACACAGGGCCATGTAGGTTTTGAGTTTTTTTTCTCACTAAATAATAAAAACCATCATTTAAAACTGCATTTTGTGTTCAATTATGTTATCTTTGACTAATAGTTAACGGTTTTTGATGAGCAGAAACATTTAAGTGTGACAAACATGCAAAAGAATAAGAAATCAGGAGGGGGCAAATAATTTTTCACACCACTGTATATATATATATATATATCTATATATATATATATCTATATATATATATATATATCTATATATATATATATATATATATATATATATATATATATATATATATATATATATATATATATATATATATATATATATATATATATATATATATATATATATATACACAGAGGGTGCTGCAGCACACAACAGGAAAACAGTGACAGGGGCTCTTGGTTATCTATATAGAGGGTGCTGCAGCACACAACAGGAAAACAGTGACAGGGGCTCTTGGTTACGCTTTAACGCGTTTAAGCTCACCAACTGCGCCAAAGTGTCCCCGATCTAGTGAGTCCTACTCTAACCAGGCAAAAATGCTAGTTTTTATCAGTGTTCTAGTGGGAACCATGCCAAAAGCCCAGGGGTCAGCTAAATGGGAGAAATGAAATTAAAAACACCTCACCTTCTACTAGCTACTAACTGAACTATGAGCACCGCTCATTTCTATGCTTAACTGTGCTAGAGGTGGGCGTGGTTATGCACGCTCATAGGGGAAAATACCATAAGCCAGGGGATGAGCAGCACAAACCGAATTTTATGCAATACTATGCAATGCATGCATGCAGCACTGGAGATCCCCAATCTCCATAAGAAATATATAAATACAGAGGGTGCTGCAGCACACAACAGGAAAACAGTAACAGGGGCTCTTGGTTACGCTTTAACGCGTTTAAGCTCACCAACTGCGCCAAAGTGTCCCCGATCTGGTGAGTCCTACTCTAACCAGGCAAAAATGCTAGTTTTTATCAGCGTTCTAGTGGGAACCATGCCAAAAGCCCAGGGGTCAGCTAAATGGGAGAAATTAAATTAAAAACACCTCACCTTCTACTAGCTACTAACTGAACTATGAGCACCGCTCATTTATATACTTAGCTGATAAAAACTAGCATTTTTGCCTGGTTAGAGTAGAACTCACCAGATCGGGGACACTTTGGCGCAGTTGGTGAGCTTAAACGCGTTAAAGCGTAACCAAGAGCCCCTGTCACTGTTTTCCTGTTGTGTGCTGCAGCACCCTCTGTATTTATATATTTCTTATGGAGATTGGGGTTCTCCAGTGCTGCGTGCATGCTTTGCATAGTATTGCATAAAATTCGGTTTGTGCTGCTCATCCCTTGGCTTATGTTATTTTCCCCTATGAGCGTGCATAACCACACCTATCTCTAGCACAGTTAAGCATATAAATGAGCGGTGCTCATAGTTCAGTCAAGTGTATTCCCTACCTAAAGGTTATTATGCTGTTACTAGCATTTTTGCCTGGTTAGAGTAGGACTCACCAGATCGGGGACACTTTGGCGCAGTTGGTGAGCTTAAACGCGTTAAAGCGTAACCAAGAGCCCCTGTCACTGTTTTCCTGTTGTGTGCTGCAGCACCCTCTGTATTTATATATTTCTTATGGAGATTGGGGTTCTCCAGTGCTGCGTGCATGCTTTGCATAAAATTCGGTCTGTGCTGCTCATCCCTTGGCATATATATATATATATATATATATATATATATATATATATATATATATATATATCCTGTGTTTAATAATTAGCTGCTCTGCCGAGGCAACCAGCTGACACAGCTGAGAGATCAAATTACACTTGTGCTTAGTCGCAGATGAGGGGGAATTAGACAGGGTAAACTCTCTGAATACATACAGGGTGCATTTCTCTGTTTTCCTTCTGTCCTGTGCAAGAGTTCAGATCACAGCTTGCGGGAGATCTGATCGTTTTTATTGAATTGCCGTAAAATCGAATCATTTTATTGTATCGTGGGTGGCCAACTTAGGTGGCCACACACGATACAATAAAATTATCCAATTTAAAGCAATTCGATAAAAACGATCGGATATCCCAAAAAATGGAAAGCTTTTTTTTTTTTCATGCGACTGAAAAATCTGATCGGATTTCCCGTTTTCTTCGATTTTTATCGATCCGGAATGCCAGATATTTTTCTTCAATCTTTCTAAAGATTGTATGGTGTGTGTTAGATTGTCAATTTATTAATATGTACACCCTAGCAATTTTTTCAGAGTTTCTAATCATTTTTATCATAATTGGGTCATATTTTTGAAATGTTACAATTAGTCAGAATAATGTATTGCAATTCTTAAATGGAACAGATATTTAAAAAATTGTATGGTGTGTGGCCACCTTAAAGGGGAACTGAAGAGAGAGGTATATGGAGGCTGTCATGTTTATTTCCTTTTAGACCATACCAGTTGCCTGGCAGCCCTGCTGATCCTCTGCCTCTAGTACCATTAGCCATAGCCCCTGAACAAGCATGCAGCAGATCAGGTGTTTCAGTGGTTCAGACTTATAAGTCTGATCTGACAAGACTAGCTGCATGCTTGTTTCTGGTGTTATTTAGATACTACTGCAGAGAAATAGACCAGTAGGGCTGCCAGGCAACTGGTATTGATTAAAAGGAAATAAACATGACAGCCTCCATATACCTCTCTCTTCAGTTCCCCTTTAAGTGTTTTCATAATGGTCAATAAGATTTCACTTCATAAACAGCTATGCAGGCCTCTATCAGAGACTGTCCTCCCTTCTAACCTATATGCTAAGAGACTGCAATCTCACCCCACCCACCCTTAGGGCCCTTTTCCACTAGCAATCGCTAGCATTCATGCTGAACGCTAGCGATTGCTGAATCGCAATTAGCGGCGATTCCCTGACGTTCGCGGCCGCGATTTTGCTATGCTATGCACTGCATAGCAAAATCGCGGCAAAAGTCGCTCCGCGGCGCGATCGCGATCAAGTAAAAACCGAATCGCGGTAGTGGAAATGACCTACCGCGATTCCTATGTTAAAAAGCAAACCGTAGCGATTGTAAAATCGCTAGCGGTTTGCGTTTTTGCGATTCAGCCAGCGCAAACGCGCTGGTGGAAAAGGGCCCTTATGCTCAAATGAATCTTCACTGTCTTGACCAAGCTATATACAGTATATGCAACTTGTCCATTCCAAGAATTGACTACCAACCAGTGAAGAAGCAGTAAGGAAGTGGGTGGGATGGGTGCTAAGGAGGTGGTGGGGGGGAGGGGGGGAGAGCAGGGCTGTGGGGATCCCCATGATAAGAGTCATAAGTCTAATGTTTGTAAAGCCCTTTTACTTACTTGGTCAGTTATGGAGAAGAGAAAAGAAAAAAACCGCAGGGGTACCAGGAGCCCTTTTGGTGTATTACCTTCAGATAAAGGAATAAAAAATTAAGAGTAAATATACTCACAAGTGTAGGTTGCTTGAAGGCAACCACTTGTACAGGCGTGTAGGGAAGTCCCGTCCCCACTCGGTCTTTGTAATAGTCGGTCGCTGCTCCTTGAAAAAAAGGCTTCACTCCTTGTTAGTCGTGAAGGACCCCACGCATGGGGTGATACAGGATTGTTTTTCGAAGGGGGTAGGAGGCGCCCGTATAGTATATTCGGGGTTCCCTTTATACAAAGAGACTCCGCTTGGTGAATGGTTAAGAGGGTTTATTTAGCACAATAGACAACGCGTTTCGCGGTCCAAGCCGCTTCCTCAGGTCGATTACAGGTGCTTATGAGAGAGCCCGGATAGCCTGAGCGCCAAACTATCCGGGCTCTCTCATAAGCACCTGTAATCGACCTGAGGAAGCGGCTTGGACCGCGAAACGCGTTGTCTATTGTGCTAAATAAACCCTCTTAACCATTCACCAAGCGGAGTCTCTTTGTATAAAGGGAACCCCGAATATACTATACGGGCGCCTCCTACCCCCTTCGAAAAACAATACTTTTACTTACTTACTCAAAGCGGTTGAGAGCTGCAGCCGCTAAGGGTGTGCTCAGTAGGTAACCCTGCAGTGTTCGGGAGTCTTGGCCAAGGACTCCTTACTGAATAAGTACTGGCTTACTGAACAGGAAAGAGCTGAGTTTCGAACCATGGTCTTCTGTGTCAGAGCACTTAACCAGTACACTTATCAGCCACTACAGTAAGTGTACTGGCGAGGAGAAGTCATGGAAGAGCATTTAAATCAGTGCAGCCGTCAGGAGCTTAACAACACCCATGGGTGTAACAATCACCCCTGCGACCCAGAGGCTTTCGGGGCCCCTTATCCTCCCTCTCCCCAACCGCAAGTGCAGCCAATTAGCAAAGAAACCTCCCCATTCACTGACGAAAACCATGTGCAGGAGTGTGTAATTATTTCTTGCTTCCAGAGGCTGCTTCACAGCAGAACACTCTCTGCTGTAATTTGCTGGCTCCCAATTCCGTGGGGTTCGGGGACAAAGGGGGCCCCATGCTATCTTTTTCTCAGGGGGGGCCTATTAAGTCTAGTTACACCCCTGTCCACACCACTCCAGGCCCCCAGCAAACAGACCACAGATTCAAAAGCCCTTTCATGACTTCTCCTCACCATTTCATCCAAGCCTGGCACCTGTTTGGCCCCTGTCTTGGCCTGACCCTGGTAATGGATGATTAGTGAGAGAAGCTTAGTGAGTCAGGAAGGGACGGCCATATAATTTATGACTCAGCCTGAAGTCTAGAGGTGGCAGAATCTCTACCTATTCCTTTCAGCCTGTTCAGTTTGGATCATACCACTGGATCCCTGGGGAAGGGGGTGGGTCCAAAATGAAAGGCATAGGTGAGTGGAGATTCAGTTCCTGCACACGCCTCTACTGAAGTCTCATTCCATACACAAACCATAGAAAGATGGCAATTTCAGAGCATATAGAAATAATACCGAAGTCAGACATGGAATAGTTATAAGATGACAACCTGCATAATTTATAGGTTTGTTTTACTTCATGGGACCTGAGCAACTGAAGTCCATTTTAAAATTTGTTGAAATGAGATATGGCAAGTCTGTAACAGACCCTGGAGACAAATGCTTTCTGAAAATGTAACATGCATTTCCCCTCCAGGCCTCTTTGCCACGAGCAGCTTAAGGCAGTGAATTCACTGCCTGTCAGCTGCTCCCGTCCAGGGTCGGATTACTGGAAAGGCCATAATGGCCCGGGACTTGGGCACCTGCAGCCTCAAGGGGTTGCTACAAATAAAAGAGAAGGCTGCAAATCGGGAAAACAGCACATAAAAAAGGGAAGCTGATACCCAAGGGAGCTGTACATGAAAGAAAGGGGCTGCAGTACATGGATGTTGAACATGGAAGAGGATACTACATGTGGAATGGGCAGGGCACTGCTGCACATGAAAGGAGAGCCTAACAAACAGAGCCTAGGGGCTGAAAAATATAAAACCTCCCATCCACCGGGCAGGCGCTTGCTAGTGCTTGGCACAGGCACCCATGTAGTTGCATCTGAGCATGGCAGAAGTTTTTTTGCGCGAAACACGCAGACCGGCCAAGTGTCACGGTTTCTCTGTGGCACTAACGATTTGCAGCCTCTATCACGGCATCACGGGGTACTGGTCAAATGTCCCAACCTCTTCACAGAGCAGGAGAGTTTGCCGTTAACTGTTTCACTGCCCAGAATCTTTGCAGAGAACACTAAAATACATGCATTACATCACAATGTGCAGCTTTGCCTCACGCTGAACTTCATCAGCAGCACAACAACATAAAACTCCTGCCTCAGCAAGGAATGTCTTTGAAGTTGCTAGAGAGTTAGACAGGGATCTCTACCCTGGCTATCTGGTGACAGAACATCTGAATAGTGAGGTGGATATCTTATCTTTCAATATGCTTGTGAAGTGCTAGAAATCCTGTATGTATGAATCATATTGGTTGCATTCCTCTGTGCTATTGCTCTTATTAATAACCCATATCGAGGCACAAGATCGTTAATTGGGGATAGTTGTGTGATTTTATGCACTTACAGTCCTGGGACTAGAGTTATGCACTTTCAGGCACTGTGTTAAGATTTCTGATATATGAAGTTTTTTTCCAAAAATAAAGAATTTAATATTTTGCAAATTTCAATCTATATTTTCTTATTTAATATATTAATAAAGGTTACAGTTTTTCATTTTTTTCCGATTAGATAATTTAGTTTGATTATTCTGTTAGATCGAATATAAAGATTTTTCCAGCATGTCCGATCAGATTTTTCTCGAAAAAACTGGATAATCGTTCGAATTTCTTGATCGAAAAAAAAATTATTTTCAACTTTCATCGATTCGATCATTTAGATCGAATAATCGGGAAAATCGACCGTTTTTATTGTATCGTGTATGGGCACTATAACTCTTCATGTAGAGCTGTTTACTCTAATTTATATCCTTTAATAAATATGTGTGCTGTGATTATGCTTTAAATAACTTCCCTATCATTGCTCCATGCACCAATCTCTGCATAGGATGGAGAGGAAACTGTATAGGGGAGGGGCGTGGTTTTCAAAAAATGGGGCAAGGTTAAGTATGTGGCAGAGGCGTGTCTTAGTGTCCCTTTTTCCTGTCTCCAAAAGTTGGGAGGTATGCACATGCAATGTTACCAAACGCTGCCATTTAGCTGAATGTATTTGTAGCCATCAGGCAAGCAGCCGCAATGCCCGGCTGCGGTGGAAAAGAGCCCTAAACGACTTTCTGAAATTTTAGTACTATATAATGTGAAATCAGATGCTCCATTAATTTGTCAGTTTGTAAAAATCCTAATTATAGACTTTCCCCTGCTATGAAAGGACAGGTTGTTTGTAACAGAAGTGAAGTTTTTAAGTATGTGGGAAAAGCTTGGAGTTATAAATAAAACCTCTCTCCATTTGCATAAATAATCCGCAGAACCTATTAATATGTTTCCTCGTCCTTCATGATTCCCGGAACGGTGCATTCTGTGCCGCATCACCTCTCCCGGCACAAAGCATTTTCTGCAGAGCATGATATAAATAGGATCAGTGCAGATACACTTACATATCAGATATTTGATGCGTCACTACATACAGACACTGGTCAGACATGCCGGTTTTACATCTCTTAGTTGCATTGCGGTGGGGATACAATGTTCCTACTGTATCCTACCGCAACACAAAAAATAACAAACATATGACCCTGCAGTAGAGTGCATCAACCGGGTCATATGCATAGCGCCGCCCCCGCTCAGTGGCGTACTCCTTGCTGTGCAGGAAGTACGTCTCTGGGATTGTGGTCGGTCCACACATGCGCACCGCAATGCACTGCGCTCCGTCGTTTGCGCTGTGTCCATAGACTAACATTAGCCCAAGCACCGTGCGGTAAGTTCGGTGCTTGCGGTAACACAATGTTGCCCTTGCGTCAGATTGGAACTCCGAATGCACAAGGGACTACAGTAGCTGCGAATACCTCCATAGACTTTTATTGCTTTTGCGGACCTTTGCGGCAAAATAGGGTATTGCAACGCAGGTTTAGCCTGGATTTGAGGCAAGGCCATAAAGGCCATGGACTAGGGCACCAGGCAGCAAGGGGTGGGCAGCCACTGGCACACTCAGGCAGTTAAATTGCTGAACATGTAAATGGCAGCAGTCACAGACCCAGTCTGCAGCAATGAAGGACATTACAGAACTGGGGATGAACAGCAGAGGATGAGGGAAGCACAGGAACAGGGCGGGTGGGCGGTGGGGTGGGTGACATTGGGCTTTGGGTGGTAAAGTGTATGAATCTGGCCCTGTGCATGTATAAAAGGGGCTTAAAAATAACCTTCCTAATATTATGTGGGTCCCTGTTGTGCTAGAAGACCAGTTCTGACACATCAAGGCATGGGAAGAAGATGTCACGTGGTATCTGACCCCAAAACAAATCACTTTGTTGCAGCCGCTGTGCATTCAGGATCTGTTTCCCCTGGTGCTCTCCTCCTCTCTGTTGCCGCCTGCATAATGACATCATCACATGTAGCATGCAAGGGAGCAGCCTGATGTTCTAGGCTGTTCCAGGACTTATGCCCTTGTTTCTGCATAGAGGTCAGAGGTAAAGGAAGCACATGCCCAGCAGCAAGGGGGCTCCTCTCACACAGCTTGAGTAAAGGGTGGGGAGGGGTGGGGGGGGGGGCTGAGACAGTATGGCTGCACAAATGCAGTTAAGTATCATATACATGTACTGACGACTGGCAGCAATAAGGACTTGATCCTTCCGCTGACAATGTGGGGGCAGGGCTGTACAGATGCATCGCTAGCCTCCCAGCTAGTGACAAGTTCTATTGATATGCTGTAGGGAGGAGGTCCAATAGAACAGTAAACAAGGAGTGTCATTGAGCAGGCAAAGAGAGTGGGGTACTCAAGGCCCTTTACAGTTTGATCACCAGCGTGCTGAAGGATTGGGGGCCACTGTACACACGATAGATCCTTGGCAGAGGGGGTTGTTATCGACCAATTCCACCGAGTTTATTCTAGCAAGTGTACCAAGCTTTATTTTCCCTGGAAGATCATTTCTGAAGCTTACCAACCTAATTTAAGGCCCAGGGCCCACAAGAGCACTTTTAACAGCAATTTGCGATTTAAAGGAATTGTCGGCTATTCAAAAAGCGCTAGGGCAATGTAAGAGTATGGCAGTCATTCCACTTAAAGAGAGTTTGAAGCCTATTAAAATGCTTATTTTCCTTGCTATTTATGTTAAGCAATATCAGCAGTGCCGAAACGCTGCATTCCTGTTGCAGAACAAGGGCGTGTTATAGCCCCCAAATTCCGAGGCAAAATTCCACAACTTTCCAGGTCATGAAATGTTGCTTCCCGGGGAGACAGAGCTTTGTGCTGTAGCTCTGCCTCCATTAGTGTCAATCTCCCGGGATCTCCGCCTCCCCTCGCCTCTCTTTTAGTAAAAGAAGACTGAGAGGGGCGGGGAGAGGCGGCAATCGGCGGAGAAGGCAGAGCTACAACGCAAAGCTCTGCCTCTACCAGGAAGCGCTCCCTGATGTTTGCCCCACCATACAATATTTTAAATATCTGTTCAATTCAAGAATTGCAATCATTTTTTCTAACTAATTGTATCATTTCAAAAATATGACCAATGTACCACACACGTAATTTCATTTTTTCTCCAATTATGATAAAAATGATTGGAAACTCTAAGAAAATTGATAGGGTGTGTATATTAGTAAATTGACAATTGAACACACACACCATACGATCTTTAGAAAAAGTGAAGAGAAATTTCCATCGGATTGTTCAGTCAAAAAAAAAAAAGCTTTAATTTTTTCGGGACATCCAATCATATTTATAGAATTGCCGTAAAATCGGATCATTTTATTGTATAGTGTGTGTGGCCACTTTAAGTGTTTGTGGTTTACCAAAAATGCAAACACACAGCATGCAGCATTTTCCAGAAAGGGCTCGGTCTTTAGTGTACAATTCGCTATCAAAAACAAATCATTTTTCTTCTGTCTCTGTCCACCTCTCTGCTTGATATAACAATAAATGTTAATAACACGCCTATAACTTCTCCCAAAGCACTGTGCTTAGGGGTAATATTTTACTCTTCTCTCTCATTTATTCCTCACATTCACTTTCTAACCAGCTCCTGTTGTCTCCAATTTAAAAACATATCTTGAATTTGACCTTTTCTCACTCAGAACACTACTAAAATGTTGGTACATGCTCTTGTAATATCTCATTTAGACTACTGTAATATACTACTTTGTGGACTATCAGCTAACAGGCTGGCACCGCTCCATTCTTTACTGAACTCGGCTGCTCGTCTCATTCATCTCTCTTCTTGTTCTTCCTCTGCTGCTCCTCTCTGTCAAGCTCTTCATTGGATCCTAACCTACAAAGCTTTCCACAATGGACATGATTCACAAAGCTTTTTCATCAGTTTTCCTTTGTTTTCCCCTTACTTATGTGATTTTTTTAAGCTCCCAAAGAGCAAAAATATAATATAATTAAGGTAAGAAAACTAATATTGAAGTGAAGTAAATCAGGAGCAACCTACTTTTAGTGTTTAGTTTGCTTGTAAAGGTTATTTTTTATACATTAGGCGATACATTACTAGTTTATAGATACCAACCCAGCTGCAATCTCAGATCTGCATCTTTTGTCCTCCTCTAGAATCACCTCCTTGGATTCACACACACAAGATTTCTCATGTGCTTCACTCCTCCTCTGGAATTCTCAGCACATCTTTCACTCTCCAACCTTTGAAATCTTTAACCATTTACCGACATCCTAACGTATTAAAACGTCATGCTTACCGCTATTAACAGCAACATGACGTTTTAATACGTCGCGCATTCCCGCCGCTGCTACCGCCGTGTGTCCGCCGCTACCGCCGCCATTACCGTCGGGATCCCGTGCTGGGCGATTGGGGAAGAGGACTGAACAGTCCTCTACCCAATCGCAGTGCCTGGAGTGAATGGACGTGACCGCGAACAGCGGCTACGTCCATTCACATAAACAGGAAATGTAACAGTTTAATAAAGTGTGTAAAAAAAAAAAAAAAAAAAAAGTGAACACGTCCTATGAGTGTTCACCAGCGCCATCTTGTGGCCAAAAAGTATATTACACTTACAAAATACATACATTTTTAAGTATATACACATCATTAATAAAATTACACTTCCAACCCTCCCCCCCCAAAAAAACACTTGTAAAAAAAAAAAATCAGCTTAAAAAAATAAAATAAATAGTTGCCTTAGGGACTCAGCTTTTTTTATTCTATATTTTATGGGGGAAAATTAATTTTAATTTATTACATAGGGGCTTGTAATTATGGCCAGAACAAACAGAAAAATAACCACTTATATTTCAAAATAATATACTGTCGCCATACATTGTGGTAGGGACATAATCTAAACGGTTTAATTATCGGGACCACTGGGCAAATAAAACGTGTTTGTTTTATCCACAGGAGAATGTTTAATTTTAAAACTATAAAGGCTGAACACTGAGAAATAATGATTTTTTTTCTTTTTTTTTCTGTTTTTCTCATTAAAATGCATTTAGAATAAAAAAATTCTTAGCAAAATGTACTATCCACAGAAAGCCTAATTGGTGGCGAAAAAAACGAGGTATAGATCATTTTCTTGTGATAAGTAGTAATAAAGTTATTAGGGAATAAAAGGGAGGAGCGCTGACAACTGAAAATTGCTCTGGTCCGTTAGGATAAAAACCCTTGGGGGTGAACTGGTTAAAGGGGAACTGAAGAGAGGTATATGGAAGCTGCCATGTTTATTTCCTTTTAAGCAATACCAGTTGCCTGGCAGCCCTGCTGATCCTCTGCCTCTAATACTATTAGCCATAGCCCCTGAACAAGCATGCAGCAGATCAGGTGTCTCAGACTTTAAAGTCAGATCTGACAAGACCAGCTGCATGCTTCTTTCTGGTGTTATTCAGATACTACTGCAGAGAAATATACCAGCAGGGCTCCCAGGCAACTGGTATTGATTAAAAGGTAATAAATATGGCAGCCTCCATATACCTCTTACTTCAGTTCCCCTTTAAACGCTCTCTCAAAACTCACTTTTTCCGACACACATTGCACTCTATCTTAGGCCGTTCCTCCTTTCCACCTCTAGCCAAGTGGTACTCCTTACTAGATAACCTATAAACACACCACTAGGTATGCATGTTGTATATTACCCCACCCTTGTTCCCCCCTATATTCCTTTAGAGTGTAAGCTTGCAAGGGCAGGGCTCTCTCTCCCTTTTGTGTCTTAGAATTGTTATTCATTTTGTGTCTTGCTGTTTGTTATTCGTTTTATTCATCATGCTACATTTGTCACTGTAATGACCAATTTTGTATTTTGTAACAGTGTTTATATTTAGTGCACAACACTGTGTATTATTATGTACTCCATATTGTTTTCTTACTTTGTACAGCGACACAGACTATGTGGACACTTTATAAATCGATAGTAATAATAGCAATTTGTGATTCCTCCTGGTGGGTCCCGGCCCTTACATATTTTTTTTTAAATAATAAAGGATAGAATATTAGAATGCCACATATCTACAGCATTGCGCAGTGAGTCAAAGGAATGTAAGTCCATGTTACAGAGCCTATTCAGTCTGAAATTACATTTTCATTGTATTGTCTTATCTTCTTGTCATTTAAAAATTCTAATTAAATGTATTATTCTAAAAATTAAATACATTAAATTAATTAAATGTATAAATGTCTGTTCCTCTCCAAATCCTCAGAGAGAAGCACGGCCACCAGCTTCCTTCTGGTAACCCTGCCCCCCTGCTTAAAGTTAAGTTAAAGGGCCACTAATCGCAAAAAAAAGTAGGCATTTAAAATCTAACAGAACCAACAGAGTTTGGGCCAGTCCGTCTCCTCATGGGGGATTCTCAAGGTTTTCTTTGTTTTCAACAGCATTTTCTGAGCAGCAGTTGCAAAGTCTAACTGACAAAATAGTGTGCGAGTGATTATTTTGGCAGTTAAACTGCTGTTCAGGAAATGCTGCTGAAAACAAAGAAAACCCTGAGAATCCCCCATGAGGAGATGTACTGGCCCAAAACCTGTCGGTTCTGTCAGATTTTAACTGCCTACTTTTTTTTCACGATTGTTATCCTTTAACCTGAACCAAGTAAATTTATGTAAAATACACACACGCTATACTTGCAAATTGAATATTACATACTTACCTTGCTGCGTCTCAGAAGTTCACCATTTTCTTCTTAAAATGGTTCTTTCCATTTCTGACAAGATTTTGTCCGAACTGAAATATTTCAGTTGCTGTCAGTTATATATCAGTTGTTGTCAGTTATAACTGAAAGGACAACTGATGTGCAAGGTAATGTTCTTGTTTCCCTATGGCTCACAGTGTGCTGACCCGGAAACTGTTATGGGGTAATGTCCATTTTCAAAATGTAGGTTAGAGAATTCCATTGATCACAGTGGATAAACAGGATGCAGGACAGGCGAAAGAGATTGATGAGTAGACTACACAGGAGGTAAGAATGATGTGTGTGTTTATTTTGACTTTTAATGATTAGTTCAGGTTTGCATTGAAAATGCCATGGTGTTTTCCAGCAGGGGACGGGGCTACGCAATGGAAACCATTGGCGGTTCTGGGAGGATTTCGGTTGGAACAGACCAGGCAGGTAATTATAACTTCTAAATGACCAGACAATAAGACTATAAAATGAAAATGTAATTTCACAATGAATAGGCTCTGTAACATGGACTTACATTCCCCATGACTCACTGCGCAATGCTGTAGATATGTGACATTATAACATTGTATCCTTTATTATTTGTGTTTGTCTCCTGTTTCATTTTATTACCATGGTTACTATGATGTCATTGCTGTTCTTCTATCTTCAATGACCTTGCGACTGGCAAGGTATCTTCATCATCGCTGTTTAAGAGCAGAAAACCAGCTCATGGTAGTGATAGCAGGCTTAAAGTGAACCTGTGTCAAAACTTGCAAAAATGAATGGTTTGGTGATGAGGACCCACCTGCTATCTGTTTTCTTCTTTGTGGTCTGGATTAGCGATGATAATAATAGAAAAGTCATAATTGCACAAAATTGCACGAAGGTTTGCATAATTACGACTATATGTGTAATTTTTGTAATTAGAATGACTTTTGGTTCTCGCGAAATGTCTTTCTTGCTTCCAACTGAACCAAAAAATGAATATGGCTATGGGCAAAAACAAACACACATTCTTCCCACACAAGACTCTAAGTTACAATGCTATCTCTGGGACATCTGTATGGCTGATATTATGGTGAAACTCCTCCTACAGTGTGCTGTCATGACCATGGTCCTGACAGTTTCCTGTCTGTAAACCTCCTTGCACTGTGGGAAATAATGGCTTTTTCCATCTGCAAAGGCAACGGTATCCCCCTCTGTGTATGCAACTCTCAATAAACCAACATTCCAAACAGATCACCTGGCAGGACTAAAGATGTCGCCACCCGTGATAAAAGTTTATCAGAGAGAGGAAAGATTTTATAATGGGAAAAAACTGGCTAAATAATTTATTCAGGAAAAATGTAAGAAAATAAACAATTTTATTAATTTTCACTACAGTTCCTCTTTAAATTCTCACTCCATCCACATAAGAAAAAAAAAGTCAGAGCCAAGAAATATTAGAAAGCCAGACATGAAGCAAGCATATAATGGCAATCTGTAATTTGTTCTCACAGGATTTGGAGACAGGGTCATCTTGTTTTTGCTTTGCCAGCTGTCTCCTGTCTTTAGAAATGATGTGTGTGACTATAAAGACTCCTGATATACCGTATTTTTCTGACTATAAGATGCTCCATACTATAATAAGACACACCTAGAGGGCAAAAGTCAGGGAATAAACATACTAAACCTGGTGTGTACATGGACCAAGGGCATCTTGTAGACTTTCCCCCCTCAAGCTGTCTCTAAGCTACCCTAATATTCTACTTTTTTAATGTATCCCATAGTTTTATTTTATATTTAAACATTTACAAAATACCTGGCGGTTTAATGAATGTTTTGTTGCCTCTGTTCAGTGGCAGCCTATTAAGTGTCCTTAAGTGAAAATGCATGAACAATTTACCTTTTTCTATCTCCCTCTGCTCTCAGAAGTTGTATTTTGCTAGGAAAACGTCTATGGCTATAACTTGCTTATCAGTGATATTTACTATATTCCAACAAAGTACTGTCAAGACAGAAGCTGTCACTTCCATGCCTAAAAATTAACTCTTTCAGGCAGCAAAATCACACAAGTAAAGCAGCCTGGTTTTTAATATGTTTTGTAATGTACATACACATGTTTATCTCATCATGTCACATGTCACCTCAGGTACACTTTAAAGAGAACCCGAGGTGGGGATCTTAGAACGAAATCTATACACAGAGGCTGGGTCTGGCTATAGTGCCCAGCCTCTGTTGCTATTTGAATCCCGCCTAAGTCCCCCCTGCGCTCCGCTCTCCCCCATAAATTACAGCCGCGCTGGCGACACGCAGCTGGTCGCAGCGGGCTGTATTTACCTCCCTAGTGTCCCTCACGCTGCTCCCCCGCCTCCTGCAGAGCGCCGGTCCCCGTCCGCGTCCCTTCCCTCGCCGCTGATTGGAGGGAAGGGACGCGGGCGGGGACCGGCGCTCTGCAGGAGGCGGGGGAGTGGCGTGAGTGACATTAGCTAGGTAAACCTTGCCCGACAGCGTGGCTGTAATTTATGGGCTAGAACGGAGCGCAGGGGGGACATAGGGAGGATTCAAATAGCAACAGAGGCTGGGCACTATAGCCAGACCCAGCCTCTGTGTATAGATTTCGTTCTAAGATCCCCACCTCGGGTTCTCTTTAAGACAACCCAGTACCAGAGGAAGATGATGTTTTATGTTGGCCGCTTAGTGCTGGTTGAATATGGATACAATTCTTGAGTCGGTGGAGTCTGCGGTGATATGTTTCCATGTTCAATTCCACTTTAAAATGTTTTCTGTCATTTCTGCAAATCCCTTATTTTTAATGCTATAATCATAAATTTAATTTTTAAATTATGCCTGAATTATTGAAACATCAGCATGTGTTTCTTTAATTATTCTTTAATGTTTAAACTACATTTTTATAAAAAAAAAATCCTGATATGAGATAATTAAATTTTAGCTTTTTTTTTTAAAGTCATTGTTAAGTCATTTTATAGCTGCTTATGTCCGAATTTCCAGCCTGAGAACAGGATTCATCAACCAAAAAAATGAAATGATTGAATAATATATCTCTGCTGCTCACACGTATTGCTGCAGAGCCAGGAGAATATCAAATAATAATAATGCATCGTGCAGAACTTTGCAGGTAATTCGTTTTAGCTTCCCTTGTCCGTGCTACTGTTGTTAGACATGTATAGTTCACTGGCACTTTTGCATTTTTCAGAGAACATGAAACAATTTACATCTCTCTTTGTCTGGCAGTGGGGCTCATCACCTACAGTAACTACCACAGTCTAGCGCCTATTTTTAGAAAGAGACATTTAGGCCACGTTCACAGTGGTGCCTTGCTGTTAACAGCAAGGCTGCAACGCAGCTTCCCGCCCTGCAATACACCACTTATGCGGTGATCACAGCTTATGGGTGCGGTGTGGTATTACAACACGTGGCATGATACACACTGCATGCAGTGCATTGCCGTAAAAAGCGTGTGTTAACAACAGCGACAGTGCGTCCTAGCATGTGGATAATGTTACGTACGGTGCCGCTTTCCTGTTCTGTTGTGTTCCATTTGTTAGAGGGAACACTGTGAACGTAGCCTTAGCCTACCAGTATATTTCTGGGAAATGGGGGATAAACAGAAGTACAGCAGGTAGTTTCTGGTCACTGAACGAGATGGGGACTGTAGGCTTGTTATTACAGTATAACTGAGACTAATAAAAGGAAGAGCGTTATACGTACCTGGGGGCTGGGGCTTCCTCCAGCCCCCTTCAGGACGTGGGTTCCTTCACCATCCTCCTAGGCCAAGTCTATCCTTCGCTAGCCGTCTTGGTAAATTCTCCGCACCCTGTTGGCACATGCCTGGCACAGAGTTTGATGGGGGAGTGCCTGTGTGGCAGGGCATGCTCAGTGCAGCCCGACTGGGGGATTTACCAGGATGGCTAGCGGAGGATCGAAGCAGTCCAGGAGGATGGCAAGGGAGACCACAGCCTGAAGGGAGCCGGAGAAAGCACCAGGTACATAGAAATGCTTTCCTTTTATTAGTCTCAGGTTTCCTTTAACCTGAATCTGTCCATAAATTGAGACACAGTGCTATCTTCCATCGACGGGAGTGTCCTGAGAATGCGCAGTAGAGATTTTCACTTACTGAGCATGCTCAGAGTGCTCCCATCCACGGGAGCGCGATCAGCAGGCGCATGAACCGGAGCCGCACATCCAGAAGAAAGAGGAGCGTGGCGGGCGACAGGAACATCGCGGAGTGACGACTTACCCACAGGACGGTTGCAGGGGGCTGGTAGAAGCCCCAAGTAAGTTAAACTGGCTTTTTTCATTACTTTAGTTTCCCTTTAAAATGAAAGTCACATACTATTACTTACCTCGGTAGAGGCAAGACTTTGATCCTCCAAAGGCTTTCCACGTCCTCCTCCAGACCACCGATACAGCACTGGGACATCTCTAGAAGTTTGCAATCACGCTCCTATCTATGAATAAGTGAGGCTGCACTGTGCAGGACACCTTGCACCTACGCAGTAGCATAGAGCAACTGAGCCTCGGTGGAAAAAGCTGAGCCCGGGGTCATACACAAACCTGCATCATGCTGTAACCCTTAGGGAACGCATTCCCTCACGCTCATTTGCATTAGGGTTTGTGTATTTTGGCCACAGACCTGAACTCCAAGAGTCTATATAAACACTTCAGCTTCAGCTGGTATTGCTTTGGAACCTTTCGCATACACTTTCAACCATGATTGGCAAATCACTTACCATGGCTCCCGGCTGCAGGAACAGCCTCAGTCAGTCTAAGGGGGGCTTTTAGGTTAGAGGCTGGTGCGGTGGGCTCCATTCAGTCTGGGGCCTGGCTGTCTGAGGCAATTGCCCAACTCGCCCCTCCCAAAGGTCGCCACTGTATGCAATCATATTGGCTGGTAGTCCAGTCGTAACCCATATTGTGGTGTTCATATAAGCCAGCTTGTAATGCATTTTGGAAGCAGGTTGCTTAAGGACAACTGAAGTGAGAAGAATATGGAGGCTGCCATATTTATTTCCTTCTAAACAATACCAGTTGCCTGGCAGCCCTGCTGATCTATTTGACTGCAGAAGTGTCTGAATAACAACCAGATCTGACAATAATGTCAGAAACACCTGATCTGCATGCTTGTTCAGCATCTATGGCTAAAAGTATTAGAGGCAGAGGATCAGCAGGATGGCCACTTAAAAATATGGCAGCCTCCATATCCCTCTTGCTACAGTTGTCCTTTAATTTAGTAGTCCCGGGACTGTAGGGGAATTTTACGCACGTTCGGGGGATAGCATTAAAAGTTAATATGTAAATTTTTTCACTAGAAGTCAATGACTAAATTTGCATTATATAGTCTAAGGGATAATTATAATTTAGATTACGCTTGCAGTGTAACCGGATGGAAATATTTATGGTTGTTAAATATCTGTGATAACTCAAATGTTTGAGCATGTAACTACTTAACGTATGAAAACCCACATCGATTAGCTTTTATTAAGATTTGTGTTTGTATGTTAAATTTTATGCGATATGATGCAGAAAAAAATAGCGTCAAGCAGTTGCATATATAATATTGGCAGCAAATCAATTCAGCGGTAATTAAAAATACATTGGGGACTCTGGTTCTCCATAAAGTAACTGGGTAACCTGTATAGAAAAGGAGAATAGAAACAATATGCAAAGAATGCTCATTGACAAACTTGCGGCGTTTTCTGTGCGAGGAAGTGGAGTGACAGACAGCCCCCCGCTCGTCGCCCCGCAGCCACGTTCTCATTTCAGCTCAGACTCGCGCAGCTGGTGTCAGTGAAAAAGGAAGCGTTCCGTCAGTTCTTGAGCGGCGTGATGAAACCAGACACGGCCCGGCGTCTCTGCCAGTCACTTCCAAACCTGATCTGAGCGCTGTCACTTCATGTTGTGTCAGATGGCGGCACAACAACAGCTGCAAGTTCTGGATTCCCCCAGAGAGGCTGGGCCACAATCCCACTTTCTTTCAGGCAAAACAATGTTAAACCCTGACTCCTGGCACAGATCTAAGCATATCATTGAATTTACCTAGCTCTTTTTTTTTTTTAAGTGAACCTTAACTGTGGCCCAAAAAAAGATTTCACTTACCTGGGGCTTCTACCGGTCCCCTGAAGACTTCCTGTGCCTGCGCTGGGACAAACCGATCCTCCGGTCCCCCGCCACGGCTGAGTTTTGTTTTTGGCAACTAACCATTCGCTGAGTCTCTGCGCCTGCCTGGCCCTGACCGCATGTGTCCTCGCTCACACACACATTGCCATCCTGCGCGATTTAAGATCGCATGCAATTTTTAAGTGCAAAGCCTTCATGAAAATAAATATCTCATTGCACCACTGTGTAAAGTGCCTCGTGATTTGCTTTATTTTCATGAGGGCCCTTTTCCACTAGCAGTCGCTAGCGTTCACGCTGAACGCTAGAGATTGCTGAATCGCAATTCCGCCGATTTCCCGACGTTTGCGGCCGCGATTTTGCTATGCTATGCACTGCATAGCAAAATCGCGGCAAATATCGCTCCGCCGCGCGTTCGCGTTCCCGTCAAAAACGAATCGCGGTAGTGGAAATGACCTACCGCGATTCCTATGTTAAAAAGCAAACCGTAGCAATTGTAAAATCGCTAGCGGTTTGTGACTTTACGATTCGGCCAGCGCAAACGCGCTGGTGGAAAAGGGCCCTGAATGCTTTGACTTTTTGCTGCCTGAAGCATTAGACACACCCCTGCAAACCTGGACCGGAGAGGAGAGACACATTGGCTGTGCATTGCAGGCACTGGCACTACGCTTACCTCCCTCAGCTTCCTCCAAGACAGCGTCTCCTCTCTGCTGGCCCATAGCATCTGATCCCCAGGATCTGCTCTCAGCAGATTAGTGATATTAGTGATGGGATTATCAGCCACATGTGAAGGCCTGCTTCCTCTATGACTACAGTGACGCCTCATGTGACCCGGCAACACGTAACAGGTCACATGAAGCACTGCCGTAGCCATGGATACAGGATGCTGGACGGGCGGATGGAGAAACCATTGCTGGAACGCTGAGAGTAGGTGAGTAAAGCGGTGCCATGCATCTAGGGAGCGGGAAATACGCGGAGGGGGACATTTAGGAAGGGATGCCACCCTCTAATTGTTGCTGCTGTGAAGCACGTGATTTACATTGCTTCATGGGCGATTCACCCCTGCCTGATTGTCCTGCTGATCCTCTGCCTCTAATACTTTTAGCCATAGACCCTGAACAAGCATATGCAGATCAGGTGTTTCTGACTGAAGTCTGACTGGATTAGCTGCATGCTTGTTTCAGGTGTGTGATTCAGTCACTACTGCAATAAAGAGATTAGCAGGGCTGCCAGGCAACTGGTATAGTTTAAAAGGAAATAAATATAGCAGCCCCCATATCCCTCTCAGTTCATGTGTCCTTTAATGAAGAGATGATGCAACACAGCGATAAACGTGCCTTTTTTGAACCATCTTGCTGGCATCAAAGTCAAATTGACCACACATAAAAAAACTCCCAAAACAATAACATTCCTCAGTGACAACATTTTCTGTGTTGTCTGAGTTCCTTTGGGTTCACAATTTGCAAATCATCCCATTCTGCGTTTATTTACATTTTACACAGCGTACTAGTTTCTTTAGAAAATGGCGGAATGCTAGCACTTTAAAAAATATAGAATAAAATAAAGATCCTGACAGACAGGATCAGGTTGGTTGCTAGATGTCTGTAGTTCTTGGTGAATCAGGGCAATCCGTTTAGATGCGGCCAGTGGCGTAACTAAGGAGCTTGGAGACCCAATGCTAGTTCTATATGGGGCCCCATGCACTCTATTGATATGGAGCCCCAAAACCTACCGAGGCAGCTGCAGTGTCAGAGGTGTATTTAGGGTAAGGAAACAGTTTGTTAACTGGTTAAGGTTCCAGGACGTGGATTCTACGTAGATTCTACGTCCTAATTAGTTCCCCATGTTCTAAGGCCCCTTTTACAGTTAATCATTTGGTATGCGTTAGTGTGCGTTAGTATGCGTTAGTACGCATTAGTGCGCGTTGGTACGCGTTTTTTCCATAGCAGTGCATTGGGAAGAAGATTTCAGTTAAAACGCGTTAAAGAGGACCTCCAGTGAAAATAATGTAATAAAAAAAGTGCTTCATTTTTACAATAATTATGTATAAATGATTTAGTCAGTGTTTGCCCATTGTAAAATCTTTTAAATCCCTGATTAACATTCTGATATTTATTACATGGTGAACTTTTACTGTTGACAGGTGATGTAGCTGCTGCATGCTTTTTTGGCAGTTGGAAACAGCTGTAAACAGCTATTTCCCACAAAGCAACAAGGTTCACAGACAGGAAACTGCCAGAAGTACCATGGTACTCTGAGCTTCTTGTGGGAGGGGTTTCGCCACAATATCAGCCATACAGCGTCCCCTGATGGTCTGTTTGTGAAAAGGAGGTATCAGCTACTGATTGGGATAAAGTTCAATTTTTGGTCGGAGTTCCTCTTTAAGTGTAAAAGAGGCCATAGGAAAACATGGGCATTACTTTGAAAAAGTAAAGTGACATGGGCCCAATAAAATAAAAAGTATTTTTTTTTTAAATTTCCCCATTCATTTTTAACCCAAACTTAGCCTATTAACACATTATTAACCCCTGCAATACCTATGCGTGTTTATAAACGTTTAATGACTGCCGCCAGAGGCAGTCGGATGCAATCGCTAGGGCGAAAGTTTCAGGCCCCAATGCTCTACAGATGTAATGCTCTGCCATTGCCTAGTGATGCATCTGTACAGCTCTATGCCCCCTGAACTGTCGCCCTAGTGAACGCATTCAATCGCCACAGACGCGCATATTGGGGATAACGGTCCACCACATGCTCAGCTAGAAGTAAAATGTGGTGTATGGGGTATCATTTTAATCGGGAAGGGCCAAATCATTTATTTGTAAATGTTTTACAACTGTGGGATCTGTGATGTGAAAATTAGGAAGGGTGAAAAAAGAAAAAATGTTTGTTTTCTGCATTTACGCCTAATTTTTCCCCGTAAATGGACTATAAAACAAAATAATTTTGGGAGAAAAATATTACCCAAAGAAAGCCTAGTTTATACTGAAAAAAACAAGATATGTATCACTAAGGTGGCATATATAATTAAAAAGTTACTGCTGTATCAAAACGACACAGCTAAAGTTTAAAAAATGTCAGGAACTTTAAGGTGATGGATGAAGGAGGGCCGATGGTGGGGCCCCTCTGGTCCAGGGACCCCGGTGCGGTCGCAACCTCTGCACCCCCTATTGCTACGCCACTAGATAAGGTCCTCTTGCCTCTTGTTTCTGTCGATATTTGTGAGCATGGCACGTCCTCACGATTCCACAAGAGAATGATTAATCTCGCTGTCCCTTTGATGTGGCTAATTTAGCAGAGTTGTTAAAGAGAATGACGGGTACCTGGGGAGCGACTGCACTTTGTATAATAGGCGTGTACCCTCCTGGCACTTCTCTTTTGTGTACTTCTGTATTTCCGGGACATGTTTTATTTTCCTGCATTCTTCTCTTAGGCCCGGTTCACATTAGCGGTGGCCGTCCGGAATCGCCGTGCCGGAGCCGGACCGCTTTCAGAACGGACGGAACGGACGCACGGCATGGCAATGAAAGCCTATGCGTCCGTTCACATGCGTCCGTTCTGCCGGACCGGAGCCGGACCGGATCCGGGCCGGATCCGGACTCCGGCGTCCGTTCCAACATGCGCTATTTTTTGGTACGGCTCCTCCGGCAGCCGTATCCGGAGCGGAGCCGGACTGCACCATCCGGCCAATACAAAGCAATGAGAGCCGGAGAGCGCACAACACACTGGCTACAAAAACCGGACGTTCTACCCCACTTCCTATGCATTTTGGATGGGGACCACATGGGCCCAGCAGAGTGGGGCAGCAGCGATTTCATGCTGGAGCTCTTTTTGCCAGCAACATGTCTGATATGTGAAGGAGGCGAACAACAGAGAGAATTCCCAGGTTTACGAGTAAAAAATGCCTGGATCCATGGTCCCAACTGCAGTCTCTGTATCCACGGATGGTCTCCACACGTCCACCTGTCTCCAACAATGACCCCAGACCCTTCTGCTGACCTCCCAGACCCCAGGTAAACCTCCCAGACCCCAGGTAATTAAAGGGTGTTATCTCCTTAAGAAACCGGATCCGGACCGCAACCGTGTTCACACCGCACGGAAACCGGATGCAAACGGACCGGATCCGGACCGGATCCGGATAGGAACCGTACGGATCAGGTCCGGTCCGGATACGGTGCGGTCCGGACATCCGGTGCGGTTTTTACTAAACCGCAAGTGTGAACGGGGCCTTAATCATCCTCAGAACTGGGTCTCTATTCTCTCTCCCGGCTCTACTCATTATTATTCTGAGGCTCCAAATTAAATACATGCTATTATTATTATTATTATTTTCTATTTATATAGCCCCAACGCCTTCCATTGTGCTATACATAGTACAAAACAAACAGTGGGGGACATAGATGCATGAGACGTTCACAAATCTATACAATCAAGCAGGGGTGTCACTTTAAATCAAGGGGCCCCCAACAGAACTTTGATGGGGGCCCTTAATGGTCGCAACCCTTCTTTTGGTGACCCACACAGTCTGGGGACCCATCTTACAAGGCACATAAAACAAGTGTGGCCATCAGGATCTTCATATCCATAACATGTAGCCACAAAAACACCTGATCTGGAGTATCAGAGACAGGAAAGGTTAGTAGTTGTGGCCCCCCACACCCCTGGGCCCCCTGCAGTTGCAGGGTCTGCTCCCCCCTAGTAACGCCCTCGGAATCGGGGCCTCCAACAATACACATACATCCATAGTTGATGTGTGGTTTGAGACATTCCCAATACTGGTGCATGTTCATATGATAAATGATATCAGAATAAGAAACACTAGGAGGAGTTTCCTGCCCCTGCAAGCTTACAATACAATGCGGTCGCTATCTCTGCACCCCCTATTGCTACGCCACTGCTCAATAATGCCTAGATACTGTATGATGGCTCAACAAAAAATTGCTATAGGGCCCCATAATGTTTAGCTACGCCACCGCCTTTTAAATAATTCTAGCTTTCTGGCTTTCATGCTGATTCTATGGCTTTTATATCTATTAGTACTGACTAGGAATAAGTACAGTCAGGCCCGGCCCTAGACTTTTTGCCGCCTGAGGCAAGCTTTAAGCAAATCCCCCCCCCCAACCCGTGGGTGTGAGGGGCCGCCCGAGCTGGAGGGGATAGCGGGCAAGAAGGGGGTATTGGGCCCTAGCCTCAGGGAGGGGGGTCGGACCCCCCCCTCCCTCGCCTGGGTCCCCCGTCCTCCGCTCCCCTCCAGCTTTAAAAAGTTGCGTGGCTGGCTGGCTGGCTGGCTGCAGCTGTAAGAGGCAACGGGCGGGGATCACTCACCTCCTCCTCGTTCCAGCCTAGCCTGCGCTCCACTGACGTCACTTCCTGCTA
Organism: Hyperolius riggenbachi; assembly: GCF_040937935.1. Classification (NCBI taxonomy): domain Eukaryota; kingdom Metazoa; phylum Chordata; class Amphibia; order Anura; family Hyperoliidae; genus Hyperolius; species Hyperolius riggenbachi. Next base: position 82,897,300 of record NC_090654.1, read on the forward strand.
CGCCGCACGCTGGAACGAGGAAGAGGTGAGTGATCCCCGCCCGTTGCCTCTTACAGCTGCAGCCAGCCAGCCAGCCACGCAACTTTTTAAAGCTGGAGGGGAGCGGAGGACGGGGGACCCAGGCGAGGGAGGGGGGGGGGGTCCGACCCCCCTCCCCGCCGCTAGGCCCAATACCCCCTTCCTGCCCGCTATCCCCTCCAGCTCGGGCGGCCCCTCACACCCACGGACGGGCGGGTGCCGACCCCCCAGAAGTGCCGCCTGAGGCAAAAGTTTTACCTCGCCTCATGGGCGGGCCGGTCCTGAGTACAGTATGCAGATCTGGTGGTTACTTTCACTTTTTCATACCATCCCACTTTCTGAAAGAAGCCAATTTTCAGCCACACCTCCAGTCCCACCTTTCAACGCTCCCACTTCACCTCCAGTCACCTGTTTGTGTTACCCTTGCTGTAATGCATGTCTATGAATGATGCACATAGAGTAAGCACCAGAGTGCAATGCATCGCAGCACGCCTGCACGGACCGACGGGGATCCCAGAGAGTACGTCACTAAAGTGGAAGTGCGGCGCTATGCATAAGACCCAATGCGGTTGATTCACTATAACTAATAGCGTACTTTATCGGAGTTAACATGCCTGATCAGAGTCAACGTGCATTATCAGAGTTAACATGCCTCATCAAAGATAGCATGCCTTATCAGAGTAGCATAGCGAGCGCTACAAACGTATGCCTGCTAATTGGCAATGACGAGAGCTCCGGTCCTGAGCCCGTGCAGGTCGAATCACTTTAAAGAGAATCTGCACTCTAAAATTCTTACAATAAAAAGCATACCATTCTATTCATTATGTTCTCCTGGGACTCTCTGTGCTGTTTCTGCCACTCCCTGCTGCAATCCTGGCTTGTAATTGCCATTTTTAGGTAGTGTTTACAAACAAAAGACATGGCTTCTAACTAGAGTGTGATAGGCTTGAGAGTAGCTCAGTCTCTGACTAATACAGAGCTTGGAGAGGGTGTGTATAGCTTCTGCCAATGACAAGCAGTGTAGCACATTCCACACATTCCAGCCTCAGCCGACAGAAGAGAGAAGATTAGATCATATAACAGAGATAACACAGCCACTGTGCAACTAGAAAAGGCTGCAGTAACACAGACCACATTAGAACAGGTATAGGAACTTATAGGATAGAAGAAATAAGGCTGAAAATTTTGTTACAGAGTCTCTTTAAAGGACATTATCCCTGCACTTTGATTGGCCCAATAGGCTGCCTGCCACTTGACAAACTTGACAGGCAGCCTATTGGGCCAATCAAAGTGATTGGACCCACAGGGATCAGGGCAAGACGAGCTCTCGTCATTGCCAATTATCAGGCATAAGTCAGTCGTGCTTGCTATGCTACTCTGTTAAGGCACGCTAACTCTGATAAGGCACGTTATCTCTGATAAGGCATGCTATTTGTTATAGTGAATCAACCCCACTGTCTCAATTTGCCGATGGACATATTATTGACTTTTTTTGCGTTGAGGTGGAATGCGGCAAGAGCATGGCATCACAAAAAACAAATGTAAAAGGGGCCTTACAGAAACCAGTCCTCTTCCAGAGGTGTCACAACCTTTGCAAATGAGGAAAGAGGGATAGGGTGGGAGAAAAAGGTGGGTTGAAAATGTTGACTATCCCTTGGAAAGAATGACTGTTGAGCGCTAAGCACTATAGACAAGAAGCACTTTCAGAGCAAGGTCAGTAATGAGGCCTCTATGATTGCCTTGTGCTTGTCTCTTCGGACGCTGTCCGGCTCTCATTTTGTCTTTTGCTTGCATTATCCGGATCTCTGCCTCGCTGCGATCTTCTTATCACGTTGATGGATGCGGGATGCAGCTTTATCATGTCATATTAGAGCTCCTAAAAGGCTTGCGGAGAGATAAGAGGTGCAGAAAAGCTTCCGCGACCTCAATATCCGCCTCCGGACAATAATATCAGCAGAGACATATGGCGTTGGCCAAGCCGTAGATTTAGTTGTATCGATTGTATGTCCCCGGCTCGCGCTCATAAAAACCCTTGTATCTCCAACACTCTCAATGACCTGTCGTCCCCGGCGATGGCTCAGTGGCCCCCTCCTCCCCATTCCACTGTGTCACTCCTGCTGACACGGATTGTAACACAAAAGCTCTTATGGGAATTATTGGAAATGCACTTAACACAGGCCGTTTATCAGAGACATGGGAAAGAGCACCTGTTGTGCACACAATGGGGGCAGCTGGAGACCCACGTCAATATTTTAAAAGGAATTAAGGACTCTGTTTACAAAAGGATAAATGTTTGGATCAACCAATTTTCTGGATTAATTTGGGTTACATCTGCCATCATAAAAAAAAAAAAAAATCAACCCTTCTTATGAGCCATTTTTTCCATTACTATGCGCTGCTATTTACCTCTATTAGCATGCATTCTGTGCAGCAACCTTCAAATCTGCTTATTGTTACTGAGAGGGTATATAATGCTCCACAGAGCTGTAACTTTATAGTATCCAGAGTCATCCACAAGACAACTTAGGCAGGGGCCTTGGGCCTGGAAAAGAGTCTAGGGGCCCAGTTTATGATCGCTTCCAACACATCTTACTAAAAAAAAGCTAGGTGGCCATCAAGAGTGGGCCCAAAGATGTTGCTTGCCTAGGGCTCTATTTTACCTTAAAGTGAACCTCCAGACTAAAAATCGACTCAGCAGCACTGAAAAGGCCTGGTGTTTCTTTAACAGATTCACAGCATCAGAACTTTGTTTCTCTTATACAAGCCTCATTTTTAGCTGCACAGAAGAAAACTGCCCGGGCAGTTTTCCCCTTATGCTGTGCAAAACATGATGGGATTTCTGATGTTGTTGTTCTCGTTCTGCTGTTTTGGTGCAATTTTTATTTTTTACATTTTGAATTTGACATTTGAAGCCTAGCGTGTGCAGCTGGGAGGGGTTATCAGGACCCAGGACAGTTGGAACTGTGTATCAGGCTCCCTGTCACCTCCTTTCAACCAAAAAGATGGCTGCCCCCATGACAAAGATGTCAGCCCCCATGAATCACAAACATTTGCCTGTTCTTTTAAAACACGGTGGGTAAAAGATTATATTACCTATCTATTCTAATTAATATAACTAATGTAACTTAATAACAGTATGTTTGTTTAGGCTGAAGTTCCCCTTTAATCTGTCTCCAATAGTATCTATATATAAACAATATACCCCACCCAGCAAAATAGATTTTAAAGAGAGTGCCGGTTTTAGTTGGAACACCTATCATCTTGGGCCTGATTCACAAAGCGGTGATAACTCAGTTATCACGCCTAACAGACTTTAGGCGTGATAACCTTTGCACTGCTGAGTTAGCACCGTTTTGTGCTCTTTATCGCGTGCAAAGTCCCGCGAGCAAAGTTTTGCGCGTGCAATCGCGCAACTCCGCGCGCAGCGCCCATAGGGTTTAATGGGCGCATCGCGCGCACTGCACCGTGCGCCGCGCGATTAAAACTTTGCACGCAGGAATTTCGTGCGAGTTTTATTTTATCACGCCTAAACTGAGTTTAGGCGTGATAAAGGGCTTTTCACAGGCGTGCAAACACTTTGCACCGCTTTGTGAATCAGGCCCCTTATCTTGTCTTTAGATGATATTAAGGCAAGCCAATAATAATTCTAGCTTGCATGACTGCCCATCCAGCTCTCTATGCTCTGGGTGGGGCAGAGGCAGCCAGCACATTTGTAGTGTGGTTCATTTGGGGAACCCATGTTCTCTTTGGGGATTGTAAATTTAGCAGAGGCCGGCGTTTAGGTCATCAGAACTTCTGTCCCGATGAAAAGGAGGGAGTTCCTCCATTAAACGCGTTGTCTGAACAACTAAGGAGTTTAAACTATGATGTACTGCTCCGACCTTATCCTGCTTGTGCCTGCATGTTAGCTAGCAATCATACAGCGGGGAGCAGTAACTCAGTTTAGATGTAGTTGATGCATGCAGTGGCCCACCTCTTCCCCCTTGAGAGTCGGTGGCCGTTCAGACAGCCAGTGGCCTAGCCTACCACCGGACTCCCATCGGAGCTTCTACCGGAAGAAGAGTGTATCTGCCTAGCTCACGCAAGTCTGGTCCCATTACTGACAAGTGGGACATTTACTATAACCGGCTGTTTCCCTACTACACAGCCACACCAATCAGGTGAGACCTGCCCTGGATAGAGCTCTTGCCCTTTTGTCCATACATGCTGAGAATGCTCTTTTTCTTTTTACTATTTTCTACTGCATTGCAGAGCATCCTGGCAAAATACATTGACTGATCGCACTACAAAGAAAGCATATCCAACTCCCATCACTCACTGAGATGTAAATCCAGCCCTGACCTTAATATCGCTGGTGGGCAAGTAATCAGAAGGCCATTAGCTTTTAAGTGCTTTGTTTGGTCACTGACAGCAGCTACGGTTAAAAAAGCAAACCTGGAAGGAAAAAAGTTTAAAAGAACAGATACTTGCCTAAGTAGTGGGGAGCCTCTGGTTGGAACAGAGGCTTCCCCAATCCTACTTGACCCCTCCGCTCCTGCCCGGGACCTTCTTCCTTTTCATGGCCATGTCCATGTAAAAGCGTCTGTGCAAGTATGGTCTGCGCCTGCAAAGTAGCATGAAACATGGTAGTGTAGTACACAGCACTTATGTCTTGGAGCACTGATTCTTACCCGCCAATTTAATGCTTCTTTTTAAAGTACCCCCCATTATACACTTTCACATAAAAAAATTAAAGACATTTTTATTATTTTTTAACTCCTTCCACCCCTACCCCATAGTTAACAAAATAAAACACTTGTTAAAAAAATTACATCATTTAAAAAAAAAAACGACATAAAAAGTTACCTTAGGGACTTTTTCTTTAATATGTATGTCATGAGGGTATATTACTGTCTCTTTTGTAAATACAGGCTTGTAATTATTGTTATAGTATAAAAAAACACTAAATGGAAAAAAATACTCCTTTATTTCCAAATAAAATAATAAAGCCAGACATTGCACTAGGGACGCAACTTAAACGTTGTAATAACAAGGACAAATGGGCAAATAAAAGGTAGTTTTATCAACAATAGCACATTTGGGCTTGATTCACTAAGACAATTAGCATGCCTTATCAAAGTTAACATGCCTTATCAGAGTAGCATAGCAAACATATGCCTGCTTATTGCCAATGATGAGCTCTCCACTCGTCCTGCCCTGAGCCTCTGCGGGTTCGTAGCGCTCGCTATGCTCTTATCAGAGTAGCATAGCAAACATATGCCTGCTTATTGCCAATGATGAGCTCTCCACTTGTCCTGCCCTGAGCCTCTGCGGGTTCGTAGCGCTCGCTATGCTACTCTGATAAGGTGTGTTAACTTTGATAAGGCGTGCTAACTTTGATAAGGCATGCTATTTGTCTTAGTGAATCTAGCCCATCATTTTTAAACTACAATGGCTGAAAGCTCAGAAATGGTGATTTTTTTCAGTTTTTTTTCTTCTTCTACCCTGCAAAATGCACATAAAATAAAATAATTCTTAGCAAAAATGTACTGCCCAAAGAAAGCCTAGTTTGTCACACAAAAATAATATATAGATCATTTCAGTGTGATAAGTAGCGATAAAGTTATTGTCAATGAATGGGAGGAGTGTGATGTGAAAATAGTTTTGAAGGGGTAAAAACCTGTGGTAGGGAAGTGGTTAAAGTGAACCTGAATTCTTACACAGGACAAGGAAAACAGAAATGCACCCTGTGGGTTTTTAGAGAGAAGAGCCTCTCTAGTTCCTCCTCATCTTCAAGTAATCACAAGTTTAATTTGATCTCTCAGCTGTGTCAGCACAGAAATTCAGCAGTCCTTGGCAGACACAGCTAATATGTAAACACAGGATGTTAACCCTGTGTCTGCTCCCATAAAAGCAGGAAGTAGATACACTGCAGAGTTATTGCAGTTCTGTAAGCTGTAACAAAGAAATATTTTTCTTTAAATAGTTATTATGCTGTTGCATAATACGAGAGAAAGTTCTGAGTTCAGGTCCGCTTTAAGCACTATACAGCTAGTAGGCGGAGCAGGACTGTAATCACACATGCTGTATTTTAGGGATTCCATGTGGTATCTGAACCATTATTGCAGCACATGGCAAATGAAAGCTAGCTGTGATATAATTAGGATTTGTTACTATACTGATAAGTAAAGTGAATTGCTTTAATCTCGCAAAACATTATGTATATAAAAATGTGTGATTAAAGATCGTTTTTGAATGTGAAAACCTTTTGTTGATTACTATCAAACCTTCCCACTGCCAGTCTGGTTCAATTTGTGTATCTGTGTAATGATTACTCAGTGGCATTCTAACAACATTTGCTTCATTAATTGTTTTTTTATCTGAACGTTTAACCAATACCTTGATTGAACTATTGATTGTATATTGATTGACCATGCCATTTCTCTGGCAGATCAATCTGGGCAGGAATGGGGGAATGATCCAAGTTTGTCACAGCTTTGTACTGCCTTGGACAAAGCTAGCGGATGCTAATGGTGAGAGCTTAATGTAATCTTGTCTGATATTTAATAGTAATCGTCAGTGCAATGCAGATAATACAAATCTTCTGCAGCTTAAAATTGGACCAATAAAATCACTTCACTCCAAATTTCGTTACACTGGTCTGTTTTCAAGCTGCTTCCATTTGTACAAATATTACCATAAAATCTGAAACAACTTGGAACTAGTGATGCTCGGATACCCCTTTTTATAATTCGAGTTTGGTCGAATTCGAATAGTAAATTATTCGAATTCGGTCGAATATTCGAGTCGAATATTTTTTACTATTCGATTCGACCTCTGACTTAGACCTCACTATTCGAGTCGGTATTCGAGCTCATTATTCGAGCTGACTATTCGAATTGGCCTTAAATAGCTTCCAACACTTGTTTTGAGGGTGAATTATGCAAGAAACATCTTTTTTTCCAAGTAACAACAGCAAGTGATTATGTGGGGATGGTCCTTTAAAAAAAAAAAAGGTGGAAAGAGAAGTTGTGTCCAAAATGTTGTTCAGTACTGTATATACTTCTTCTTCTTCTTTATCTTCTATATCTTCTTCTATATCTTCTTCTTCTATATCTTCTTCTATATCTTCTTCTTCTTCTTCTTCTATATCGTCGTCTTCTTCTTCTTCTTCATCTTCTTCATCATCATCTTCTTCTTCATCTTCTTCTTCTTCCTCATCTTCTTCTTCATCTTCTTCTTCTTCATTTTCTTCATCTTCTTCTTCTTCTTCTTCTTCATCTTCATCATCTTCATCTTCTTCATCTTCTTCATCTTCTTCTTCTTCTTCATCTTCTTCATCTTCTTCTTCATCTTCTTCATCTTCTTCATCTTCTTCTTCTTCATCATCTTCTTCTTCTTCTTCATCTTCTTCATCTTCTTCTTCTTCTTCTTCATCTTCTTCATTTTCTTCATCTTCTTCTTCTTCTTCATCTTCTTCTTCTTCATCTTCTTCTTCTTCATCTTCTTCTCCTTCTTCTTCTTCTCCTTCTTCTTCTTCTTCTTCTTCTTCTCCTTCTTTTTCTATATCGTCTTCTTCTTCTTCACTTATTTCTCTTTTATATATTTTTTTTAAAGAAATGCAGCTATTTTTGAGCGTAATAAATAGCTGGTTGCGCACGCATGTTGGAAGCGCCATTGTATGTGCTCCCTGGCAGTGGAAACACACAGACAGCAGGAGGTAAATTCAGCAGCAGGAGGAGGAGGATGATTGTGTGGCAGCAGGCAGTCAATGAGGCAGGCAGCGTGACATAATAGCCCTGGTACCTAGCGGTGATACCAGGGCTGTAAATAAACACAGCAGGAGGTCCCAGACAGCGGTCGTGCAGCCCACATCGTGTCCAATACACAACTGGGACAACACAGTTTTCAACCCGGGCACCTCAGAAAAATTAAACCTTTTTTTTTATGGTTTATTTGTTTTGTTTTTACAACAAATTACACAGACAGATATAGCTATTGTTTGACGTAATAGCTGGTGGCAGAGTGGCAGCAGAAGGTAAATCTGTGTACCCTGGCAGTGGGAAACACAGACAGACAGCAGCAGCAGCAGCAGGAGGAATGGAGGAGTAATGTGAGCAACTATTGTTTGACGTAATAGCTGGTGGCAGAGTGGCAGCCGAAGAAAATTCTGTGTACCCTGGCAGTGGGAAACACAGACAGACAGCAGCAGCAGCAGGAGGAATGGAGGAGTAGTGTGAGTGTGGCAGCAGGCCAGGCAGGCAGCGTGACATAATAGCCCTGGTACCTAGCGGTGATACCAGGGCTGTAAATAAACACAGCAGGAGGTCCCAGACAGCGGTCGTGCAGCCCACATCGTGTCCAATACACAACTGGGACAACACAGTTTTCAACCCGGGCACCTCAGAAAAATTAAACCTTTTTCTTTTTTTTTTTGGTTTATTTGTTTTGTTTTTTTATAGAAAATTACACAGACAGATATAGCTATTGTTTGACGTAATAGCTGGTGGCAGAGTGGCAGCAGAAGGTAAATCTGTGTACCCTGGCAGTGGGAAACACAGACAGACAGCAGAAGGGCAGTACACAGCAGCCCACTGTAGGTGTAAAATGTGTGGCTGCAGGCGACGTAATAGTCAAAGTGAACCAGGCTGGCTTAGTGAGCAGGAGCCAGGAGGTGGTAAAGGGTGGTAAGGCACATTAACGATGGTTCTTCAGTTCATGTCCCCCTCTCGCCGACAACAGGGGCCAGGAACTCGCCTTCCACCCACGCCTGGTTCATCTTGAGAAACGTCAGTCTGTCCACAGGCTTGTGAGACAGACGTGAGCGTTTCTCGGTGACCACGCCACCAGCTGCACTGAAGCAGCGCTCGGACAGCACGCTGGAAGGGGGACAGGACAGCACTTCCAGGGCGTACTGCGCCAGCTCGCTCCAGATCTCCAGGCGCTTGACCCAATACTCCATGGGATCAACAGGGGCATCGCTGTCAAGCCCGCTGTAGGACCCCATGTAGTCAGCCACCATTCGGGTCAGGCGCTGGCTGTGACCGGAGGAGGATGCTGCTGCATGCACCTCCTCTCTAGTCACTGCTGCCGGAGCCTCTACAGTCCTGTAGAGCTCGTTGCTGAGAGACAGCAAGTCTGTGGGGCGCTTGCTGCTGGATGCAGGCACCTGCTGCTGCCTCTGTGCTGGCTGGACAGTGGGGGTGGAAGGCTGGGGGAAGGCCTCCTCCAAGCGCTCAACAAGGGCCTGCTGCAAGCTCCTTATTTTTTGCGCTGGGTCTCCTCCTGCAGGCGGCAGGAACTGGCTCAACTTCCCCTTGAGGCGTGGGTCCAACATCATGCTGATCCAGATGTCCTCCCTCTGCTTCATCTGGATCACCCTGGGGTCCTTGCGCAGGCGCGTCAGCATGTGCGCTGCCATTGGGAAGAGGCGGGCCACGTATGCTGGCACATCGGCGGCAGTGCTGTCCTCATCCTCCTCCTCTCCCTCCTCAGCCTCATCCTCTCTCCACCCCCGCACCAACTCAGCTGCACTGTGCTGATCCCCCTCATCAGCAGCAAGGTCAGGGACCTCCACCAAGTCCTCCTCCTCCTCCCCCTTAGAGGTGGACTGTGCAGCTGCATGACGCTCCTGCTGGTCCAAGGCTGCCGCTCCCTGTTCCAGCAAAGCATCGAGGGCCCTGTTCAGCAGACAAACCAGGGGTACCCACTCGCAGACCATAGCATGGTCCCTGCTCACCATGTTAGTGGCCTGCAGAAAGGGAGCCAGCACTAAGCACACCTGCTGCATGTGCCTCCAGTCATCATCGGGGACGATGGACGGGATGTTGCTGGTCCTGTCCCTTCTCTGAGCGGCGGACACAGTGGCCAGGGCAAGGTACTGGTTGACAGCGTGCTTCTGTTCAACCAGACGCTCCAACATCGCCAGGGTGGAGTTCCAGCGAGTCGGAACATCAAGGATCAGCCGATGGCGTGGCAGCTCCAGCTCCTTTTGCACGTCTTCCAGGCTCGCACAACGTTCCTTGCCGTTTCCAGCAGTTCGCCCATCCCCTGGTAGGTGCGCAAGAACTTCTGCACCACCAGGTTCAGCACGTGGGCAAGACAGGGGATGTGGGTCAGGTTTCCCCTGTCTATTGCGGCAACCAGATTGGCCCCATAGTCGGCCACCACCTGTCCGACTCTGAGGCCTCTGGGGGTCAGCCAAATCCTCTCCTGCTCCTGGAGTTTGGCCAACACATGGGTTGCCGTCAGTTTGGTCTTCCCAAGGCTGACCAAGTGCAGCAGCGCTTGGCAGTGGCGGGCCTTCACGCTGCTGCTGAGGCGGGGGGTTTGGCCAGGTGTGCCGGAGGATGGCAGAGGATCGGAGGAACCTGCTGCAGTTCCCCTGACCCTGCGGGGTGGCACCATCCACAGTGTTGCTGCTGCTGCTGTGCCCGCTGCTGCTCTCCCATCCTCACCCCCTTCCACCAAGCTGACCCAGTGGACAGTGAAGGACAGGTAGCGGCCTGTCCCGAAGCGGCTGCTCCAGGAGTCCATGGTGACGTGGACCCTTTCACCAACCGCGTGCTCCAGCCTTCGCTCCACATTGGCCATCACAAAGCGGTGCAGTGCAGAAATGGCCTTGCGGGCGAAGAAGTGTCTGCTGGGGAGCTGCCAGTCTGGGGCTGCACAAGCAAGCAGCGCACGCATGTCGCTCCCCTCCTGCACGAGCGTGTACGGCAGGAGTTGGGAGCACATGGCCCGTGCCAGCAAGCCGTTCAGCTGCCGCACGCGACGGCTGCTGGGAGGCAGAGCCCTAACCACCCCCTGGAAGGACTCGCTCAAAAGGCTCTGGCGTGGCCTTTTGCTGGCACGGGAATCAGCAGACACAGCAGAGGAGGCCACTGAGGACTGGCTGCCAGAACAGGCCTCAGTGTCGGCGGCAGGAGTTGCAGAGGGGGGAGGAGCAGTGCGTTTCCGCACTCCTGCTGGTGCTGCTGGAGGAGCAGGAGGGCGGGTGGCTGCTGAAGGCTGTGCAGTGATGGGTGTGGTGCCACTGCCAGCACCAGATGCCTTCAGCCTCTGGAACTCCTCATGCTGGTGGAAATGTTTCGCAGCAAGGTGGTTGATGAGCGAGCTGGTGCTGAACTTTAAGGGGTCTGCACCTCTGCTCAACTTCCGCTGACAGTGGTTGCAAGTGGCATACTTGCTGTACACTGTGGGCATGGTGAAAAACCGCCAGATTGGTGACAAAAACAACCCCCTACGGCCTGGAGCCGCTGCTGCCTGTCTCCCTGTGGTGGTTGGGGCGGGGGCTTGGGTGCAGCTGGTGGTGGTACTGGCAGATGCTGCTGCTGAGCCTGAGACACCAGCAGGCTGTGGGACCTGCCTACTGCTGCCAATGCTTCCAATGATGTGCCTCCTTGCAAGGCCCACAAGCGCATCCTCCTCCTCCTCAGAGCTGCTGATGACGACATCCCCTGGAGCTGGTGGCACCCAGTCTTTGTCTGTCACCGTGTCATCATCATCCTCCCCCTCCTGAAACATGTCCTGCTGGGATGATGACCCCCCAAACTCCTCTCCTGATGCATGGATGGGCTGCTTGACTGTCGCCACAGTCTTGCTGTCCAATCCCTCCTCCCCAAAGTGCCCATCAGCATCTCCTCCTCAAGATCGCCAACAACAGCAGACAATTTACTCATGATGCCTGGGGTCAAAAGACTGCTGAATGACAGGTCGGCGAGTGACGGTGAACTGGCCTCCTCCCCAGGCCCTGCTGGGCGGCTGCTGCGAACAGGGGTGGTGGTGGTGGTGGTGAGGGTGGAGGCCTCGGATGCAGAGCTGATGGCGGGCTGCTCATCCTCTGTCATCAGTTGCACCACAGTGTCTGCATCCTTTTCCTCAATGGGACGTTTCCGACCCGGCTGGAGGAAAATCGGAGCAGGTGCTACACGCTGCTGCTGCTGTGTCTCTGCAGCGTGAGTTGCAGATGCTCCTGCTGGGCGGCGCCCAAGGCGTCCACGGCCAGTGGCTATAGGAGAAATGTTAGCCACTGACGCTGCTGCTGCTGCTGCGGAACTATGCATGGTGGCGCGGCCGCGGCTTGCCACAATGTTGCTCCCTCTCCTCCTGATTCCCTTGCTGCCCTTCCCCTTGCCCAAACCGCGCTGGCTGCCACTTCCAGACATCTTAGATGTTTTGGGCGTAAACACAAAAGTTTTTTAAAAGGGCGGGTGAAAAGTGGGGTACTTTAATGGAGTGGGTTGGTGGGTGAGGTGACACTAATCACTAAGTGATTAGATCGCTAACTGATTAGTACAGTACAAATACAAAATACAATAATCGGTAATCAGTAAGTGTGAACAGTGAACAGTGAGTGTGTCCCCTAGTACACTAACTAGAAATTACAATAATCAGTAGTAATCACAAGGATATAGAGTGTGTGTACACTACAGACAGTGAGTGCACGCACGCGCACACACGCGCAGGAGCTAGCCTATGAACAGTGACTGAGTGAGTGTCCCTAGTACAGTAAGTAAGTAATAACAGTCAGGAAGTACAACTAGAAATTACAATAATTAATCAGTAATCAGAAGGAAATAGAGTGTGTGTACACTACAGACAGTGCACACACACACGGTCACACGCAGGAGCTATGAACAAACAGTGACAGTGAGTGTCCTAGTTAGTCCTAGTACAGTTATATAACTACAATACAAAATACAATCACTCAGTAGTACTAGTAAAGGACAGCAGAAATACTGGTATAGATGAGAAGAAATAAACTAACAGAGGACAGGAGAGAACAGCTGAGCTGCCCACACAGGCAGGCCCTGAGGCCTAAAGTTGTGTAAGCTTGCCTGCAGCAGCTGGCTCTCAAGTAACACACAAGCTACTAACTAAAATACAATGTCTATCTAACTAACAACAATATAGGTGTATATAGGAGGTGTATGTGAGCAAAAACGCTAGGTGAATGACCACAATAAAGCTCTTGCTAAGCCAAAGCACAAAGGAGCAGATCTCTCTCTGTACAAAGTCAGGCAAGGACGGAAAAACCGAATATGGCGGCCGCTATTTATAGGGTAGGGGCTGGCCAGGGTCCCCCTCAGTGATTGGCTGCCGTCAGAGGGCCTGGAAGCCCTCTGATTGGCTCTGAGGACATCAATCTGGGCTATGACGCTATTCGAGCTCGGTATTCGAGCTCGAATAGCGCTGTTAGCTCGAATAGCGCGAATAGTGAATGTGCTATTCGAGTTTACTCGAATAGCCCATTCGAATATCTCCAGCTATTCGGAGCTCGAATACCGAGCTCGAATAGCTGAAAAAGAGCTCGAATATTCGAGCTACTCGAATATTCGAGCTCTGTTGAGCACCACTGCTTGGAACTATTTGCTTCTCGATAAAGCGGATCCGAGATGAAAAACTAACTATAACAAGTAACTTCTCTATATCTTATCTAAAGATTAGATAGTTTACACAGCAAATCTAGCTGCAAACAGCTTTAATAGAATATGATTTTTTCTTCCTGTGATACAATGACAGCAGCCATGTTGTTTGTAAACATTGCACAGAGGCAGGCTTATCTGCATCTTGAGCAAAAAAAACCTAATCCCCCTCCTTCTCTCTGCCTCTGAAATCTCTGGCTAGTAATACCCCCCTCCTCATGTCCAGACTGAACTCCCATGAGCCCTTGCTGCTGTCTGAAAGTGCCTTGGCTCTCTGAAAACCTGTGGGCGTGGCTTGTTTAGTTTATAGGGAATTAGAGTATTAAAACAAAAACAAAAAAGTATTTGGCTTGAGGAATGCCCTATAAGCAACAGGAAAGGAACACAATTATGCAATGAGTAAAAGTTTATCTTGGATCCACTTTAACCATCCCAAAACTAGTGTTCAGCCACTGATTGAATAGTGTATGGGTACCTTTACCTTTCTTTATAACCTTAGAAATGGCTGTTTGTACTGCCTCCTTGTACTGCATGAGTTATGCTTTGTGAATGAGTGTTTATGTGCTATTTACTAAGGATGAGCAAGACCAATTTTGTGAAAATTCAAAACTGTCCCGACATGTACAGGAGCTTGGGTCACGGCAGAGAGGTTAACTTACACGTGTCACTGCTTCATAATGATAATGCTGCACTGCACGCTGCCCTCCATCTTCATCATGACACTTTCACGAACCTTTAGAGCCAAACTTCCAGGTCTGAAAGCAGAAGTGTCAGGAAGATGGAGAGAGGCGTGCTGTGAGTCTGCGTTAGACATCGGGAAAGGTGTTTGTGTGGGTGGGTGGGCAGTTAGGGTTAGGCGTTTGTGTGCCGGGGGAGGCAGTGGTTAGAGTTAGGCTCCAGGAAGGGTGTTTACGTGGGTAGGTGGGTAGGAGGGCAGTTAGGGTTAGGCGTTAGGAAGGGTTTGTGTGCCGGTGGAGGGCAACGGTTAGCGTTAAGCTCCAGGAAAAGTGTTTGTGCAGGGGGAAGGGATGGGGGATTACGGATAGGCGTCAGGAAGGGTGTTTGTGTGGGTGGGTGGGTGGGTGGGAAGGCAGTTAGGGTTAGGCGTTAGGAAAGGTTTGTGTGCCGGGGGAGGGCACCTTCAGAGCCAAATTTCAAGGTCTGAAAGCAGAAGTGTCAGGAAGATGGAGAGAGGCGAGCTGTGAGTCTGCGTTAGGCGTCGGGAAGGGTGTTTGTGTGGGTGGGAGGGAGGGCAGTTAGGGTAAGGCGTTCATGTTCCGGGGAGGCAGCGGTTAGAGTTAGGCTCCAGGAAAAGTGTTTGCGCAGGCGGGAATGGAGGGAAGATTACGGATAGGCGTCAGGAAGGGTGTTTGTGTGGGTGAGTGGGAAGGCAGTTATGGTTAGACGTCAGGAAGGGTTTGTAAGCCGGGGGGGGGGGGCATCAGTTAGCGTTAGGCTCCAGGAGGGGTGTTTGGGTGGGTGAGTGTTAGAGCAGTTTGAGTTAGGCGTCAGGAAGGGTGTTTGTGTGGGTGGGGGGAGGTTAGGGCTAGGCGTCAGGAAGAGTTTGTGTGGCGGCGGAGGGCGTCAGGAAGGGTGTTTGTGTGGGTGGGTGGGGGGCGGTTAGGGTTAGGCGGCAGGGGGGAGGGTTCTGTGTGAGAAAAGGATTACGTTTACCCATAATAAAATATCAACAACTGATATTTTACTATTGAAAACTAACATTTTGAATAGTAGAATATCGGTATAGATTAGTTTCTCTGTGCCCAATTTTTCTTGGCACCTGTAGGGAACACTTCCTGTGTGGAAAAAGACAGAGATTATTTAATTCAAGGTCTGAGTGTAAATTGTAACATAGAACAGGTGCTAATAACAGAACAAGGCATGGATTCACAATACGACCTGATACAATCCGTGCAATGCGGAGAGCTGCTCTGGAGGCGTGACTTTCTCATCACCAAAAACACAGTGTCATTTTAAGCAAAATATCTGAAGCCTCTAGTTGTGAAAAAAACAGGATTTATTTTTATTGTTTTTCATATATAGAAAACAGCGTGTTGTACAGAATAAAGTGAATCTAGCCACTATCTCAGCACAATTGATCTCTACGCTCTAGCGTGTGTTCTTAGCGATTGCGGAAAAGTCTGACGTTGTGCTTTACTTAGGTGACATGCGCTAACAGTCCTGTGACGTCTATCCTCAGCGGGGAAGGGTAAGCGATCAGCCAGGCCGGACGACCCTGACATGCAGCTACGGGGGAGATGGCTTGCGTCGGGTGAAAGTCATTCTCTTCCTGAGGTCTCTATGCACCTTGTGATGTGAGTTTTCATTAAAACAAAAAGTCTTAACATAAAGAGGAAAAGCAAAGCAGCCACATAGCCTCCCTCTATATATACACACAGAGCGATCAATAGCACTTAAAGGGGTACTCCTCCCTCTTATAGAACTCTCTAGCTTCTACTGTATGACAACTCCACTTGCCATTTTAACGGAAAGTTTGCATAATACCAGGTTATGCACATCTCAGCTGCAGCAGCATTGCAACACTGAAAAATGATATTGCTGCATTAGATTGCAGGAGTATTTGAACCAGCGTGGAACTGGGCTCGGTTGTCCTGTGTCTATGAAGCAGGAGGCACAGCTAGATAGAATTGCATTTTGTGTCATGGCTAATCTATACTCCTCAACTCACACAGAAACGGGTACTTACTGGATTGCTTAGGTTGGAAATGTTATAACTCAAACAAAAAAAATTGGCGAGTACAGTATAACTTTTCAATTTTTTGATTTATACAACTCAATGTTGTATTTTTCCACACATGTTTAACCCTCATACACACGGTACAATATTCCATCGGATCAACCTGTGATCTGATAAGAAATTGCTTCATGTGTAGACATCCAAGTTGTTTCCTATCAATTTTGCGATCGATTTTGTGTTAAGTATCCAAAATCGATCGCAATCTGAACTGACCAGTCGGAAATGATCTAATAGATCCATCGATCGGACAGAAAATTGTACCATGTGGACTATGCTTTAGAGACGGTCAATGATTTCAACTTGAAGCAAAATTTAACTTAACTATATGCAAATTTAAAGCATACCTTAATCAAAAATAAACTTATGAGATAATGAACTGTATGTATAGTACAGCTAAGCAATAGAACATTAATAGCAAAGGAAAGAGTCTCATATTGTTTTCCAGTACAGGAAGAGTTAAAAACGTCAGCTGTTATCTATGCAATAGAGCTTTATAGAGCCTCTCTGAGCCAATCGACAAATACAGTGCTGTTTTCTGAATAGCTTAAACAGCAAAGAAACAGTGAGAGACCGCTTGATATATGGTTTTACTGCAGGACAGTTCAAAGGGTCATTATTTCTGCTTTTGTTTTATAGCTTAAAAGACAGAGTGTGGTTTTAAAACTACAAATGTGACAGAATAATGCATTGTTATAAAAAAAAAAGCTACAGTATGTAACTGAAAATAAAAAATGGGACTCTTTTATTTGCTACTCACGTTCTATTCATTATCCATACTACACATACAATTCATTATATCATACGTTTTTTTCACTTCTGGTTTGCTTTAAGAAGCTCTGAATTGGACCATTCAAACCCTGTAGCAATGATTGTGATTCACTCACGTTCAAGCTGCATACAGTAGTGTAAAATTAACATAAGATTTACATCAACTCAAAATGATTACTTTCTTATATTGACCATTTCTGCACATTTACAATTAAGTTGCCTCTGGAAACAGCTATTAATATTTTGTCTTATTACATCAGCAAGAGTAGCCAAGAACAAAAAAGCAATAATGAGGGGTGAACCTTGAAGAGGTTGTTCATAGAGGGTTTTTATGCTGGAAGCAAATTAACCTGGGAGGAGAACCTGTCTTCTACAGATTGATAGCCATTTTGAAGGATCATGTCTGTGAGAGTGCTGACCATTATTTTGCCAATGTACAGCTTTCAAAATGGCTGCCAAGCTGGATCCAGGGATCCATTTTGGATGTATTGTTTACCGAACTGGCTTCAGATAATGGGAAAGAAGGCCAGTTTGGAGAATGCAGCTTTACCCCCAGTTCCAATGGAATCTTCAAAATGGCTGCCAAGCACCAGACAAAAACCTTCTTATTGATTCATTTCCACATGACTTTAAACCTAACAGTTTACTAAGAGCCAGATATCAAAATGGCTGGCACTGAATGCAGATGTAATGGGCCAGATGCACTAAACTTCTGTGTCTGTTTTATATGCTAATTTCACTTTATCTCATGATTCACTAACATTAAAAGGCCATAAGAACAGTTTGGGTCTTTTTTTTTTCAGCACCAAACTATGTGCATAAATTAATGCATGTACACAAAAGCACACATAAATTATTTTATTTGTTATTACCAAATAATTTGGGACAGTTTTTCAGCTGTCCGTCATGTGTAGATTAAAAATGAATTCAAGACCTGCTAGGTTATGGAAAATAAACATTTTCTAAATTTAAAGGACATCTGAGGTGAAAATAAACTAATGAAATAAATGATTGTATCTATCTTCGTTCTCCTAAAAATTACATTTTAAGATATTCCACAGTTTTATTTTATGTTTAAATCTACTTTTTACGTTTTAACGGTTTTATTGTTTTTGCTCAAAGACACATTCATTGAAGTATGCCAGAGCTAAAATCTATGAACTTTTGACCCTTTTTTTAATCTCTTTTCTGCTCTCAGAATCCATTTTCTAGGAAAGTGTTTTGTAGTTGGAATTTCTTATCAGTGAGGGTCACACTGTAGTCACTTCCTGTCTGAGTCAGGACTGAGTCAGCCACTTACATACCTGATATTTAACTCTTTCAGGCAGAGAAAGAAAAAAAGGAACACAGCAAAGTTATTTGTGTGCTAGGCACTGCACATACTCATCTATCTCATAATGTCACATGTCACTTCGGGTATCCTTTAAAGCTGTTTTCTTTGTTTACTGAGTAAAAAAAAATAAACCGTGTGAGCCCCCTGGAGCTATACTAGCCCATAGCTTATGGAAAGAAGCACAGAGAGACCCTATGAGTGTGTAAGTATTCTTCAACTCAACTAGTTACCAGCATTTCTATGGGTGGCAACTGGCAAGATGTCCACCCATTCCAAAATAAGTTGCCAAGTTATAAGGGACAAGGGTTTAAGATGCTACCTTAGATCTTTGATAATTGAGCAATCAGGTAAGCACCCAACCCCCCCCCCCCCCTTTCCCCCACTTACTGAGTACAGGGTCTTTGCAAGTGTCCTTATACATTGGCCAATGGTTAAAACATAGTCATAATTTTGGGCAAATTTTATTTCTTCTTTGTGTTTGTTTGTTTTTGTCTATTTGCCTTGTAGTCACCACTTTTTGAATGTGCTGAAGACTTGATTAAAGAGCCATGCTGGGGCTTATTTGATTCCACCCCCCAATTCACTCTGTTGAATCATCCAACAGAGTCAATAAACAGATGGGGGGCTGGTAGGATTGCATCAGTTTGGCCTCCGTAAGTCAGTGTAGCTCTTCAACTAAGACGTAAATCAACACATAAATGTCAGCTACATGCAAATGGGCAAGAGATCCTTCAACAGCATGGAAGAAAATTTCTAGTAAAAAAGCAGAATTTTGGAGGTGGAGGACAACTCCTGAAGGCAATTTAAAGCAAACCTTAAGCAAAAATAAACATATGAGATAATGAATTGCATGTGTAGTACATAAAAGGAATAGAACATTAGTAGCAAAGAAAAGAGTCTCGTATTGTTTTCCAGTACAGGAAGAGAAGAAAAAAACTTTATCTATCACAGTTGTTATCTATGCAAAAGAGCTTCTCTGAGCTATTCGACCCACTGGGTGGAATATAGTCCTGTTTTCTGAAGCACTTGAACAGCCAAGAAACAGTGAGAGACAGTTTGAGATAAGGTTTTACTACAGGAGAGTTCAAAGGGTCGTTATTTCTGCTTTGTTTTATAGCTTTAAAGGGAACCAGAGAGGAATACAATGTAAAAATAGAAAAAGGCTTTTATACATACCTGGGGCTTCTTCCAGCCCCAGAAGCCTGGATCGCTCCCACGCTCTCATCCTCCGCTTCCTCTATCGCCGCTACCGGGCCCCGTCACTTCCGGCGGACGCGGCCAATTGTCCGCATCATAGGGGCTCTCTCCATGCCCTTACGCATGCGGCTGCACAGTAGGCAGTCGCAAGCGTAAGTGTATGGAGGGAGCCCCTGTGATGCGGAGAATTGGCCGCGTCTGCCAGCCGACTGGCGGTAATGACGGGACCCGGTACCGGCGAATCCAGGCAGCGGAGGATGGTGGCGTGGGAGCGATCTGTGCGTATGGGGCTGGAGGAAGCTCCAGGTATGTATAAAAGCTTTTTTTAATCATCTCTGGTTCTCTTTAGAAGAAGTATGGTTTTAAAACTGCAACTGTGACAGTATTATGCAACGATAAAAAAAAAATATATTATTGAAAATAAAAATATGAGACTCTTTTCTTTGATACTAATGTTTTATTCATTATCAGTACTACACATGCAATTCCTTATATCATACTTTTTCACTTCAGGGTTGCGTTCAAAGAGAGATACAAATTACAAAAACATTTATTTAATCTATTTTTACACTACTGCCAAATGTGTAAGGGAATATCTGATTGCTACATCTTTGAAGCAATCGAAAAGCTTTATAAACCTTGTCTCAACATTACCGGGCACTCTACTAGGCCAAGGAGTATTTAAAGAGCTCCAATGCCCACCAACTTTTGCTATAAGGGGGAAGAGGGCTTTGCTGGTGCCTTCACAAGGCTGCCCCGCCTACTGCTGGTAGGCATGGGGTTCTTTTAACTGGGGCTGAAAAGGACCTGCACACTCACAGAGCCTCCTACTGCTCACTCCTAGTTGCTATAGCTGAGGTTTGGGTGAGTGCAATTCCAGTAGAAAACCCCTATACTTTTTTCATTTGATTTTAGCTGAGCTGAACATATTTAGCTCTTGAGAAAGCATCCACTCCATGGTAACTGAAGCAGAAGGCTTAAGCAGCCTCATCAGATAACTAGCTGTGTTAATCTTGCCTAATGAATCAAACCTGCAAGTTTCCAATAAGGTACAACAATCAGTAATTATTTATCCACTGGTTATAGCAGCCTTCCTGAGCTTTAATGCATCAGGCCCATTGAGAGCTACTATTCAATGTTGTCACAGAATCAGTGCGAAAAAGCGTTTCTTGTTCCAAATGGCTACCTTGGAAGGAATCTGGTGCACTGGACCCTCTCTGGGGCAAACCCTAGAGAGGATGTATTGCTCTAGAAGCTCAAGAACTAACTTCTACTACAAAAGGGGTCCATAGTCCAGTTCCCCATAATAAAGTTCCAAAAAAATTCCAGAGAAGAAGTTGATACAACGATACAGTCATTCCACTTGTCCGGCAGAGGTGAATCCATCATGCTGGGCTAGAGGGCCCTGGCACTTGGCTCTCCGAGAGTAACCTCTGACAGTCTGTCCTCGCCAATGCAACAAGTGTTCACGCGTGAGACTGGCTTGTCAATAAAGTCAGCCCATTCAATTTTCTGGGTAGGAAAACAAAGTTTCAAGGCCAAATAAAACCCTAAGAACTGGGAGGAACAAAATATGCCCAAATAAATTTGCGATACGCTATACTAACATAACCAAAGGAATCCAGTCCGGGTGATAATACTCTGCTGCCACATCAGCAAAGCCAAAATAAAAAATTTAAGAAAAAAAATTCTCCTCAGCCCGGCCAAAATTCTCAGAACTGTGCACGATGAGCTCCCTTGCACCAATTTTGGTGTACTCTTTCTTAGCAGTTTCTGCACTGTGCCGATTTCTCCATAGCTGGGGTAAAAATAGGCTGCGGATGTTTAGTTACTAACGTCTTAAAGTCTAATGGCTCCAAATAAAAGATCATAAAACCATGGCTTCTGATATTTCCTCCTATCCACAGTGTAGCGTGATCTCAGCTTGCTTAGGAGTACTTGTCATTATCTCCATTTCCAAACATGCCTCCTATATATACAGCTGGTATGGAGATGATCTGTTCTTGACCACAGAAAATTCCATCTACAAGGGGCAATGTGGATTTCAAATACAACTGCCTCTAGGTGCTTCACCACTCTTCTAGGTCCCACAGAACATTAATCAAGAGGTTCTTGCACATTGCAATATTCCTTGTTCAGCCTTAGTCTCTACTCCATCTAGCACCCCCTGCTGACACATTAATGTACTACAGAGCTTTTTCATGGAACTTTCTAGTGCTGTACAGAGTAATTTAGGTAGCAATCAGGTAATTGAGTAACTCTTCTAGTGGTGCCTATTCCTTTAGTGGGTACAGCCCATAGTTCGGCAGATTAAAGCAACAAAGAGGGTACACTATTGGCTTGTAATATACTGGACTACGTGTTGTTCATCAGGACATCTATGGAGTGAAGCCTAAACCTGATAAAAATGAGTTTGCATAGCACAACTCACTTTTTCTTGATTATCTTAGCAGGACTTACAAGGGTAGTGGTGCACCTGGATATGTCTATGCTTCTCATTGTTGATTTCACACCTTCATACGTCATCAATTTTTCTGGACCGAAATTGGTCATTTCTAGTAGCCAACTAGATGGACACCATAGCCCTGATTCCACCAAGAGTTGGGCAAATTCTTTGTTGTTAAAGGGACATCTTGAAAAGAGTCACTCTTGGTAAATTTCAGGCCTTGACTCAAAATGATTAATAGGGATGGCAATGCTTAAGAGAACTCACGTAGAAGCATATTATCAGTTGGTAGCAGGAAAAAAGGGCGCCAGCTGAGGGTGGAAGAAAATGGCGACGCCATAGACTTTAATGCAATTTTCATTAATACAGCGAAAAAAGCAGAGAAAAGGGCGCCGCCATAGACTTTAATGCAATTTTCATTAATACGGCGAAAAAAGCAGAGAAAAGGGCGCCGTAATAAATATCGTTAACAACACTAGAACATTAAAGTTTTTTAAGTTGTTATCGTTTTAGAAGCTTGCAACGTTATAGTTTTTATCATATTATTTTGTTTGTATGTACAGATTTTACATTATAAAATATATAATCGTTTCTATGTGGAAAAGGGTGTGGTTAGGGTTAGGCAACACCAGGGGGAGTGGTTAGGGTTAGGCACTATCTGAGCGGCGGTTAGTTTTAGGCAACACCAGGGGTGGTGGTTAGGGTTAGGCACCACCGGTGGGGTTAGGTACCACCAGGGGGGGTGGATAGGGTTAGACAACCCCTGGGGGGGGGGGTGGTTAGGGTTAGGCACCACTAGGGGAGTGGTTAGTTTTGGGCACCACCAGGGGAGGGTTCTGTGTGAGAGTAGGGTTGGGTTAAGCTGTATTATTGAATTACATAACGATTTTTAACGTTAATATCTTTTTCGTTATTATTTCCCATCTGTTTTAACAACAGAATTTATCGTTCACCAAGTTTGACAACAATGTTTATCATTATCAGATTTCGTTATCCACGGCACCATTTCGTTATCCAGCCGGGCCCTTTTTTCAGGGCGCCCCTTTTTCATGCACGCGATCAGTTTGATCATTTGATAGATTTGTATGGTTCTGATTTGCTGTGATGACTATCTGGTTTAGCACATGATCATGACCAGCAAATCAGAGCCTTACAAATCTATCAGCAGATCAAACTAATCACATGCTTTTACATGAGTTTTCCTAAGCATTGCCATCCCTAATGATAAATGAGTAAGATATTTAAGTAGTGATAGGAAAATTTTAAAGCAAACCTGTTCAGTTCACAACACTTTTAAACCTTAATTCCTTCCTTGGAAGCCACCCAATCAGGCGAAGACTGAATAGAGGCCCTGACCATTTTGCATAGTGCTTTCCTCCATCTTTTCCTGTCATACACAAGCTAATAGGATCACCTTAGATGCCAATAACAGTGCTTACATTAGCTAGAGAATGGCAGGAAGGGGTGCTGTAAGTCTTCTCCAAATCAGAGAGGTCAGTTCCTCCATAAACAGATCCCCTGAAACTGAGAGTCTCCCCAGTGTGCGTAAGAATGATCTAGAGTATAAAAAAGATTTGCAAGTTTATAAATGTGCAAACATTGACAGGTTGATTCTGGAGTGCAGTTTTGGGCAACAGAACTGAATCCTCCATAGTCTGTGGAAAGATTAATGCTATAAAGAAAATCACCATCATTCTCCCCAAATTAGTGGTCATGTGACCACTGAGCTCCTTCCTGTTCATTCCAAAAGTGAGGCTCTACATGTCATGCTAGTATCACAGTGCTCCACTAATCTGTAAGCATGGTTGTGCACAGTATTGTCCTGCAGCACATACAAGCTTATGAAGGAACGAGCTGAGTGGTCTTGTTATTGCTGATTTCTGAAGTTTTCAGAAATGTAGACAACAAACCAACAAACGTTGATTGCGGTAATATCTTTAATGACTAACTGTACATGTTTCATTGCAAGCTTTCGAAATGTTAAGTATCTTCTTCAGGCATGATTATAGTAGTAGCTGGATAGTGTACTGGTTAAGGGATACTGCCATTGACATGGGAGACCAGGGTTCCAGTACCTATTCAGTAAGGAGTTCAAGGTAACACTGCAGGGTGGCATCTTGAGCGCGTCCCAGTGGCTGCAGCTCTTGAGCGCTTTGAGTCCGACAGAAGAAAAGCACTATACAAATGTTCAAATTATCATTATTATACAAAACTGGGTCAGAACCAGATGTGTATAATGCCTGAAGAAGAAACTTAACATTTTGAAAGCTTGCAATAAATCATGTACAGTTAGCTGGATAGTGTACTGGTTAAAGAGACTCAGAGATGAGTTATAAGGCCGTTTTTTAACTTACCCGGGGCTTCCTCCAGCCCCATAAGCATGGATGCGTCCCTCGCTGTCCTTCTGCGGTCTTCTGTTCAGCCGCGGTGAGCCCCGGGAACATGCTCAGTGACGTGCGTCCGGGTGTACTGTGCATGCGCAGTAGGTCGGCGCATGTACAGAAGACCCAGACTGGCTTTGACTGAGCCC
The DNA here is from genome assembly GCF_040937935.1 of Hyperolius riggenbachi. Classification (NCBI taxonomy): domain Eukaryota; kingdom Metazoa; phylum Chordata; class Amphibia; order Anura; family Hyperoliidae; genus Hyperolius; species Hyperolius riggenbachi. Next base: position 82,921,756 of record NC_090654.1, read on the forward strand.
ATTACCAGGGCTCACCGCGGCAGAATGGGAGACAGTAGGAGGACGGCGAGGGACGCATCCATGCTTATGGGGCTGGAAGAAGCCCCGGGTAAGTAAAAAAAACTGCCTTATGACTCATCTCCGAGTCTCTTTAAGGGCTCTACCTCTGACACAGGAGACCTGGTTTCAAATCTTTGCTCTTCCTGTTCAGTAAGCCAGCACTTATTTAGTAGGAGACCATTGGCAAGACTCCCTAACACTGCTACTGCCTATAGAGCTAGTGGCTGCGGCTCTGACGCTTTGAGTACGCCAGGAGAAAAGCACTATATAAATGTTATTTGTCTTGTCTATGTCTTATCATTAAGGTATTACCGGAATCATCATTTTATGTCTGCATTTCTGCTCCTCGACTAACAGTGGACTATACTTCGCTCGAAGTTTTAAGGTGAGATAATAACTTTTATAGTACTACTCATTCCACAATCAGCAGGTGGTGGGAGCCCAGACCCTCGAATTGTACAACTGTAACGTATTGTAGCTTAGCCAAGGCCAGGATGGCATAAGTTCTCTGCAATGTATCTAATACATAAACAATGGGTATCTGCAGTGTTATTTGAGTTGTCCATCTCGAGGGTTCAATTAAGAAAGTTAATGATGAGATGGCACTTTGAAAAGTAGCAGACATAGCCTGCGGCATGGACTTAGCAAAGGGATTAAATTGACGTTCAATAGTAATCTAATTGACAAGGATCTTCAAGCTGAAATGCGAGTAGCCGTCATCTCATCAGCCTGCCATAAGAACGTCAATAAAGAGCATTTGGCAGCCAGTCATCATATTTTGGCCGGGCACGGCACATCACTTTATACAAATAAGAAAAGAAAAAAATAAGTCAAAAGACAAAATAGCAATCTAAAAGGAAGTAGAGAAGCTATAAAATTGGTAGGGAGTGTTGTAGGTGTTTCCAACAGTCTTTGTGCTCATTTCAGATGTTCATATTGCATGAGTTACCACATGTAGTAACTTCGGGTTGTATCCACCTGGGAGGCTTTGCCCTCTGCCGTCCCATCTTTGTCCTTGTCGCTGTCACCTTCCCACAGGCTGATGAGTGGGGGATACAGCTCATTAAGCGGAATCGATGATGTCTTCTGCATGTATTTCTTCAGGGAATGGCGATAGTTTTTCCGCTGGAATCTTTTTGCTGCATAAACGGAAACAGAAGCAAAACTGATGAGGGCAAAAACAGAGCCCATAACTGCAGCCAGAGCTGCGCTGGTCTCCTGGTCTGTGACAGCCAGTGAATAGGATGCTCCCTTGGTGGTGACATTGATGCAGGCCCTCTGAGCTTGTTGATGTAGGCCAGAGACTGTTAGACACACCTCATACTCCGTGGCTGGCTGGAGATGGGTCAAGTTGTATTCATGGACGTCAGCAGGAACGCGAGCTGTGTATGTGATGTGAGGGTTGTCTATCTTCATGGTGGCCGAAGACCATTTTAGATTAGAAGCTAAAACACTGGAGCTAACCTTCCAGGACACCAAGACAGAGCTGGCCTCTGTCTGTTGGATATACAACCTAAGAGCCTGTGATGCATCAAGAACAGTCCCATTGATACGCAGTGTGGCTACCCTGGTGTCTGCGCCTTCAGAGTTTTGTGCCACACATGTGTAACGGCCAGAGTCCTCCACTTGAACACTGATGATCTGGAGTGTGCCTTCACTACTTAGCTGTAATTTATCAGAAAGAGTCTCTGTAGTGACCTTGTGCCCTAACGGGGTAACCCAGTAGATTTCTGGTTCAGGTTCTGCCATAGCTCGGCAGTCCAAAGAGACAGTCATGCCCAAATCCAGGTTGAGGTGGCTTGGAAAGGTATCCTGGGCAATCATGGGGAGACACTGCTCTCCAGCGGGGTCTTGAGCCAATGCTTCTTTCACAGGTTGACCTCTGTACTCTGGGGGCAGTGCACAAAACATAGACAATGGCTCCATGAAACGTATGGTGGTTTGGTTGGAACCCATCCAGTGGAGGACACAGTCACAGCGCAGTGGATTGCTGTGGATACTGATTTCACGAAGATTTGGAAGGGACTCTACTGTCCCCTTGTAGACAGAATTCAGTGCATTATTGTTCAGCATCAAGCTTTCAAGTGTAGGCACATTACGAAAGGCCGAACGGTGGATGTAGGACAATTTTGGATTGTTCGTGGCTTCAAGCTTTGTCAGCTCAGGGAGATTGTCTAGAGCATAACGGTCAAGAGAAACAAGCTCTGCCATATTGTTGATCCCTAGCTCCTTCAGACGTAGCATGTTTTTGAAATCTCCTTCTTGGACCTTTCGGATAGGATTTTTGTTTAGGTCCAAAAATTTTAGATTGGGCAATTTTTGCAGAGCTGGCTGGGGCACTTTACTTAGTTTATTGTCATAGAAAGATAAGCTTTCCAAGTTATCCAGTCCTAGAAAAGCATTCCCTGGAATGTCACTTAGGTACATCCCTGCCAAGACCAAACTTCGCAAATTGCTAAGAGGTTTGAAGTTTAAATCCAAAATACCAATCACAGGGTTCTCCCCAATCATTAATATCTCCAAATTGGGTGTGGATTCAAACCAGCGGCTGTCGATAATCCTTAACTTGTTTGAATTTAGGTGCAGACGGAGCAAATTGCGTAAACCTGAGAAGGCACTGGGTGAGATAGAACTCAACTGGTTGTGATTGATATAGAGTTCCTCGAGATTGGTCAAGTCTTGCAAACAGTAGTCAGCCATCTCAAAAATTTGATTTTCCTCCAAGTGCAGAGTTGTGAGCTGACTAAGATTGGATAAACCCACATCCTGGATGGAGGTGATGTTGTTCTGTGAAAGATCAAGTTCCGTGAGGTTTAGTAGCTGTTGCAGTTCTCCATTAGTCCGTTCAATGTTGTTGCTTTGCAGCAGAAGGACCTGTGTATCTACAGAAAGGTTCACAGGGATTCTTGTCAAGCGCAGATCATTACAGTCCACAGTTTTGGCCTCACGGTAGGTGGACTGTGGAGTAAACCATGGGCGATTACCACAGACGCAGAGCTGTGGGCACTCAATTGCTGGAAATGAGGATTCTGCTGTTGGGACGATGAGGAGTCCAAGGACGAGCTGGCAAACAGCCAGAACAATAGCATTTCTCTTATCCATGTTCACCAAAGTAACAAGATGCAGAAAGCAGGGCAAATGGTTATAAGATGGCTTTTTGCGTCAATTTCTTGATCAAAATGCAGAGAAGTGGAAATCACCTGGAAGGAAGAACAAACAGGAAAAATTAGCAAACCACTAAACTAAAAAGTAAATGTTAACAATGTGTGAACAAGAGCTACTAACAATATTGTCAACAATTTAAATAACGGCGTTCCGAAAAAAAAACCCTTTCCTGTACAAACACACTGCTCGGCTGTAGGCTGAAGAGTCGGTTTGAAAGAGGTTTCACGTGATCAAAGGTTTGCGTGCAGCAGATTACGTGATAACTGCTGTGATAGCAGTTATCACGCTTTAGTGAATCAAGCCCAAAATGTGAGTGTGTACAAGCTTCAAAGGACAACTGTAGTGAGAGGCATATGGAGGCTGCCATATTTTTTTTTCCTTTTTAGCAAAACCAGTTGCCTGGCTGTCCTGCTTATCCTCTGCCTCTAAAATTTGTAGCCATTTAGATCAGGTGTTTCTGAAATTATTGTCAGATCTGACAAGATTAGCTGCATGCTTGTTGCTGGTGTGATTCAGCCACTACTGCGGCCAAGTAGCTCAGCAGGGCTGCCAGGCAACTGGTATTGTTTAGAAGGAAATAAATATGGCAGCCTCCCTATTCTTCTCACTTCAGTGGTCCTTTAAGGGGAAGAGGAAGAGGAAGAGGAGGGAGGGAACAAAAGGGACGGGAATCAAAGGAGGAATACAGACGCACTGGGGAGTAAGGAGATAAGAGGAGAAGAAAAAAAGGACTAGGGAAATGCATGGATAGAGGCGATTCACATTTCAAACTATAGGGAATTTTCAATTTTGTCATCTGAAACAATCGTTTGTGATTGTCTCGGGTGAGTAAGTGCAGGTGTCTCCCGACTTTGTTGGCCTCTTCCTTTGCATGACTCTTGCCTGATTGCTTTTATCTGCTATAGTCCTTCTGCCTGTCCTCCCTCCTCCCCTCTCCACATAACAGAACAGACTGCTCAGCAGATAGCCAAACAGTGGGTCTGTACAGCAATCCTTCCAAAAACCAAGCATAAACATCTGTTATGGGCATCAGTTATTGCAAGTGTGTAATTAGCTTCGGGTACACCTCTTAGATCTTATGACAGGCGGTAGTGCATTCAGCAGTATAACAGTAATGGTGGTCATACACATATCAATTTTCCCGTATGATTTCTGGCAGATTCAATCACTCTGATTGAATCTGTTAAAAAAATCTATTGCTCCAACAAATCCGATCAATTGATTCTTACCTACGATCAATCAATCGAACAGAAGATTTGCATTGATTAGGTCAGGGCAGAAGCAGGAGCGACTGACAGGCCATAACGCTGCACTGCGGTGCAATGCTGCAGTTTGGTTGATTTTTCAATAAATTTACTGCTGAAATCTATTGAAAATTCATGTGCTGTGTATGGTAGGAATCAATTCCTCTCATACTGCACATCGCTTTTACTATTGTTTTCCCTTTGGACAAGATAGGACAAATAACATTTTTATTGCGCTTTTCTCCTGGCAGACTCAAAGCGCTTGCGAGGCACTAGCAGGCAGTAACAAAGTTAGGGAGTCTAGCCCAAGGACCCCTTACTGAATAGGTGCTGGCTTACTGAACAGGAATAGCCGAGATTGGAACCCAGGTCGCCTATGGCAGAGAAAGAACCCTCAAGGTGGCCATACTTTAGGCGACTTGGCGGCCGATCGACCATCCGATTAGATTATTATAATCAAATTGGATGAAAATCGGTGCCATCAAGTACATGTCCGACCGACAATGTGATCAATATCGGCTCTGAAATTGGACTCCTAGTCGATCACGCATGTTGCAAGATGTTCTGCCTACTTGCTCGATCGGGTGCGTGGAGGGAACGGCGTGCGCTGTCCCCCCTAATGACAAATGTCCCCCCGGTTCCCAGGTGCAATGTGTACATTACCTTTCTGCTGCCCCCACTTGTCCCCGCAGGCTCCGGGTGCATCCCACTGTACATACACACGGCCATGTTATTAGGCAACCACATGGCGCACGTGTATGGCGAGTAGAGTGCGCCCAGAGCCTGCGGAGACTAGCATAGGCAGCGGAAAGGTAATGTATACATTGCACCTGGGCACTGGGGAGACACTATCATTAGATGTGACAGCGTCGGAGCAGCGAGGCGGACGTATGCGGCACACAAGCCCGATTCCCAAGAGATTTCATGCTGAAATTGATTGGGAATCGGTCTGTTGTGTACGGGCAGCTGACAGATCTCTCTCTTATCAGATTCAAATAAAGAGAGAGATTCTCGCCGGGGGATTCTCTTGGTCGAATCTGCCCATACATCGCTAGAGGTATGGCGACCTTTAAAAGACAACTTTAACTAGAGGCATTTGGAGGCTGCCATATTTATTTCCTTTTAAACAATACCAGTTGCCTGGCAGCCTTGCTGGTCTAGTTGGCTGCAGAAGTGTCTGAATCACACCAGAAACAAGCATGCAGCTACTGTAATCTGGTCAGATCTGATAATAATGTCAAAAACATCTGATATGTTGCTTGCTTGTTCAGGGACTATGGCTAAAAGTATTAGGATAGCCAGGCAACTGGTACTGTTTAAAAGGAAATAAATATGGCAGCCTCCATATCCCTCTTGTTACAGTTGTCTTTTAACCAGCAGCCCTGTTTCTATGGGCATGCAAATAGTGCAATCGCCCAGGGCGCCGGATTGAGCGGCAGGAGTGGGGGCGCAGCGGCGGGGGGAGTGGGCATAGCTAGTTACAACTCACCTACCACGATCCCTGCACCCAGCCTCTTATCTTCTTCCACTCCCGGCGTCCATCGTGGTGGTACCTGCGTCCCCTGTGAAAACGTGACCGTCATCACAGGAGGAGCTGTTACCAATGTGACAGACGCCGGGAGAGGAAGGAGATAGAGACTGCGGGAGATCGCGGAAGGTAGAAGAGTTGTAACTATGCTATACCCGCACCCTCGCCGCTGTGCCTATGCTGAAGGCACCTACCTATCTAGCCTATATTCGAGGCACCTACCTATCTAACCTATACTGGGGGAACCTACCTATCTAACCTATACTGGGGGTACCTACCTATCTAACCTATACTGGGGGTGCCTACCTATCTAACCTATACTGGGGGCACCTACCTATCTAACCTATACTCGGGGCACCTACCTATCCAACCTATACTCAGGGAACCTACCTATCTAATCTATACTCAGGGGAACCTACCTATCTAACCTGTACTGGGGGCAACTATCTAACCTATACTGGTGGCAAGTGGCAACTATACGGGCTACCCTATACCAGATTTACCTACCTAGCTAACCTATATTGGGGCCTAGGGGCAACTATGCCTTGCTACCTATACAGGGTGGGGACCTATAGCTGGCTAACTATACTGAGGGCAACTAGATCTGGCTAACCTATTCTGTGTGCACCTATACCTGGCACCAAGGGGGAGAGGGCATGATATTTACACCCTCACCCTGGGTGAAATTTAGTCTAGAAGCTGCCCTGTTAACCAGTACAACCAGTCCACTATCCAGCCATTTTAGAACCCACAAAAGATGCAGGGTTAGGGAAGCTTTAGAAACCTGAGAGTACAGTGTATGCATGTTACCCCAGACTGTTCTGATATTCTATAAGCAGGAATGCATTATGCAAGCGTGAGCACTCTGTGATACACATGTTAATTGTTATCAATCACATCCAGACCTGACCTGCCATTCAGAACACAAACAAGTGACAGATTAGGAACTCATGGTGACTCTTATCGAGTCCATCACAAGAGAGCTCACTCTGTCCTATTGATACACAAATATCCCGACAGCTGGGAGGGTGACCTGCTACAGAGGGCAGAGAGCAACACATCATTATATTAACTCCATGTCCCAGGAGGCCACAGCTTGTGCCTAGCCTCAAATGCCAGGATATTTAAAGGAACACTCACCTATATATATATATATATATATATATATATATATATATATATATATATATATATATATATACACACTAAATAAACTAAGGCTGTAAGTATACACGGACACATCTGCAGCTGCTTGTGCACACCACAACCACCGCATTAAGCCACTGCTCACAATGGCGTCGCCTACACTAATTCACCACCCACACAAAGACAGAGCAAGATTACCCAAAGGCAATCTAGGCAGGTGACTGGGGCCAACTGGGTGTCAGGGGGCCCAACTGCAACTTCCTTTGACCCCACTCCAATCTCAGATTAACAAAAGAGCCATAACAGGGAGCCAAAGCTACTACCTTGCCTTGGGCCCCATTTAATCTTAATCTGCCTCTACACTAAATTGGGTCCACAATGCAAACATCACCAGGACTCCAAAGCCTGTGCCACCCACACAATGCCACCACTCACACCGCAAAACAAAAGCTGTAAGTATGCATGGACGCACCTACGCACGCAATTCTTTAGAGAATCGGGGGTATGCTGGTACATAATGTATATAGTACATAAATATGTCCAAGGTGTCCTTAAAGAGAACCAGAGACGAACAAAGTAATAGATTTATACATACCTGGGGCTTCCTCCAGCCCCATCAGCATAGATCGCTCCCACGCCGCCGTCCTCCGCTGCCTCTAACTATTGTACTGCGCTGGCACGTGCGGAAAGCAGGCGCCAGCGAGACTGAGGGAGTTCCTGTGGATGCGTACAACTGGCCGCGTCCAGCGGAACTGACGGGGGCCCAGTACCAGCGATAAAGGCAGTTGAGGACGAAGGCGTGGGAGCGATCCATGCCGATGGGGCAGGTTTGTATAAAAAATGTGTCATTTTCCAGGTCTCGTTCATCTCAGGTTCCCTTTAATGATAAAATTTTTAGCGAACAATCATATTTTCAATAAGATCATTCAAAACTGAAAGTATCATATTTAATTGGTCCACAACATTAAAAGTTTTAAACTATTCCTGACATCAAAACCAGCTGCGATTGTATCTATGAAAAATCCACCACGCCAATCGTCCACTTCTTTAAGGAAACGATCGATAATGCGATTATTCAGGATCAATAGGGCCCATCAGCCTCTCTGCCTTTATGCAATATAATCCCCTTTGCCCCCTACAGTAATCCTTTAAGGGCTGGATTCACTAAACCGTGATAAATCAAATATCACACCTTATGAAAATATAAAACACATCTTATCAAAGTTAATACGCCTTATCAGAGTAGCATAGCATCCGCTACGAACTTATGTCTGCTAATTGGCAATGGCACTGCCCTGAGCCCCTGCGGGTTCGTAGCGCTTGCTAGGCTACTCTGATAAGGCGTGTTAGCTTTGATAAGGTGTGATATGTTTGAAAAGGTGTGATATCTTTTCATAAGGTGTGATATCTTTTCATAAGGTGTGATATTTGAGTTATCACGGTTTAGTGAACCCTATGAGCGCGTTCATTTTTTTCAAGCACTGGCGATTTTAATAAGCGCTTTAAAAGTGCTTGTGTAATGTTGCTCTAAGTGAGTGTTCTCCCATGAGCGATGGGCTTTCTTTCCGAGCGCAAGCGCGGGTCCTGCACCATTTCCTGAGCATTTGCGCTTCAATGCAAGGTAGAGGAGAATGGCTAAGCGTTCTAAAAAGCGATTTGAAAAGCGATTTTGTGAGTGCTATTGATCACAATGTATATTAATTACATTCAGTTCGAGGTCAAAGAGTTCACTTCCTGATTGTTTTCAGGAAGAAAAACTCAAATTGCCTAACAAAAGCGCTTAGAAAGGCTCTTCTAAAAATCGCAGATCGCTCTGAAAGTGCAGGGAAAAGCGCTTTAAAAAGCGTTCACAAAGCGCTCAGCGCTTGCAATTGCGCTGGTGATTTGGAATGTGAACAAGGCTTAACTGTCCTTTATAGGAGCTCCCAATCTAATACCTATCAATAGTCTATCAATAGTCTGAGCCATTTAGATGGCGCGATAGATAATTTCGGACACGTCAGATCTCCCGCCCGATCGTTTCGCTACTCGATTCCGCATTGAGATAATGGAAAAAGATAAGAAAAACGAGTGGAAGATAAGAGAAATGCCTGCGGAATCGAGCGGAGAATCGATCGAGTGGGAGAATCGAGCGGCAAAATCGAGCTGTGTATTCCCAGCATAAGGGGGAAGGGGGGAGCAATTAAGGTCCATACAAACGTTAGATTAAAGTCGGCGTGCACAAACAAGCGACGCGCTCAAATGACAATACCCAGCAAAAAGAAATTACAGGTAGTTTAAACGACATTGTTCGCACGCACCAATATTCCAAACCATTATGTGAATACACCATATAAAATGTGTGCAAGTTGCATTTTACACAACATATGGTTGCGTGCTCTGGAACAATGTTTATTGAATAACAATGTACTGTATATACCAGCCGATTGGACAATATCTTCCCGTAGTTGTCGGAAGTTGATCGGCCAAAATAAGCAGTTGGTTGTCGTCATTTAACTACAATTTTTTATACCAATCGTTATCTGATACAGCAATATCTGTTATTCAGAGCTCATTCAGTATTGTGCTGTGCTAAAATCCATCACTTGGGACAGGGACTTCACAGGCAGGCAGTACAGCAATAAGGGACATGCTTCCAGCTACTTTATTCATTCTGGTAATGGAGTTCTGTTCTAATATAAGAAAAGGTTTGGCTGTAACTACAACATCAAACCCATCTCCAATAAATACACCACCCAATAGCTTTAGCCAGAAAACTGCCTGGATGTTACCTTTATTTCATTATAAGCCATTTACAGCTCATAATCCTGTTTGAAAAGCATGGTTTCCTGACCTGAGGCAGCCCAGCTGAAAATGCAATGTGAATTCTGTGGCTAGAGCTACTGCTGCACATGTCAGTATCATGCATGTATAGAGGCAGGGCACAGACCGAGCTCATAGCCCCCAACTGTCCCTCTTTCTGAGGGACAGTCCCTCTTTGGGAACCAAATCCCTCTGTCCCTCTTTCTTTCTTATATGTCCCTCTTTTAAAGAGAAACTCCGACCAAGAATTGAACTTTATCCCAATCAGTAGCTGATACCCCCTTTTACATGAGAAATCTATTCCTTTTCACAAACAGACCATCAGGGGGCGCTGTATGACTGATATTGTAGTGAAACCCCTCCCACAAGACGCTCTTGAGTAGGTACTCCTGGCAGTTTCCTGTCTGGGAACCTTGCTGCATTGTGGGAAATAGACGTTTACAGCTGTTTCCAACTGCCAAAAATCATGTAGCAGCTACATCACCTGCCAATAGTAAAAATGTCACCATGTAATAAATATCAGAATGTAAATCAGGGATTTATACGATTTTACAATGGGCAAACACTGACTAAATCATTTATATATAATTTATTGAAAAAATGAAGCACTTTTTTTAATACATTATTTTCACTGGAGTTTTTCTTTAAGACTGATGTACAGATCTGTGTTGATATGCATATTTTTCTACTGAAAAATATGTTTAATTGACTCTAAACGTTATTCCAATCAATTAAATTGATATAATTCTTATTTTCAAATGTTAAAATAAAGAAAAACTAATGATAGAGACGACCATCGGGTTTTGGAATGGTAAAACTACAGCTCTTGATTGTGAATTTTTTGTGATACGCATAGTGATGGGTGTGGTGGGGGCGTGGTTATAAGTGTGAAAGGGGTGTGTCTCAAAGTGTCCCTTTTTCTTTTCTCAAAATGTTGGGATGAATGCGAGCCGCAGCCGTCAGATAAGATCGCAGAGGTCCGAGCTACAAACTCATGTTGAAGGTGATCCTCACAATGAGATTTATTTACAGATGTGGCAATTTGCTGATTGCTAGTTTGTGGGGGAAAAAAAATCCCTTTTCAGATTACTATATTTGTTAAACTGAAAATCAACGGAAAAGATTGCTACCCCTCATTAAAAGCTCTGACCCAGCTTGGTTGCAGCTACTGTGCATATGCGGCTCCATCTGGGCGCTTCCTTGAATGCACACCCATGGCTGGGAGCATTTTGTGCATGTGCTGATACAATGCTTTATGAACCACACGTGTGCAGAATGCTCCCGGCAATGGCAACATGATCGAGGAGTTGCTCAGGCTGGTCCACTCATGCGCAGTAGCTGTCACCCAGCCAAGCTTTTTATGAGGGGTGACAGAAAGAAAATGGAGGAGACCCAGAAGACATAGAGGGCCCTCTAAGACCATGAGGGCTGGAAGAAGCCCTAGGTAAGTAAAAGTCAACTTTTGTATCCAGTTTAGGTGTACTTTAAGTTTTGGCATGCACTATAGGCTACACGGCAGGAGGGTGGAGAAGGGCGGTGCTTTTTTTAAACACCGTTTGCCACTTTTACTGCAGACTGTCAGTCATGAAATAACGGTATGCGGCTGCAATAAAAGTCTATGGGCTGCTTCCCGAATCCTGTGGATTTGTCTAGCGAGAAGTAATGGCTACTCCGTGTGAACTGGCGGTGCTGCAGGGCGAAATATTTAGCTCAATTACGGTACCTGCAATCAAGCACAGATCACAGAGTGCAAAACACCATCACTCTCTAAATGTCTGGCCTTATAAATATGTGATTTAAATTTTAAAAAGTGACCAATACAATTTTTTTTATATTACTGTCTACTTTCTTTAAAAATGATTTTTTGCCTTTAAAAAGGGGTTCATCTGACATGACAGTATTATTATTGTGGGCAGCACAGTGGCGTAGTGGTTAGCACTTTCATCTTGCAGCGCTGGATTCCCGATTCGAATCCCAGCCAGGGCACTATCTGCTAGGAGTTTGCATGTTCTCCACATGTCTGTGTGGGTTTCCTCCAGGCACTCTGATTTCCTCCCACATCCCAAAAACATACAGATAAGTTAATTGGCTTCCCCCTAAAACTGGCCCTAGACTATGACACATGCACTACACGATACATACATAGACATATGACTATGGTTGGGACTAGATTGTGAGCTCCTCCGAGGGATAGTTAGTGACAAGACTATAAACTCTGTATAGAGCTGCGTAATATGTTGGCACTATATAAAAATACTTAAAGAGGAACTCCAGCCTAAACAAACATACTGTCATTAAGTTATATTAGTTATGTTAATTAAAATAGATAGGGAATATAATCTCTTACCCACCCTGTTTTAAAAGAACAGACAAATGTTTGATTTCATGATAGCAGCCATCTTTTTGGTTGTAAGGAGGTGACAGGGAGCATGAGACACAGTTCCAACTGTCCTGTGTCCTGAGCACCTCTCCCAGTTGCTAGGCAACGTGAACAACAACATAGGAAATCCCATCATGCTCTGCAACAGCATCAGGGAAAAAAAGCCCGGGCTGTTTTTCTTTTATGGGTGGAGCTTAGGTAAAAATGCAGCTGAAAATGATGCTTTGGTAAGAAAAAACAAAGTTCTGATGCTGTGAAACTGTTAAAGAAACACCAGACCTTTTCAGTTCTGCTGAGTAGATTTTTAGTCCGGAGGTTCACTTTAAAGAAAATAAATATCTATACAGTGAGGAAATCTTCTAAAGCACTTTAAAGTGAACCTGAACTCTTGCACAGGAGAGAAGGAAAGCATATCGAAATGCACCCTGTTTGAGAGTTTTTAGCCTGTCTAACTTCCCGTCATCTGTGACTAATCACAAGTCTAATTTGATCCCTCAGCTGTGTCATCTGGCTGCCATGGCAGAGAGCTAATTGGTAAACACAGGATGTTAACAATGGCCTCAATTCACTAAGCTTATCTCCTGTCTTTAATAACGTTTCTAGAGTTATCGCCCTGGTGATCAGGCATGTAGTATTCAGGAAACATTTGACCTCAGGCATACCTAAAGTTAACTCTTCTGACTTTAAATTAACTCTTCAATCCTTAAAATAACTCCAGAGTTAAAGACAGGCTGCGTGTGAAAATAACTACAGAGGAGGTAAAATAACTACAGAGGAGGTAAATTAACTACAGAGGATGTAACTTAAGGAATGAAGAGATAAGATAACTCTCTCACTGTGTGGAGGTAAGTTTTCTCTTGCCTTATTATCTCCAGCATGATCTTAGTGAATTGAGGCCTATATGTCTGCTTCCATGACAGCAGGAAGTAGACACTGCAGATTTATTGCAGGATTTGTATCAGCTGTAACAAAGCAATGTTTTTCGTTAAAGGTTATTATGCTGTTGCTTATCTTTTAGGGCTGAGAGGAAGTTCTGAGTTCAGGTCCGCTTTAAAGAGCCAACAGTCATGTCAGATTCTATTTTCCTTAACACAGTCTAATTGTGGGAACACACACGTTATAATTGTTCTGTTCGATTTTACTGCAAGTCAATGATAACAATTGTTTATACAGAAAAACAAAATGTCACATTCTAACTGTCAAATTAACCTTTTTTTTTTTTTTTTTTTCTTTTTTTTTTTTTTAGATTGGGCATGCTGGATGATTCGGACCAACTTTACAAGAATTGTGTCGTGCAAGATATTGTCAAATTGTATTCACACTGAATAAATTGTAAATTATATGTACCTATTCATTACATAATGCACTTTACATACTGTTTGTAAATACAACAAAAAGATGGAATTATGAAATAGTGTGTGTATGTGTATAAAAGAAATTATAGAAATAGTATGATCTGTAATGTGAAAATAATATATATGGAATAGTGATTGTAAGGTAGAATTTTAATTAAATCTGACTGGACTGAACTGTATTGTACTTGATTTATTTATTTTAACAGAATTGTATTGTGTGTGATAACACATGCGTTTTCTGCAATCCGGCACAATGCTGGCGATTTTGCAAAGTGAGGTCCCTGCCTAATGCTGAACAGAGAATAAGGATGCATGAGGTATTGGTAGATGTACAGAGATGTTACATTTGAAAAATCCATTCTAAGAAAGATATTCATATTAAACATTTAAGGCTGCTTTCACAGTAAGATGTTACAGGCGCATGTTAGTGCAGCCTGTAACGCAGCCCAACGCACAGTAATGAAAAATCAATGGGCTGTTCACAGTGCCCACGTTGCGTTACATTGTAACACTGCACGTTAAGTGAAAGTACTGCATGCAGTACTTTATACACGTTATTAGCCGCGTTAGACTGTGTTCACATGCTCAGTAATATGTTTTTTTTTTATACTATCGTGCAGGAGAGGAGGCGGGGAGAGTCCGCTATTGTAGCCAGCCACATGGCTACTTAATATTTACTGCACTGCAGTGTTTTCTTCCTGGAGCGACCGCTGATTGGCTGGCGGGACCACGTGATGCGGAGTGTTCCGATCACAAGGTCTCCGCATCGCATAGGACAAAAAAGGCGCACCAAGAGCTGCATAACGCTGCTCTTAGTAGAGTCCTCATTCAACACCACCAGGCTTTGCGTTAGGGGACGTTATGCGACCTATAACGTCCCCTAAAATGCAACGTCTTGGGGTGAAAAAGGCCTTAAAAATCAAAATGTTTCTCAATCCAACCAACTTTTTCACCATATTTGATGGGGTTTTTTTGTTTTTTTTTACAAAATTGTGGCAATCACACGTGTATGGTCCTTCACATAACTTCCTCTGAACTTTCAATCAATCCAAATATTGGTTTCAAATAAAAATTAAATTAAAAAAATTGTAACGTATGGCAAACTTAAGGCTAATTTTGGGGAAACCAATTAAAATGATCAGTATGTTTTTGGTGTGTGAACAGAAAACCACATAAATGCAGAGAGAACATGCAAACTATATGCTGATAATGTCCTCCTGACCCAGATTTAAGCAGGGGTGTAACTGTGAATCATGGGACAATCCAAGTGAAATGTCGTTTTGGGCCCCCCCATACATTCACCTCCACTTTCACATGGTAACTCACTGCCAGTGGTCATACAATAAGCAAGGCCGGATGTATGCTTTTTGTGCCCTAGGCCAAGTATGTTTTGACTTGCCTTTCTCTCCCATTCCATGTGCAGCCCCCTCTTCTATGTGTAACATCCATGTACAGCAGCCACCGCTCTTTCTTGAACAGCTCCCTTGGGCATCAGTTTCTCTTTTTCATGTGTTGCTCCCCATTTTCAGCCTCCTCTTTCATATGCAGCAACCCCTCTTTCATGTTCAGGTGCCGTCTTGGGCTGCAGCCACCCAAGGCCTGAACGTTCGTGGCCTTTCCAGAAATCCAGCCCTGATAATCAGAGTGGCCTCCATGGCTCACCATCCACAGCAAGTGTAGCCATAACAACACTTGTTCTATAAGTATGGGATCCTGTATTGATGTTAAAGGGAGTATTTAGGGCCCTCCAGAGCCCCTGGCCCCCTGTGGCTGCAGGGGCTGCTACCCTAGCAGTGATGCCTCTGCCCAGCGCTGAAAGGCAAGAATGCTGTCCAATATGCCACGTGCCACACAGGAGATGAAGGAATTTATGCACAGATAAAAATGAGCTCTCTCACCGACTACCTGCAGAGGGCTAGGAGAACCCTGCTGCCTGGGGATAGGCTTCAGAGAAAAGATTATGAAACAACTACTGTATATTATGAAAGGCACTGAAAGAGAGACGTTCTTTGGCATCCTCTATAAACTTTCTCCTCAGCTGCAACCATTAGTAGGAGGGGGTGATACTCTAATGCACAGTATAGCTATCTACAGTACTACGGAGAAACCCTGGCCTGCACAGTTCTGGCTACACTATACACAAGCTGGTCCTCTGGATTCCAGTAAGGAGTGGATGGTTATGCCAGGAGACACATGAGGAGGAGGGCAGCAGACTGTGCGTAGGGTAACCGTGGCAGCCGTCCCTGGCTCGCTGCTTGCTGGTGAGAGAGATGCTCTGGCCACGCTGTGCAATGAATACATTCTGCTGTCTCTGCAGAACTGGAAGTCCTGACAAAGGAGAATGGAGAGCGTAGAAAGCACAGCGCGCACGGACGCACTGCATCAAATGCAATCTTCCCAGCGCTCAAACCATAAAATACAGAGGAGTGCGCTTACAAAGGATAAATATTGGATTGGCTGAGCATGCTTCACTTGTTCACTATATGTATTCAACATCATAAAAACCTACAACCTTGCTTCACAGAGTATACAGCCATGCCACTAACTATCCCACAGATTCCCTACCATAATCATATTCTATCCTCCTACCATAATCTATATTCTAAGTCCATACTATAGCCCATTATAGACCGCTAATCGCAGTCGTTCAGGGTTTTTGCTAGCGTTTTGTAAAGTGATTTCAGCAGTGATTTCCAAAGTTTTTTTGTAGCAATTTTATTTAGTGCTAGCAATTGCAAAAGTGATTGCGATGCAAGGTATTTTTGGTGGTTTCTTAGGTAGTACTGTACATGAGGTACACGAGTTGTGAAATCACTTTGAAAACGCTATGTATAGCGATTGAAATGCGATTTTGCAGCGATCCTAACCACTATCGCGGAAATATAAAATTAATGTAAACATACAGATAAGTATGTTTCTTCCAGAGTAAAATGAGTTATAAATTACTTTTCTCCTATGTTGCTGTCACTTACAGTACAGTCTATAAAGATACCAGTGCGCACCCCACAGTGATCAATATCTGAAAAGAAAGCACAAAGCTCCCATAGTGTGATACTGTAACTGATAAAAGGTCAGCAGCACACAGTGACCATAACATCACAATCCTCAGTCAGTCAGACGGGCTCACCAGATAGTTGCCACCTCATACACCAGGTGGATCTAGCACAGTAAGGATAACCCAGGAACGATTCCACCGATAAAAGTTTATTCCAGCAAGCATCCACAAGGATCCGTAAAAGGTAAGGTGCACAGCACGTTAGATCTCCGGGGCATTGTAAGTTTAAACAGCGCGGTGTCCCGCCAGTGAACTTTCCCAGGAGCATGCACACTACATACACTCTATACCTCAAGTGTAATGACGTCAACGCGCACTGGCTCCGCTCTACGCCGTTTCGTCCAATAGGACTCATAAGGGGCCTCTGATGAAACACCCGTGTTTGACACCCATGGCCTAGAAGCCCAGGCAAACTTAGGAGGACCATACAAACTCCCTGCAAATATTTTCCTGGTAAATATTTATACATAAGACTCTCGCGCTGCATTGTGGGCAGCCTGTTCTCAAAATATTGCACAGTTGCCATAGATGCAAAAAAGGACAATGTAAGCTTATTGTCAGTTTGGGAAGTTCCTAACTGGCAACTGAAAAAAAGGCAATGAGACTTGTGCAGCTCCGTTCTATGTTTATGGTCAATTTTCCTCAAATTGTTTAGCTGGAACAGTTCACCCAGTCTCTGCAATGCAGTCTAGTGACAGGTTCCTTTTAGGATGCCATAGTGCGTTCAGTGCTGATATGGTAACTGACTAGAAGGCCGTGTTGGGACCGGGAGCCCCCCACAGACAGCTGGAGGCCTGCAGCCCCCCCATACTGCCCACAGCCACTTCTTTCATGCCTTTCCTATTCACTGCTCCTTCACATGAGTCTTTCTAATACATTCCTCCACGTGAGCCCCCAGCAAGACATCTGGCATGAGAGCCTCATTGCCATGCAAATCACGGCCCTGGCAGGGGGCATGCCTAGAAATCCACACCTCAACTGGGAGCACAGAAGCTAATGAGTGCCCACTGAAAGGCAGATGTAGGAGCAGGAGGGGGGGGGGGGGGGAGCAGACCGCACAAAGGGGGGAGAAACACTGCTCAAGAAAACCATGCAAATGAACAATACTCACCACTGTGCACAATGGGGGAACAATGGTTCACTAGAGCTAAGGGGGCTGCAGAGCGGCCTTGCTGCCCAGATCTAGAGAAACACACATCTGGCCTTATTTTGTACAACTCAAGACAATGGCCATTTGCACAGTGCATTATCCCATAGAGCAGATGCACCATTCTAAGCTTGTGCAGCAGCATCAGGTGTAGATCTGTATGGATGGGCCACAGAGAAGGATGCACTGAATTATCACAACTTCATTGTTTTAAAGTGGAACTCCAAATTACAGCTACTTTAGATATCATGGGGGAAAGGGTAGTACGTCTCTCAGATGTCTTTTCTCCATTTTGGAAGCATTTAGCCAGGGCCGGTTCTAGCTAAAATGGGACCCTGACACCCCACCCCCCTAGTATAGTAGTCAGATGTGCCCCTCCCCCTGCAGCGTTACGGAGGTAGGTGTGACAAGACACTCACCTCCTCCTGGTTCCAGGTGCTGGAAGTCCCATCTGTCTTCTCTGTACTGTTGCTGGTCTGCACTTCCTGTTCCTTACAACAGGCACTAGAGCCCAAACGGAGAAGCAGGAAGAGAAGACAGACGGACCTGCTACTCCTGGAACTCAGAGGAGGTGAGTGTGTGCCTGTCACCAGTAACGCTGCGGGGGAGAAGGTTGAGGGAGTGGTGGCAGACACTTGTGGCTCCTATGGATGATGGGGCCCTGGGGCAATTGCCCCCTATGCCCATATGGTAGTGCCGGCCCTGCATTTAGCCCAAATTCCTGCCACAGTTAAGACCAATAAGTAACAAGGTTTATTTAGTTTGAGGATTATGTGACCAAGACTTTGTCACATAACTGTTAGGTAGCTAAGGTTTACAGCCTGCACCCGGGTCATATCAGACCATTGCAGGAATTGTTAAAGGGTAAGTGAAATAGCTGAATAGCTGACTGAATTTTGATTTTGACAAAAACAACTATCAATCAGTCAGGACGGAAAATATAGGTCTATTGGGTCTGGGGCGGCAGTAGATTGACAGACCACAGCATTGCACTTTATCAAACAGTGCAGCATTGCGGTTTGATTGATTTTCAATAGATTCCCTGGCAAAAAAGTTGTAATGTATTCCTGTTTGAATTAATTCCTTTCAGAGAGTAATTGATTGTTTTGGAACACTGGATGAAAATCTATAAGTTTATAGCCAACTTTATACATTCTTTATCTATCTATCTATCTATCTATCTATCTATCTATCTATCTATCTATCTATCTATATCCTGTCTGTCTGACTGTCCATCTATTCATTTCTACCCATGTCATATCTATCTATCTATCTATCTATCTATCTATCTATCTATCTATCTATCTATCTATCTATCTATCTATTTATCTATATCTATCTATGTCCTATCTATCTATCTATCTATCTATCTATCTATCTATCTATCTATCTATCTATCTATCTATCATCTATCTATATCCTGTCTGTCTGTTTGTCCATCTATTCATTTCTACCTATGTCATATCTATCTATCTATCTATCTATCTATCTATCTATCTATCTGTCTGTCTGTCTGTCTGTCTGTTTATCTATCGCTCTTCGTCCCCATGGATCACAAAAGTCTGTGATGAGGAACGATGATGCATGCTGGGTCTTGTAGTCTCCCAGTGCCAGCAGCAGAAATGTCTCAGCATTGGGGCCAGTGGTGTGTTAGTGGAGGATTAGCTCGGCATTACACGTGATTACTCCAGCGAAACGTGGGTCACTAGGGTAATAGACATGATTACTGCTGCAATATGAAGAAATATCTCTGCTCTGCACTGAATCATTACAGAGCTAATGTGGAAAAATGATCCCAGCAGTCCTGAGCCTGACATGTAATAAACTGCAATAGCAGCAGCACTCTGAGCCGAGAGGCTTCTCCACAGTGCAGAGAATAGAGGAGACCTCCGACAATGCCTCATCTTATTTCGGCCCAGCTTACTGGGATGCCACTCTCTGTGTTTGGTGTGAGGCTACCCCACTCACACTAAATAAGAAAATATATATACATTGTTTATTTAGGTTGTCATATTGCATAGATGTTGGTAATTGTCACTAGTGTGGCCATAATCCTTCCCCATATGAAGTGTAGCCACAATAAGCATCCTCCTCCCACAACAGGTGCTGCCCTGATTCACCATTCTCCTCACCCATAACCACTGCGGCCCCCATCTTCAAGCCCATATCAAGTGCAACCACCATCCCCAACCAGTAACAAGTGTGGCCACCCTCCTCCACCTGTAACTAGTGGGGCCACCATCTTCATGCCCATATCAAGTGCAACCACTATCCCACACCAGTAACAAGTGTGGCCACCCTCCTCCACCTGTAATTAGTGTGGCCACCATCTTCATGCCCATATCAAGTGCAACCACCATCCCCAACCAGTAACAAGTGTGGCCACCCTCCTCCACCTGTAACTAGTGGGGCCACCATCTTCATGCCCATATCAAGTGCAACCACTATCCCACACCAGTAACAAGTGTGGCCACCCTCCTCCACCTGTAATTAGTGTGGCCACCATCTTCATGCCCATATCAAGTGCAACCACCATCCCCAACCAGTAACAAGTGTGGCCACCCTCCTCCACCTGTAATTAGTGTGGCCACTATCTTCAAGCCCATCTCAAGTGCAACCACCATCCCCAACCAGTAACAAGTGTGGCCACCCTCCTCCACCTCTAACTAGTGTGGCCACCATCTTCATGCCCATATCAAGTGCAACCACTATCCCACACCAGTAACAAGTGTGGCCACCCTCCTCCACCTGTAACTAGTGGGGCCACCATTGTCATGCCCATATCAAGAGCAACCACTATCCCACACCAGTAACAAGTGTGGCCTCCCCACCTCCACCAGTAACTAGTGTGGTCACCATCGTCATGCCCATATCAAGTGCAACCACCATTCCCGACCAGTAACAAGTGTGACCTCCCCACCTCTGCTTATAGCTAGTGTGGCCACCATCTTCATGCCCATATCAAGTGCAACCACTATCCCACACCAGTAACAAGTGTGGCCACCCTCCTCCACCTGTAACTAGTGGGGCCACCATTGTCATGCCCATATCAAGAGCAACCACTATCCCACACCAGTAACAAGTGTGGCCTCCCCACCTCCACCAGTAACTAGTGTGGTCACCATCGTCATGCCCATATCAAGAGCAACCAACATCCCCAACCAGTAACAAGTGTGACCACCCCATCTCTGCCTACAGCTAGTGTGGCCACCACCTTCATGCCCATATCAAGTGCAACCACCATTCCCAACCAGTAACAAGTGTGACCATTATCTTCATGCCCATGTAAAGTGCCACTACCATTCCCAACCAGTAACAAGTGTGGCCACCATCTTCAAGTCCATATCATGTGCAACCATCATTCCCAACCAATAACAAGTGTGGCCACCATCTTCATACCCATATCAAGTGCAACCACCATTCCTAACCAATAACAAGTGTGGCCACCATCTTCATACCCATATCAAGTGCAACCACCATTCCTAACCAATAACAAGTGTGGCCACCATCTTCATGCCCATATCAAATGCAACCACCATTCCCAACCAGTAATAAGTGTGACCACTATCTTCATGCCCATATCAAGTGCAACCAGCATACCCAACCAGTAACAAGTGTGGCCACCATCTTCATCAAGTGCATCCACCATTCCCAGCCAGTAATATGTGTGCCCACCCACGTACATTCAAAAAGGGAGTCGGGGAAAAAAGGGCAAGGGGGTGTAAACGCTAAGTGGCAATAACGTTTATAAAAATATTGTGTTGTATTTCGTTCTAAAAGTGAAACTTATAATTGCGTTTGTTAAAAAACGATAATATATGTATAATCATTATAATTGTATAATATTGTGTATAACATTAATTTATCGTTTCTTCATGTAACAAAATCTGTAAATATTGTTTGAAACAATGAAAAATAACTGTAGTAAAACATTAGTAATATTACTAAAATTTTACTACAACTAAACCTAACCCTACTCTCACACAGAACCCTCCCTCTACCTATCCCTAACCCCTAGACCCCCCCCTGGTGGTGCCTAACCCTAACCACCCCCCTGGTGGTGCCTAACCCTAAGACCTCCCTGGTGGTGCCTAACCCTAAGACCCTCCTTAGTGATCTCTTTATTGTGTGGATAATAATGTTTTACAAATAGTGACTGTAAAAAATATATTACAATTTACTTACTGATCACTTTATTATGTAGATAATAATGTTTTACAAACAGTAAGTGATAACATTTTAAATAACGTTTTAGTTAAATACATTAAGATATGTTTAGTATATTTGTAAACGTGATTTGTCACGGGCGCAGTTATAAAGCGTTAATAATCTCCGGCGCCCTTTTTTTCTGTTCGGCGCCCATCAAACGATATTTATTATGGGAGTGAATGGCGGCGCCCTTTTTGTCCACTAGCTGCCAGCGCCTTTTTTTACTGCTCCCGTGCCCACCCTACCTCCACCCATAACTAGTGTGGCCACCATCTTCATGCCCCATATGAAATGCAACCACCATCCCCAACCAGTAACAAGTGTGGCCACCCCACCTCCACCAGATCACATTGATGTGATCCCTGAACTGTTTGGGTCTTGATCTGAACTTAAGGTGATCTTAGCACCAGGACTTTCTGCACTGACATCTTCATTAGCCAAGTATGTATTTGGGAGATTTATCGGGAGTGGGGTTACACCATGAGTGGGACATACTTTTTGTCTAAATTCAGTATGAGGAACTGAACGTATCAGCTTCCTCTGTTAACCTGGTAACTTCGGTACATCAAAATGTATAGGTACACACAGTGGCGTAGCTAAGGAGCTATGGGCCCCAGTGCAAGTTTTACATGGGGGCCCCTAGCACTCTATACATAACAATTGATACGACGCACCAAAACCTGCTAAGGTTTTCCACAGTGTCAGAGGTGCAAGAAGGGGATGGGAAACCGTTTGTTAATGATTACTACTATTTAAAGCATTTGTAGAAGTGATTATTACCAGCACAGGGCCAATAGAGAGCTAATATTGTGCTTGAGAGAGGGCCCCGATGCAGTTGCTACCTCTGCACCCCCTATTGCTACGCCACTGGGTACACAAGTTACCTTTGGCATTAAGGCATACCTGTCCTTAAAGAATATTGAGGCAGCCATTGCCATCCTGTCTGTCATGTTGATCCTCTGCTTATTACTAGTTTACATTCCTGACGCAAGTATGCAGAATAGGCTTTCTGATTTCCACTTGACATGATGATCTATGTATATGTTCCAGGTGAGAGACTCAGAAATCATTGAAGATGGAGGATCAGCAGGACAGCCAGCCTAGTTAGGAGCCGGTCAACAGTGACTGCTTCCATACTTTAGTTTATGTTAGTGATGACTGATGTCGGAGTAACACAGATGATTAAAATTACAGCAATGTTTACAGCGATTAACGAGGGACTCACATAAAATATTAAAATGAACTTTATTTTACAATGATTTACAGTAGAGTAGAAGATTAAAATTGCTGTAATAAAGTGAGGCAGCCAAAGTTATTAAAGCCCAGATTGTTTCTCTAAGTCAGGGCACCGCCGGACTCATAAACATTATTACTGCTGCAACGCAAAGGGGCGCAAACTAATAAACCTGATAATAGCAGCAACACTCTATAATATCACAGCAGGGAATGTACCGTACAGGATGCAGAGCATCTTCCTAGAGGACTCCGGAGGTGCTAATATCATAGGTGGAGAATATTATCCATCGCTGGTAAGTGATGCAAAACAAACATCAACTCTATAAAAGCTTAATTTAAAGCAAAATTCTATTATTTTAACTATACCCTACCCCTCTCTCTAATTGCCTACGTATTATACCACTGCCGGTAAGCTGGGAGCCAAATGACGATACCCCCCTCCAAATTGTTTTAACTCGGAGGGGGAAATAATATGGGGTCTGGCGATGGCAGGAACCCTGAATTATCCTTGCGCGGGGTGCGCACTATAGCATTAGGGCTATAACAGCGCCCAGTTTCGGTGCTTAGCACCAAAACCACCTGATTCACTCTAACTAACCTAACTTTGCACCCTCTACCCCATAATGTCCCCCTTACACTGAGAGCCTTCATCTTTTGGGTTATATGACCCCACCATGTGGCAGAAATCTACGGAGCTAGAGCCCCTCAGAGTCACTTTGCCTATCACTGCTGTAGGCAGACCTACACATATCTAGGAAAAAAATCTGAAAGGGAGGCTTTAAAATGGTTTTGTTTGGAATTAACTTAAAATCACCCAATATTATAGTATCTCTCTTAAAGGGAATCTGAAGTGAAAATAAACTTATGATATAATGATTTGTATGTGTGTTACATCTAAGAAATAAAACATTAGCAGCAGAGATATGGGTCTAATATTGTTTCCAGTGCAGTGCAGGAAGAGTTAAGAAACTCCAGTTGTTATCTATGCAAAAGAGCTTATCTGAGCTCCATTCGCAGAGAGCTCTGTCTTCTGAAGCTTATTATTTCAAGTGTCAGTCACTATATTTTGTTTTTTTCTGCAGAGGACAGTTCAAAAGTTCACTAGCCTGCTCTGTAAAATCATTTAGAATGCTGAGTGTAAAGTGTAAACTGCAAATATTAGAGAATGATGCAATGTTATAAAAAAAAAAACTATATAACTGAAAATAAAAATGTGAGACTATTTTCTTTGCTACTAATGTTCAAGTAATTATGCATACTACATAACCAATTCATTATATCATCGTTTGTTTTTTTTCGCTTCAGTGTCACTTTAATGAACTGGGACAAAACTCCCAACTGCTAGGTCTACACACACATATCTGCTTCAAAAACTTAAAATAATTCTGAAGGACAAAAAGTGGGCCAAAAGGGTTATCACCTCATGAGAGAGGTCATCAGAGGCTTTCCCTGTCCTTCTCCACTAGCCCGTTTAAGAGATGGATCCCTGATAGCCTTCGATGGCTTGCACATGCGCAGAAGCACGGACTCAATCAGGCCTTTTTCCCCTGAAGCCAGTGCAGGTCCATGCTACTGTGGAAGGTGCAGTGCAGCTGTGAACTTCAGAGGTATCAGTGCTGGGATGACCTGGCAGGGGAGGATGAAGGGAAGCCACTGGAGGGCCCAAAAGCTTTCCCATCCTAAGGTAAGTATCTACATTTTGAGATTGCAAACCTCACAGGTTGTATGAAAGGAAAGAGGATCAGTGAGTACAACAATGTCCTTGCAGCAACAGCATAACCTCCCAGATTTCTGTCATGGCCAGGAGACTATGTGCATGGAGTTTGTATGTTTGTTCTGCATTTGTGTGGGTTTACTCCAGGTACTTTCTTTTTTCCTCCACAACCCAAAACTTTAAAGGAGAGAAAGCAGTGACATACATATCACATGCATAGCCACAGAAGCAGGAAATCAATAGATAGATAGAGTAGGTTTTCAGCTACCTCTTTTGCACCAGGTGTCCCTAGGCACATGCCTGCTATGCCTATTAGTAAATCTAGCCCTGATGCTAAGTTAATTGTCTTTCCTAACATTTGCTCTAGGCTGTGGTATGGATATTGGACCTCTATGGACAACAGTGAGTGATTGACATTCTTGATGTGTTCTGTAAAAGCACTGAGGAAAATGTGTTAGCAGTATAAAAATGCACAGCTGTAATGAGTAAGACTGGATTACTGGCCGACTTATAAACCATTATGATGCCCCTATGTACGAAAACTCTTCTCCCCTTTGCCCCAGCAAGTTCAGTTCTATTGCACATCCCCTAGGGTAGGAAGAGGAGGCATGCCAGTCTGCCTATGTCATACTCCAGCCTCTGCACCAATGCAGGGACAGGTGAGCTGCCAGGTACGGCAGATGTTGGATCAACAAGAATGTGACTCTATCCAACTACACTTGCTGGGGTTCATAAAAGGCGCATGAGGAAATGTGTCTGTAAGTAATACTAAGTATAACTTTCGTGTAGCTTTCGGATAATACCATGGAGTGAGGAAGAGGATGAACACTAACGGCAAAGTTCCCAAACAGCATACAGAGTGGCAACAGAGCCAGAAACTTGGTCCGAAGGATCCCACTACTAGGGTACCCTAGAATGAACCGGGCAAGTTAATGACCATACACCAACACCATGGGCAGCACTACACTGGGGCACTGGCCCCCCATGAGTGCCCCCCCCCCCCCCCCAGGCTCCAGCAGTGTACAGTGAACAGGGTAGGGTCTCTAAAAAACCTCTATGTCAGCATGAGTTTATGTAGGATATTTATCTATTTGCCATAAATATCTCACAACTGGGGGCTGGAATGGTTTGTCTGTGATCTGTCTACACAGGAGCAGCTTGCTAGCAAGTATGGTTTAAAGCATGCCAGAAAACTAGCCAATTACATCTGTAGGTAATGTTTCTTCAATAATGGTAACATCATTTAGACAATCTGCTCTGCTCAAAAGCATCAGTCAGTAATGGCAGAGGATCACCAGATAGGCTTTCAAATGGTACCACAGCTCATAGTTCCAGGGTCAGTACCTTTTATGAGAGTTTTCCACTCATGGGCAGGTACCTCATTTATGGGTGGAATGCTCCTTTAGCAGTTGGGTAGCCTGTGCTGGATGCTGCTATGTTACCGTCTCCGGTACACAAATCAGTAACTAACAAGACTAGGCAGATTCACAGGGAGATGCAATCCCGCGGGATTACTGGCTCTAACCAGCCACACTAATGATGTTCTGACAGCGAGCTCACCAGGATTAATGGCTGTTATATAGAGCACGCCGCCAGATTCCAAGTCAATGCGACTGGTTCTCTTAATCCCTTACCAGACCGCTCATCACAGCTGCAGCGTTTCCATCTAGAGGAAAACTGTAGAGGCAGGAAAAACTGAGGCTGATATCTCTATTTCTATTTAAAAGATGCCAGTTGTCTGATGCTCCTGCTGATGTTTTCGTTTCAGTAGTGTCAGTAAATCAAGTTTTTTCTGTTTCAAAATGTTTACTGAGGTTCTCTCAAAAATAAACAAGTACAACTGTTTGCAGGATCACTAGGTATCATAGAGATGAAACACGGAAACTTGAGTAAATATAAACATTCAAAGAGCCTTGCTAGTCTCGCATTAAGCATCATGTTATGCTCATAAAGTGAAGGTCAAATCACATTTTTTCCAATAGTTCCATTTACTATTTCTTGTATAGTATGGGATCCGTAAATTGACCTACATCGCATACATCAGTAGATGGCTTAGAGAATTAAAGCGCACTTGAACTAAAGTGTGACATGATGACGTCAACATGGGTGTGTAGTGTACTAGAACCTGAGCCACAACACTTTTATTTGGCTAAGGAAATACTGCTGATAACAATACAAGGCTGTACAGTTCAAATGCTGTTATTTACGGTATTTTGTTTTACAGCTGACTAAAGCACATTTTACCTTAGCTGCTATTTAAAATTCAGTCTTAGAGATCAAGACCTTACACTGAAAAAAATAAATTCTAGGAAAGTTCTATTTACCAATATCTCATAAGGTTTTTTCAGTTCAGGTTTACTTCAACGCAGTCTGCAGTATTCAATGATTTTAATTTATCAGACTTTAGATTCCATAAAAACTAGGGCACATTTGATTGATACTACGATCACAACACTGATCATATATTAATTGGGATCAGACTAACATGTGCATCTTTACACAATAATATTTACATACTGCAGTTATCTAGGGTGAAAAGGGCAAAGGGTAGGGATGGTCAATGAGATGCAAATAATTTTGAGTTGATGCCGGTACAGCTTGTAAATTGACCAATCAAATTTGACCTCAGCAGGATTGGATTGGATTGGATTTTCAAGCTGCAGACATTTGCATAAAAAAGTTGCATAATGCTACATCAACTTGAAATGATTTGCCATCCCTTGCAAAGAGTACATCAAGTTCAACTGCAGGTATTTCAAAAACAGAGGTGCCTAGAAGAATAAAATACAGTAAATCAGTTTAAAAAAAAAATCAGTTTAAAAAAAAAAAGTAGTTGTGGCTGTACCTCCCAATGGATGACACAAATTGACTGATTTAGATAAACAAAAGCTTAATTGGAGTACACTCCACTGTACTGCCTGTGGTTTTCAAATATCTGCAATTTTTTGCCCATTCTTGGTGGAGGCAGGGGCAAAACTACAGGGTGCCCTCTTTTAGAGGGACAGTTCCTCTTTGGGAGCCTTGTCCCTCTGTCCCTCCTTCCTCCTCATTTGTCCCTCTTTCAGGACTGATGTCCCTCTTTCATTTACTAATGAAAAATCTGTTAAATTGACTCTAAACCTTATTCCTATCCTTTAAATTGATTTATTTCTTATGGTCACAAGTTAATAGGAATGAAAATGAACCAGGATAGATGGTAATGCCAACACCTACAATGCTGGAGAATTTGCAAGCAGAAGGACCCAGAGCACTGCTGTATATGGTATACAGACTGCTGCTAGTAGTGAGAGGGTTCTTCCATCTCTTCTGCGGATAAATTCGGTAAGGCCCGGTTCACATTAGCGCTATTTTCTGGAACGCAACCGGAACGTATACTGTACAAACAGAACGGATGTGAATGGATCCAATGTTAATCTATGGATCCATTCACATGCGTCCGTTGGTACGGATACGTTCCGTACGTTCCGGTCCCCGAACCTAAAAATTGCTGCAGGCCCTAATTTTCTGGCCAAAAATGCAGCAGCATTGGGGGCAATGGGAAACGGAACGTTTCTTCACACTAGTGAAGAAACGGACCGTTCCACGGGGGATGGGGGCATGGGCCGACACGAATCTAGCGACGGGAGGGGGCAGCAGCCGGGCGGGTGGGCTAGGGAGGCTTTATACATACCTAATCTTCATAGGCAGACGGCGGTAGAGGCTTCCGTCTTCTTCCGCATCATGTGACTACATGACGCGTCATGTGACTAGTTACATGGCGCGCTGTGTAGTCACAGCGGAAGAAGAGGAAGCCTCTACTGCTGGCTGCTACTGAAGATTAGGTATGTATTGCCGAGTGAAACCGGATCCGATCAATCATTGATCACATCCGTTTTCACTAATGTGAACAGGGCCATGGTCGAGCCATCCGGATCCGGTGAAGCGGAGACCGGATCCGCTCACCGGATCCTTTTGGCTCAAAACGATTGTATCGTTGATTGGGGAACAATTTGAGGCTGACGTAGCATATCTCATAATATTTCCAAGCTGTATTCTGGTCTGTTAAGTGTTTATAGACATACATGTTAAATAAATTGGTGTAATATAAGTAATCATAAGAGATGCACAAGATTTTCGATTTCCTGGCCATCACTTCAGGGTCTTTCTACAAATTTCCTTTCCTCAACAGCGGGAAGGAAGCGTTCAATTGTAAAGAAAAATGTTGCAGTTGAATTTTTCTAGTAGTTCCATTTACTTTTTCTTGTATAGTATGGGATCCGTAAAATTGCACTTCCTCGCATACATCAGTAGATAGCTTAGAGAATTAAAGTGCACCTGAACTAAAATGTGACATAATGGTATAAACATGGGTATGTAGTATACTAGCAGTACTAGTACTACCAGGGGCACCTCTAGCCATTTTGTCACTCCTGGCAATAAAACCTGTGGCTCCCCCCAGGAAAATAATCGTAATGCAGCAGCGTTATACTAGAAAATAATCGTAATGTGGCAGCGTTTCACCAGAAAATACATGCAAATGCAGCAGCGTTTCAACAGAAAATACACAAAGGCAGAGCTCCGCGCCCCCCCCCCCCCCCTTCCCATTAGTTCACACTAATAGCCACACAGACAGAGCCACAGGGAGACAGAAAAAGGCACAAAGGGACACAGAAGGAAGGTGCAGGGGACAGAGGTGGCACATGGAGACAGAAGGAGGCACAAAGGGAGACAGAAGGAGGCACAGGAGGACAGGAGGAAGGAGCAGGGAGGGGCAGAGGTAGCACCAGGGGACAAAGAAAGGCAAAGGGGACATAAGGAGGCACATGGAGACAGAAGTAGGCACAAAGGGAGACAGAAGCACAAGGGACTGAAGGAGGCACAAGAAGACAGAAGGAGGTACAAAAGGGACAGAAGGAGGCACACAAGGGGAAATAAGGATGCACAAGGCACAGAGGGGGCAGCTGCTTGCACTTACGCTAAGTAGATGCAGCATGAGCAAGTCATAGAACACCCATGGGGTGGGGCTTAATTTGAGGGTGGGGCTTAATCCAGCAACTTGGCGCCCCCAGGACCAATGGCACTTCAGGCAATGGCCTGTACTGCCTATGCCTAAAGGCTCCCCTGAGTACTACTAACTACTTTTCTGAAATCCTGATCTGTTTTTTTGCATGGCAAGGGTTAAAAAAGAAACTAGTGTTTTTTATGCAAATTACACAGTCGAATGCAGCCCCGCCTTAAAAGTAAATATGAGCCAAAATACTTTTAAGTGGCTGAATATAAATAATTGGAATTGACTATATATACTGGCACATCAATAGTTCCACTTTTATTTGGCTGAATATGATTAATTGGAATTAACAATCTATATACTGGTACACTACTAGTCCCACTTTTATTTAGCTGAAAATGATTAATTGGAATTAACAATATATATATACTGGCACACCAATAGTCCTATTGGCTTATGAGTGATACATCATTCAGCTCTTGCGTTTCAGTTCGTTTCTCTTGCATACCTGAGGCTATAACAAAGACCACTTCCTGTTGTCCATGAGGAAAAAAATATCTCCTACATGTGCCCTTTCCTTGCGCAAGCTAAAACTGTCCTGACTGTTGTCACACCCTCCAGTGCTACGGAGGTGATACTATATCAAATTAGGCAGGGTTCACACTTAGTAAAATTCACATGCGAACTGTGAATGTGCTAAATCGCATTCGCTGCACATCTAATGAAAGTTAATTGGACAATCATACTCTTGCTAAAATTTGCAAAATTGGGTTTGCATTTTCTCATGCATAAAAAAAACAACTTAAATATGCAAGCATTAATTCACACATCTCACACAAATTCCTACTGAGTTTCATTAGCTGCAATAGAAAAAGTGTCTGAAAGGTTGCATAAGAACGTGAATTTTATCGCATACAAAAAAAGTGAAAAACGTTCAGTTTTTTGCTATGATAAGTGTGAACAATGAAGTGTGAACGATTTTTTCCCAATGAAGTGTTCCTAAGGGAACTGCCATATCCACATAGCTGCTGCATAAGTCTAACTGGCGCAACACCCGTTTGCTTGCTTTTATGAAATACAAAGGGTGCATACACACATCCAATTTTAATTGATCAATCATTGACCAATTTTTTACCATCTCCATGTAATATGCGGGTCAACAGATTGTGTAAACTAGCAGGTTGTGTAGGTAAGGTCTCATACTACATCAAAGTGGCAAAAGTGGCCAGTCATTGGCCAGTCAAAATTGAATGTGTGTACCAGGCATAAAGTATACCTGAGATGGGATGACCTAAAAAATATACTGTGGATGATGAGGGTAGTGATCAGCCTGGAGGAGGCTGGAGGAAGTCCCAGGTATGTATATTTTGTTTTATCCCCATCTCAGGTTCCCTTTAACCACCCTGGCGTTCTATTGAGATCGCCAGGGCGGCTGCGGGAGGGTTTTTTTTAAATAAAAAAAAAACTATTTCATGCAGCCAACTGAAAGTTGGCTGCATAAAAGCCCACTAGAGGGCGCTCCTGGAGCATAATTCCGGCGATCAGAATTAACAAGGAAGGCTGCAATGAGCAGCCTTCCTTGTTTGGCTTTCCTCGTCGCCATGGCGACGAGCGGAGTGACGTCATGGACGTCAGCCGACGTCCTGACGTCAGCCGCCTCCGATCCAGCCCTTAGCGCTGGCCGGAACTATTTGTTCCGGCTGCGCAGGGCTCGGGCGGCTGGGGGGACCCTCTTTCGCCGCTGCTCGCGGCGGATCGCCGCAGAGCGGCAGCGATCGGGCAGCACACGCAGCTGGCAAAGTGCCGGCTGTGTGTGCTGCTTTTTATTTGATTCAAATCGGCCCAGCAGGGCCTGAGCGGCACCCTCTGGCGGTACTGGACGAGCTGAGCTCGTCCATCCCGCTAAGGTGGTTAAGGAACCAGCTGGCACTTCTCCAGTCCATCCTCACCCCTGTTGCTTAGCTCATTCACCTCTCTTCTCACTCCTTAAAGAGACTCTGTAACATTAAAAAGATCCCCTGGGGGGTACTCACCTCGGGTGGGGGAAGCCTCCGGATCCTAATGAGGCTTCCCACGCCGTCCTCTGTCCCACGGGGGTCTCGCTGCAGCCCTCCGAACAGCCGGCGACTGTGCCGACTGTCAGTTCAATATTTACCTTCGTCGGATCCGCTCTACTGCGCAGGCGCCGGAAACTTGCGCCTGCGCAGTAGAGCAGACCCGACGGCGATCGGGTATTTCCGCCTGCTTCGGCGCCGACAGCCGTCAGAGCGCCTGCGCAGGAGCCAGGAAGGTAAATATTACGTCCCTGCTGCACGGAGGGCTGCAGCGAGACCCCTGATGGATGGAGGACGGCGTGGGAAGCCTCATTAGGATCCGGAGGCTTCCCCCACCCGAGGTGAGTACCCCCCAGGGGCCGTTTTGTCGTTACAGTTCCTCTTTAAGGGCTTGTTCACACTATGGGCCATATGCAATTCTCTTTTTCACCTGAGTTTTCTCCCAGGAGATAATTTTTCATTTTTGATTTTAAATAACTTTCCAGCACTTTTCACCTAAAAAAGTACCCAAAAGTTGGTGAAAAAGTACTATTAAAATTATTTTGAGCATATTCTTGCCTTCTGGGGGCTTAAAATGCATTTTATTGACAAGTTCAAAAATATCACGTAGGAGAAAACTCAGGTGAAAAAGTGAATTGCATATGGCCCTATGAGCGTTTGTGTATTTTTTTATGCGCTGGCAATTTTAGAAATTGCCCTAAAATCGCTTGTGCAATAATTCCCTATGAGTGTTCACATATGAGCGGTTCGATTACGATCCATTTCCAAAAGCACTGCCTGTACCATTTTCTGAGCGCTTTGGCTCAATGGAAGGTATAGGGAAATTGCTAAGTGCTTGAAATAGTGCTTTGTATAGCGATTTCCCCGGTGCTTTTAAGAATAAATACATTGTATTTATTATTTTCCCGGTCAAAGTGTTCACTTCCTGACTGACATCAGGAAGTGAAAATCTCAATCGTTCATCAAAAGTGCTTCGAAAACACAAAATCGCCCAACGCTCAGAAAACGCCGGGAATCGCTTGAAAAAAAATTGCTCACAAAAATGCTCAGCGCTTGCGATTTATAATGTGAACATAGCCTCAATGCTGCTTTTCTCTGTTATTCTCTCCACTGTCTGTCAATCACACTCCGCTCACTTTCCACATATTCTCATGCAGGACTTCTCACAAGCCTCTCCTCTGCTCTAGAACTCTCTTCTACAATCCATTTTGAGACTCAGCATACCTCAAGATCTTCAGACCCAACCTTAATTGTTTCCTTTTTAGGTAAGCATACAGTGGGATGCGAAAGTTTGGGCAACCTTGTTATCATCATGATTTTCCTGTATAAATTGTTGGTTGTTACGATAAAAAATGTCAGTTAAATATATCATACAGGAGACACACACAGTGATATTTGAGATGTGAAATGAAGTTTATTGAAGTTACAGAACGTGTGCAATAATTGTTTAAACAAAATTAAAGAATTGTTTAAATAAAAAGAAATTAAATCAATATATTGTAGATCCTCCTTTTGTAGAAATTACAGCCTCTAAACGCTTCCTGTAGGTGTCAATGAGAGTCTGGATTTTGGTTGAAGGTATTTTGGACTACTCATCTTTACAAAACATCTCTAGTTCATTCAGGTTTGATGGCTTCCTAGCATGGACAGCTCTGTTTAACTCACACCACAGATTTTCAATTATATTCAGGTCTGGGTACTGAGATTGCCATTCCAGTACGTTGTACTTGTTCCTCTGCATTAATGCCTTAGTCGATTTTGAGCAGTGTTTAGGGTCGTTGTCTTGTTGAAAGATCTAGCCTTGGCGCAGCTTCAGCTTTGTCACTGATTCATGGACATTGGTCTCCAGAATCTGCTGATACTGAGTGGAATCCATGCGTTCCTCAACTTTGACAATATTCCCAGTCCCTGCACTGGCTACACAGCCTCACAGCATGATGGAACCACCACCATATTTTACTGTAGGTAGCAGGTGTTTTTATTGGAATGCTGTGTTCTTTTTCCTCCATGCATAATACCCCTTGTTATGCCCAAATAACTCATCAGTCCACAGCACCTTATTCCAAAATGAAGCTGGCTTGTCCAAATGTGCTTTAGCATACCTCAAGCGGCTCTATTTGTGCTGTGAGCTTCCTCTGCATCACTCTCGCATACAGCCTCTCCTTGTGTAAAGTGCGCCAAATGGTTGAATGATGCACAGTGACTCCATCTGCAGCAAGATGATGTTGTAAGTCTTTGGTGCTGGTCTGTGGGTTGACTCAGGAGATTTTTCTTGGTCTGCCACTTCGAGCCTTAACTTAAACTGAGCCTGTGGTCTTCCATTTCCTCAAAATGCTCCTAACTGTGGAAACAAACAGCTGAAATCTCTGAGACAGCTTTCCGTATCCTTCCCCTAAACCATGATAGTGAACAATCTTTGTCTTCAGGTCATTTGAGAGTTGTTTTGAGACCCCCATGTTGCTACTCTTCAGAGAAAATTAAAAGAGGAGGGAAACTTACAATTGACCCCATTTAAGTACTCTTTCTCATACTTGGATTTACCTGTGTATGTAGGTCAGGGGTCACTGAGCTTCCCAAGCCAATTTGAGTTCCAATTATTAGTTCTAAAGGTTTTGGAATCAATAAAATGACAACAGTGCCCAAATTTATGCAGGTGCCTAATTTTATTTAAACAATTATTGCACGCTTTCTGTAAATCTAATAAACTTCCTTTCACTTCTCAAATATCACTGTGTGTGTCTCATATATGATATATTTAACGGACATTTTTTATCGTAACAACCAACGATTTACACAGGAAAATGACGATGATTAACAAGGTTGCCCAAACTTTCTCATCCCACTGTACATTAAGTATACAACGTATCCAATTTGATCTCATTATAATGCTAATCGACTGATGCGACTCGGTTTTCCCCCAAACGTAAACCCACTGCATGCAACATTTCTTCTGCATTTATATTTGGGGCTCTTTTTCTACAGAATGTTGGGACATTGCAACTGCATCAAGAAAACACACGATTGCATGAAAATCACACCAAAAAAAGGGCTCATTGCAAAACAAAAAGAATCGATATCGTATCACAGTGCACTTGCATTCTCACATTCAGGAAACATGGAAAAATGCAAGACCCAAGGATGTATTGTTATGGGTAATTTTTTTCCCTACAGGTACACTTTAAGATTCATACACTCATCTCGTCTGAGCCCTGGCTGACTCCACTGATGTACAGTACCTCCTTACCCCTCCCACTCCATGTCATGCACCGAGCGTTATCCCACCTCCCCCTCCATAGTAACAGAACGCGTTGCTTACCTACAGGCTAGCAATGCATCTGTACAGATTCAGTCCTGAACTGGGATTAAGTCTCGTTCTCTACTGGGCAACACACCGTGTACATGTGTACGAAGTTCATCACTGCATTGACTTATACTCTGCTAGCATGGGCAATGGTTTGATCAAATCTCATTTACATTTCTGATTGTGGAGTGATCAATCACTTGCCAGATCATACCGCTATTGACTCGTGTATGGCTTACTTAGAAAAGACTGATTTTTCTGTCAGGCATAAGATCATTAATATATAACAGCTTTTCGCTATCCATTTCTGTATCATCAGATCACTATCCATACATGGATCGATCTGGGCGTTACCTAAAATGCATGGAGGTGCTTACACATCTTCCAGAAGTGTAGGGCGTCAGGATTGAGCTTGATCCTATGGGTGACAGTACGGACAACAAGTGCTGTACAGACGCACTGCTCGGGCATACTCAAGAAGCAGGTGCTCTCGCTATGGATGTGGTAGTAGGGATGACATTGCAGTGCACAGTAGAGCAGATTCTGAAGGGTGGGGCAAGGAGCATAATAGTGCGTTCAACCATTGCTGTCATTTATATATCCAACATGCTAGATCTTCAAGCGACCTTGGTAGACACTTGTACATACTATTGATTCTTGCCCAAGCCCCGAACGGCCACCTCAGCCGAGTTCATCTAGCGTGTGTAAAAGGCATAGGTACGGAAAAGGCTAAGGAGGGAAGGTAGGGAGTGATAACTGAGAACATGACAAGTCACCTGCACATCGTAGATCCAAAGAGCCTATTGCCAGGTCGAAACAGTCGGAAAACTGATAGATAGTGTGCTTAGCTTGTGTTGCAGCAATGTCTAAATCGGAGGATGATCTGTATGCAACTGTTCTGTTATTTCAATATCTAAACTTGCTATTCTCTTTCCACAAACATTGACAAACTTAATGGCTTCTGAGTAAACTGGCCCTAGAGGATGCCTGAATGAGTGGGGGCCCAATCATTACAGTATAAACTCCTCTGGGGCAGGACTGAACTGGCCCTAGAGGATGCCTGTATGTGTGGGGGCCCAATCATTACAGTATAAACTCCTCTGGGGCAGGACTAAACTGTCCCTAGAGGATGCATGCATGAGTGGGGGCCCAATCATTACAGTATAAACTCCTCTGGGGCAGGACTAAACTGTCCCTAGAGGATGCCTGCATGAGTGGGGGCCCAATTATTACAGTATAAACTCCTCTGGGGCAGGACTAAATTGTCCTTAGAGGATGCCTGTATGAGTGGGGGCCCAATCATTACAGTATAAACTCCTCTGGGGCAGGACTAAACTGTCCCTAGAGGATGCCTGCATGAGTAGGGGCCCAATCATTACAGTATAAACTCCTCTGGGGCAGGACTAAATTGTCCCTAGAGGATGCCTGCATGAGTGGGGGCCCAATCATTACAGTATAAACTCCTCTGGGGCAGGACTAAACTGTCCCTAGAGGATGCGTGCATGAGTGGGGGCCCAATCATTACAGTATAAACTCCTCTGGGGCAGGACTAAACTGTCCCTAGAGGATGCCTGCATGAGTGGGGGCCCAATTATTACAGTATAAACTCCTCTGGGGCAGGACTAATCAGGCCCTTGAGGATGCCTGTATGAGTGGGGGCCCAATCATTACAGTATAAACTCCTCTGGGGCAGGACTAATCTGGCCCTAGAGGATGCCTGTATGAGTGGGGGCCCAATCATTACAGTGTAAACTCCTCTGGGGCAGGACTAATCTGGCCCTAGAGAATGCCTGTATGAGCGGGGGCCCAATTATTACAGTATAAACTCCTCTGGGGCAGGACTAAACTGTCCCTAGAGGATGCCTGCATGAGTGGGGGCCCAATCATTACAGTATAAACTCCTCTGGGGCAGGACTAAACTGGCCCTAGAGGATGCCTGTATGAGTGGAGGGGAGAAGCATTACAGTTTACAGGTCAACCTTCGATAAATCAAAATATCTTGCAAAAGTCCATTTATTTCAGTAACTCAAATTAACCAGTTCACCCCCAAGGGTTTTAATCCTAACGGACCAGAGCAATTTTCAGTTGTCAGCGCTCCTCCCTTTTATTCCCTAATAACTTTATTACTACTTATCACAAGAAAATGATCTATACCTCGTTTTTTTCACCACCAATTAGGCTTTCTGTGGATAGTACATTTTGCTAAGAATTTTTTTATTCTAAATGCATTTTAATGAGAAAAACAGAAAAAAAAGAAAAAAAATCATTATTTCTCAGTGTTCAGCCTTTATAGTTTTAAAATTAAACATTCTCCTGTGGATAAAACAAACACGTTTTATTTGCCCAGTGGTCCCGATAATTAAACCGTTTAGATTATGTCCCTACCACAATGTATGGCGACAGTATATTATTTTGAAATATAAGTGGTTATTTTTCTGTTTGTTCTGGCCATAATTACAAGCCCCTGTGTAATAAATTAAAATTAATTTTCCCCATAAAATATAGAATAAAAAAAGCTGAGTCCCTAAGGCAACTATTTATTTATTTTTTTAAGCTGATTTTTTTTTTTTACAAGTGTTTTTTTTGGGGGGGAGGGTTGGAAGTGTAATTTTATTAATGATGTGTATATACTTGAAAATGTATGTATTTTGTAGGTGTAATATACTTCTTGGCCACAAGATGGCGCTAGTGAACACTCATAGGACGTGTTCACTTTTTTTTTTTTTTTTTTTTACACTTTATTAAACTGTTACATTTCCTGTTTATGTGAATGGATGTAGCCGCTGTTCGCGGTCACGTCCATTCACTCCAGGCACTGCGATTGGGTAGAGGACTGTTCGGTCCTCTTCCCCAATCACCCAGCACGGGATCCCGACGGTAATGGCGGCGGTAGCGGCGGACACACGGCGGTAGCAGCGGCGGGAATGCGCGACGTATTAAAACGTCATGTTGCTGTTAATAGCGGTAAGCATGACGTTTTAATACGTTAGGATGGCGGTAAATGGTTAAAAGGTAAAACTAATATATGAAATAGGAACCCTTTGCTGGTATTTTAAGTTAATTAGATGATTAGAATCTGACACTTTGAGATTAGAATATTAAACATTTTCACAATATTCTAATGGTCTGTGATTTTGGGGTTTTTGTAAGCTGTACGCCATAATCTTCAAAATTATAACAAATAAAGGGTTAAAATATATCGCTTTGTATGTAATGAGCATGTTTAATATATTATATAGCTGAAAGAACTGACAGACTCCGGCACTCCTCATAGAATCCTCTTTTATTGAAGCCACAAAGCACAGGTACAAACGAAAGCCCCTATGTTTAATATATTAGTTTCACTGTTAAAGTTGAATTACTGAAAGAAATGGACTTTTGCACAATAATTTTTTTTTTGCACAATAATTTTTCGAGTTTCACCTGTAAACTCCTCTGGGGCAGGATTAAACTGTCCCTAGAGGATGCCTGCATGAGTGGGGGTGGAATCATTACATTATAAACTCCTCTGGGGCAGGCCTAAACTGTCCCTAGAGGATGCCCATATTAGTGGGGGCGGAATTATTACATTATAAACTCCTCTGAGGCAGGACTAAACTGGCCCCATAAGATGCCTGTATGAGTGGGGGTCCATTCATTACATTATAAACTCCTCTGCGGCAGGACTAAACTGGCCCTAGAGGATGCCTGTTTGAGTGGGAGTGGAATCATTACATTATAAACTCCTCTGGGACAGGACTAAACTGTGGGGACTGAATCATTACATTATAAACTCCTCTGGGGCAGGACTAAACTGGCCCCAGAAGATGCCCGTAAGAGTGGGAGGATGGATCATTGCATTATAAACTCCTCTGGGACAGGACTAAACTGTGGGGGCGGAATCATTACATTATAAACTCCTCTGAGGCAGGACTAAACTGTGGGGGCGGAATCATTACATCTGTCAGAAGATGCCCGTAAGAGTGGGAGGATGGATCATTACATTATAAACTCCTCTGAGGCAGGGCTAAACTGTCCCTAGAGGATGCCTGTATGAGTGGGGGGTGGAATCATTACACTATAAACTCCTCTGGGGCAGGACTAAACTGTCCCTAGAGGATGCCTGTAAAAGTGGGAGGAGGGATCATTACATTATAAACTCCTCTGGGGCAGGGACTTGTGAATGGTTTTAGAGATTCCAGAAAGAGCCACGAGATATGTAGGCACTAAATAAAGACAGCTAACAAAGATACTAAATAAATAATATATACTGACAATCTGCATTAGATAAGATGCATAACTTGTCACACCAGATCACAATCACAACACAAGGGATCACTGAGGTCACCGGAGACCATGGAGAAGCCTGACAATACGTCACATGAGAGACATGATCTGCAAATGCATTCTAAATTACAGCATTCATTCATGTAGTGTTGGCCACACACGCTGCAATCTGATGGGAGAATCTTACCAACAAATTATATTTATTCAGCAAGACTAAATCTAAGTTGAATATTCTTTATGCAGAAGCCATTAATAGAAGATTAGATTACCGGTATGTTCCAGTATATGATTATTAAAAAAAATAAATGTTGAAAGATTGATCCGCAGAGCTGATCTCTTCAGATATTCCTTTTAAAATCTCATTGCAAAGTCATTTAAGGTGCCCATTGACTGTACAAGAACAGAGAGGCTGGGTGGCCCAATCGATCCTGAGTGATCGAATTATCAATCGTTGCCTGCTCAATCAACACTGTAGATTTTTACATACATACGATCGCAACTGGTTTCAACGTCAGAAATAGTTTGGAGCCTTTAATGCTACAGATCGAATAAAAAAAGTATTTCCTTTCTATCTGAAAGATCTGATCGAAAATACAATCCTTCGCAAAAAATGTAAACCATCAATGCGTGTGGGAGAGGTGGTAAGGCTTTCCTGTTATTCAACGACCCTAGATGGGACACATGTACAGAACCTATTGCTGTAGCTGTACATCTCCATTGCCACTTTACCTCTGTAATGTACAAAGTTTAATGTCAATGCTCCGATCACAAGTCCGCGACATCTGCTACCCCGTCACTGTACCTGCATCCATACATCATTACCCGATCTGTACTGCTGAAGTACTCCCTGTATACATACACCATACGAGGTATCATTACTCAGTGTTTGTGCAATCATCGGGTGTATACCATATTCCTTCTAAGCCCTTTCATATACCATAATGTACACATAATATAATGTCTCTGTATCTCAGTATAATTGGTCACTGGATAGCAAAATACAACACCAGCCTTAAAAATACAGTGCAGTGATGAAAATGACATATACCAGGTTAACGTATACATAATGTATATGGAAGACAAGAGAATCCATGCATTACGATGGGCGTACAAGGACACAAGACGGAACTGTATATACACACACTCAGACTTGGCGTAAAACACAAGAGGCACCTATGCACTGTATACAATCTATACACACATGGACGTACACTTTGTGTGGTACATAAAAGGTCTTTATACACACACACACACACACACACACACACACACACACACACACACACACACACACACACACACACACACACACACACACACACACACACACACACACACACACACACCACACTTTGCACTGCACAAACAAAGCAGCACTGTGGACACTTTTGCACTGCATACAAATTGTATAGTGCACACTGAATACACTACAATGGTACTGAACAAACACACACACTTATACCGCATGGCACATAATTGCACACAAATATTTGGTATTGTGCACACAAGGTCACAGGTTGCTGAGAAGCACATACACTACCCTGTGTGTAAGTAGCTACAGCACAGTGATTGCAGAGTGACTGTACAGAGTATATAATAGCAGATGATGCTGCAGCTGTCACACACAAGCTCCACTCACCTCTATGTATATGTGGTGTCCCTCCAGCAGTGCAGCATGTCCCCCTGTCACTGCAGCCACAACCCCTCTCCTGGCTCTCCCCCCATATAACCTCACCCCTCTCCCTCTTCTCCCAGACTGAGCTTGCTTGGCTCCTGCCCCTGGGGTAAGTCCAGAACTGGTCAGCTGATCAGTGAGCTGTGATTGGCTGCTGCCTAGAGCTCCATCTGCACCAGGAACAATGGATGGGGGAGGCTGGAGCATGTGTGAAAGGGAGGAGGATGGGGAGGGGGACAGAGGGGACACAGGCTGGGAAAGTGGACTCTGGTGGGGAGGAGGGAGCCTGGTGGTGGGGGGAGGAGGAGGGGGAGCAGGCAGGTGTACAACAGCACCCTCCAAATTCTTTTATTTCTTCGCATTGTCTTACGAGACGGTACAAACACTTCACACTGCTACAGCAAGTGCAGCACCACAGAACAGATTATACAAGTTATCGCTACTCAGGGAGTCTGTTCACAAACTGGTGATTTTATTCTCAATTTGTCGCACATTCAGCATGAAAAAAAAAATCTGGTTTTAAAACATTTTACTTTTATTTGCCTAAAAATTCATCTTTTCTAAAAAGTTTCTTCACATATCTGGATGTGTCTTTCCTCCCACAGTAAATATTTTATAAAAGAGATATGACCAGATGGGTAGCAGTATTTCTTAAAGGAAACCTGTAACGATTTAAAAAATAAGAGTTTCACTTACCTTCTGCCAGCCCCCTGCTGCCGCCCTGTGCCCGCGCCGATACTCAATGATCTTCTGGTCCCCTGCCGCGGCTCACTTTCGCCGACTTGCAAGTCGATGGCCACTGAGCCTGCGCGGCCCTGGCAACGCGCATCCTCATTTGCGCTCCCGTAGCTGTAGTAGAGATTTTCACCTACTGCGTCTGCGCAGGGGGCTCCCGGTGATAGGAGTGCGAACAAGGATGCATGCAGTCAGGGCCGTGCAGGCGCAGTGGCTGGCGATTGAAGAAAGCAAAACTCAGCTGCGGCAGGAGATCTGAAGGATCTTTGGGTACCGGCGCGGGCACAGAGTGGCTGCAGGGGGCTGGCAGAAGCCCCAGGCAAGTGAAACTCTTTTTTTTTTTTTTTTTTTTTTAATCATTACAGGCTTCCTTTAAAGGTGGCCACTAATGGTCCAATTTCCCGAATGATCGACCGGCCAATCCGATAAATACAATCG
This sequence comes from Hyperolius riggenbachi, assembly GCF_040937935.1. Classification (NCBI taxonomy): domain Eukaryota; kingdom Metazoa; phylum Chordata; class Amphibia; order Anura; family Hyperoliidae; genus Hyperolius; species Hyperolius riggenbachi. The sequence continues at coordinate 82,964,232 of NC_090654.1, forward strand.
GTCAAAAACAATCGATCAGGTCCTCTAATGGGAAAGGAATAGGTACTCAATCCAATCCAACCAATGGAATTGATCTGAAAAAAGAACTGATTGATTCCATTGATTGATTCCACTCGATTGTTTCCACATTAATGCATTTATCGGATCACCCGGATGATCATTCTGGAAAATTGACTATTAGTGACCAACTTTAGGGTTGTTCATACTTCTATCTGTTGTAGTGTGCATGTATCACATTGTAATGGATTGATAAATTGGCAATTTCCATCAAGGCATGCCGCAATGCATGGTACCTTGTCACCATTCATTTGTAACATGGTGTCCAGTAGTACACATCTCAGTTCGTGTTACTACATTGGAACCGGACGCACCGCAGGTCCAATACGCCGATGTGAACATGCCCATTGCAGCATGTTGCTGTGTGATTATAGCTCACGTTATAATGCACCCCAGCATGCATAGTGTAAATACACCCGAAAGGATTGAAAAAAAATAAAAATTAAGGTGCCCATCAATGGCACTATCTTGATTGTACAATTTTTTTTGAGGTTTTGATGTTGGTGTGCTGTGCCTCTTTTTCTCCACACATAGTGTTGTGTGTTTCTTCCACAACAACTTCACTTCAGTTTCATCTGTCCACAGAATATTTTGCCAGTACTGCTGTGGAACGTCCAGCTGCTCTTTTGCAAACTTTAAACTTGCAGCAATATTTTTTTTGGACAGCAGTGGCTGCCTTTGTGGTATCTTCCCATGAACACCACTCTTGTTTAGTGTGTTACATATCGTAGATTCGCTAACATGGATGTTGGCATATGCCAGAGAGTTTTGTAAGTCTTTAGCTGACACTCTAGGATCCTTCTTCACCTGATTGAGCATTCTGCGCTGTGCTCTTGCAGTCATCTTTACAGGACGGCCACTCCTAGGGAGAGTAGCAGCAGTGCTAAACATTCTCTATTTATAGACCATTTGTCTTACCGTGGACTGATGAACTGCAAGGGTTTTGGAGACACTTTTATAACTCTTTTCAGCTTTATGCAAATCAACAATTCTTAATCGTTGGTCTTCTGAGAGCTCTTTTGTGCGAGGCATCATTCACATCAGGCAATGCTTCTTGGGAAAAGCAAACCCAAAACTGCTGTGAGCACAGTGGAATTGAGTCTCCTGCCCTTGCCAGTAAGACAGAGAGGAGATGGGGGTGCATAGCTGCGCTGCTCCTTCATCTGTAATGAGAGACCCAGGGCACTTGACATTCGTTTTGAAGACACAGATTTATGCTGCGAAGGAAGAAGAAGACCTGATGGACGGGTGTGCTGCTCATCATCATGTCGGGTTCGTACCGTACTTCTGTAATTGCACTTTCTGCAGCCAAGTTCAGCGGACACCCCTTTTTCAAAACTCCATAACTTAGGTACTGAGCATCATACCGACTCAGGACCTGGTGCAACAGAAAACCGTGACTTTCAGCTTTCCAAAAATGGTCAGAGGGATCTTCCAGATGAAGGAGCAGCGCAGCTATGCACACTTGTTTCCTCTCCATCTTACTGGCATGGGCAGGAGACTCAATTCCACTGTGCTCTCTGCAGCAAAGTGCAGGGGACAACCGTCCCCCAAACCCTCCCCTAACTTGGGAATGAGGCATCGCATTGACTCGGGACTCAGTGCAAAGGAAAGCCGGGACTTTCAGTGTTCCAAAAATGGTTAGATCTGGCTAGAGGATCAAACAGAACTTTAATAACAAAAAGCTGCCAAACTTTCCAGACGGGATAATACGTAAGTACCCAAAGTTGTTTAAAGGGATGTAACGTTAATAAACTTTGATATATTGGCAGAATATCATTTTTTTTCGTTTGTAGTACAGGCAGTCCCCTACTTACAAACCACTCAAGTTACACCGTTTCATACATACAAGCAAAGATCTAGCTAGCTATCTGTCTACGGTATCTATCTATGGTATCTATCTATTTACTGGTATCTATCTATCTATCTATCTATCTATCTATCTATCTATCTATCTATCTACCTACCTATCTATGGTATCTATCTATCTATCTACGGTATCTATCTATCTATCTATCTATCTATCTATCTATCTATCTATCTATCTATCTATCCAAATCCAAATCCAAAAAAGCTTTATTGGCAGGACCAAATACATTTAGCATTGCCAAAGCAAAACAAAACAAAACATTAACATGGGGGGGGGGGATTGTGGGAATAAGGGAAGGATAAAGGGGGTTGAGGTATATAGTCCATAGGTGTGTGGAGGATGTAAGGGACAGCATGGGGGACTGGGATATACAGTCCATAGGGGGGTATTGGGGGGAATACAGTCCATGTGGTATCATGTTCCTCTCAGTTGGTTATCTATCTATCTATCTATCTATCTATCTATCTATCTATCTATCTATCTATTTGCCCATTGTTGTACACCTGTTTGGGACACAACAATTGGACATGTATTCGGCATACGGTATGTTTCTGTTTTGTTATACGCAGTATAATAAGTCTCCTCCCACTTGTGGGGTGTCAGACCCTGTTTTTTTTCTGCTTGGGAATTCCCAGGGTCTGTGATGCAATGTGCAGCCTGCTATTTCCATAGGTCAGGGGTCACAGGGTAAAGGCCACAGACACCTCTTTCAGGACCCCATCTGCCTATGCAGGCAGCAATAGAGAGACTGGTACAAATTTGCCTTATGCAAATATCCGGTATATTCACCAATCACAAGACGTGCGGCTCTAATGCTAATGATTGATCTTCTCTCTCTGAGCCACACTCACAGCTGTTGCTAAGAACAATGGCTGCATCAACAATGGGGCTTATTCCTTCCCAGCATCACCCCCGCTCTGTTCTGGGTACATCCTGTATCCCTTTCCAGTCTCTCATCCCCCACATCATACAGTGCTCAGAGCAGACACTGGCCTGATCCGGAGATAATCTCATGGCGATTGTCCCAAGATGTCTCTAATGCAGACACAAACACTACACCAGCATCATAGTTTATGGAATGGAAATAACAATTGTAATAATGCAATACAATCAGCTTGAGGAGACTCCCCTCCAGAGCAGACAGGTACCGCAAGGATTCCAGTAGGGTGCACCGTCTTGTCTTGACTCTGGTGCTCCATTGTTTTCTGCAGGTGCTCCAGCTTTGTCAAACAGCCCCCCCCCCCCCCCCCCCCCTAAAAAAGTAGGTCATTTGCGTTTTGCTCAAAAGAGAAGGGAAAGGAAGAAGAGGAAAGGGAAAGAACAATTGTGAGAAGTGCTCATCAGGCTGAGGTGGGCACTTTCCCGGTAGTGTTTGTGACATGGAAGGCACTATAAACATAGGTTCACCTAGGGACACTTCTAGGTATTAAGCCGCATCTACACGCGTAGATGCGGCTCCGATCCGGTGGCTCGATTAGCCACCGGATCGCCTATTCCACGTCCCCGCTCGTGCCCACCGCGTCCCCGCTTGCCGCGCGTGCGCCGGATTCGATTCCCCGCTCGTCCCCGCCGGTGCCGCTTATCTTCCGCTCGATTCCCTGCCATTGTCCCCTCGCGGGGAGCGAGCAGGGAATCACCGGAAGCAAGATCCGTCCTGTCGGATCTTATCAATCGAGCCGCATCAGCTTGATAAGGAGGAGGCGACATTGCCAGTGACTGTATACTGCAGGTGCCCAACAGCCATAGAGGAGTGAACAGACAACAGAGTCTGCTTCCTCTCTGCACCTACGTATTTGAACACTACAGGGACAGCTAGGCAAGAGAAAACTCAAACCTTTCTCCCTACCTTACTGCTGGAAAGATACACAACCGCTATGAGGAGAGTGTGGGGGAAGCCAGAGGTTAGGGCAGTGGAAGAACAATTAGGCTGTAGACACACTGGGCCATATGCAATTCACTTTTTCACCTGAGTTTTCTCCTAGGAGAAAAAAAATCATCTTCCATTTAAAATAACATTTTAGCACTTTGCAATGGAAAAAGTATCAAAAAGTAGGTAAAAAGTACTATCAAAATTATTTTGAGCATTTCTTTGCTTGCTAATGGTTTCAAAAACAATTTATTGACAAGTTTCAAAATATCACCTAGGAGAAAAGTCAGGTGAAAAATTCAATTGCATCTGGGCCCCTGTGAGCGCTTCCTGAGAGCTTTTCTGCCCCTCAGCTCTTCCCATTGACTTCCATTAAAATCATGGTAAAAATTGCAGCGCTCAGAAAGCGCTGAGGGTCAAAGCTCTCAGAAAGCGCTCATAGTGTGTCTACGGCCTTAATGTGGCCACACACCATGCAATTAAAAGATCCAATTTTACACCAATTCGATAAATACGATCAGTTGTACTGAAAAAACAGTTTTTTTTTCATTCATTTGAAAAGTCTGATAAAATTTCCCATTTTTATTTGATCAAAGAAGGAGTGTTTGATTTTTCTATTAATATATATGAAAATTGAATGGTGTGTGGTAAACTGACAAATTCTTGATGTACAGACCCAAACAATTTTTTTCAATACTTTTTTTTCATTACTGAGGAAAAATGTAACATACGTGTGTGGTGCATTAGTCAGATTTTTGAAATGTTACAATCAGTCATAAAAACTGATTGCAATTCTAGAATTGAAAAGATATTTTCAAAGGATTGTATGGTGTGTGGCCACCTTTTCTCATGGCCTCAATTCACTAAGCAGTTTAGACTAGTCTACTGATGGTTTTAGTCTACTGATGGTTTGGTGTAAATCAGTCGTATCAAAAGGGAATTTACTAATAATTTTTAATAATTACCAAATGTTTTAGACCTGTTTTTAGACCTGGTCTAAAACATCCAGTAATTACACAATTCACAAAGGCAAACAAGGAGTAACCACCAGTGGCGTAGCTAAGGAGCTGTGGGCCCCGGTGCAAGTTTTACATGGGACCCCCCCAAGCACTCTATACATAACAATTGATATGGCGCACCAAAACCTGCTAAGGACAACCATAGTGTCAGAGTTGCAAGAAGGGGATGAGGAACAGTTTGTTAAGGATTATTACTATTCAAAGCATCTATAGACGTGATTATTACCAGCACAGGACCAACAGAGAGCTAATACTGTGATAGAGGGAGGACCCTTCGGGGCCCCTCTGGCCCAAGGGCCCCGATGCAGTCGCTACCTCTGCACCCACTATTGCTACGCCCCTGGTAACCACGCCCACTTTTTCTGACAGAGATTAGACCAGCTGATTTCTGTCGGTAAAGTAATTCTGTGAGGTATTTTAGATGTGAGGATGGAGCTTTTTGAATTAAGTATGTAGGAGTTTAATTGTATCCAGAGGAGAATTCATCAAAGGAGAAGGATGTCAGTCATAGCTATCGTTTATATCATTCGTATCCTTAGACCTCGTATGGTAATTAGACCTAATTACTGAATGAATTAGACCAGGTCTAAAAACAGGTCTAAAACATTTGGTAATTATTAGTGAATTCCCTTTTGATGCGACTGATTTCTAGTTTACACCAAACCATCAGTAGACTAAATCCATCAGTAGACTAGTCTAAACTCCTTAGTGAATTGAGGCCAATGTGACCAGCACTCATATGCATGTAAAGATCCAAAGTGGAAAAAGATTTTGGAGTGCTCAGGCTGGTGCTGCCCTTTAGTACTACTTAGGAAGTCCAAAATTCCAGTCAGCACCTCCTTAAAGTGTACCTGAGTACAACAAAGGGATTTATGGATTTATACTTGGAGCTTCCTCCAGCCCCCTGTAGTCAGGGGCTTCTCCAGTGTACGTTCGGTCCCGTCCGTTCCGCCCGAGTCAGCCTTGGTAAAATCCCTGACTGAGCCAGCTGGAGACAGATGCACAAGCGCAGCCTGCCCGTGCGCCCCCTTGCTCACACCCATGGCTGGGAGTGTTCTGCGCAGTTACAGGCCTCAACTAGCTGAGCAGGTGCAGAACGCTCCTTGCTACGGGAGCATGACCGAGGAAGCATGTGGCCAGGGCTGGGCATGTCCAGTAATTAGTGACCACAGGGGCTGGCATGGACACTGAGAGAGCTGATGGACTACAGGAGGTTGGAGAAAGCCCCAGGCAAGTATAAATAATTTTGTTGTATTTACTTCAGGTTTACCTTAAAAGGAACCTGAGGTGTGAGACCTATGGAAGCTGCCATATTTATTTCCTTTTCAACAATACCAGTTGCCTGGTTGTCCTGCTGAGTAATGTCTAAATCACACACCTGAAACAAGTATGCAGGTAATCTTGTCATATTTGTCATAGACATCTGATCTGCATATGCTTGTTCAGAGTCTATGGCTTAAAGTATTAGAGGCAGAGGATCAGCAGGCCAGCCAGGCAATCTGCATTATTTAAAAGGAGGCAAACAGCTTCCATATTCCTCTCACCTCAGATTCCCTTTTAGGGCCCGTTTCCACTATAGCGTTACGAAATCGCTGGCGAATCACCGCAGGCAAATCGCATGCGGGTGCGATTCCGCATGCGTTTTTTGCCGCGATTTCGCATGCGATTTCGCATAGGTAAGGCTGTATGCGATTTTAACCATGTCACTGCCTGTGTGAATTAACATGGGTACCTATGCGAAATCGCATGCGAAATCGCGGCAAAAAACGCATGGGGAAAACGCATGCGATTTCCCTATTAAATACATTGCGTGCGATTCGCCTGCATTCCACACGCAGGCGAATTCTGAGGCCCCTACCCTGCAGATTTTTTCTGCACAGAAAAACGTGCGGGGAAACGCACAAGTGGAAACAGTCCCATCCACTTGTACTGACTGTGCGAATCCGCATGCGTTGCCCGCATGCGGATTCGCGATAGTGGAAACGGGCCCACAATAGCATAGCTCTTTCAGTAAGAGATAGCTCTTAATTTAAAAAAAAAGTTGAAAGTGGTGTAAAAAATGGAGCTGCTTCTCAGGACAGCTCCCCTTTTTACACTTAAAAACGTAAATTTGGATAATGAGCTATATCTTACTCACAAAGCTATATTAGATGCCTTCAGCTGCCTCCTTACAGTTGGGCATTAAGTATACAGCACACTGTCCTTTTTATATATCCTGTATAAATATATCTTCCACTCACTACATACATAGACTAGCATGTCTGCCTCTCCAAATATACCAGTGGAATTTGGGATGGAATTTAGGACTTTATCACTGGACAGTGACACACAGGGACAGCTGACTCTCCACAATGGTAACAACTTCTTCTTTTGATGGCATTTTAAAGTCACTGGTAAAATAATCACAATGAAAATGGGGCTGTGGAGCAACAACAGGTGTTGTGCATAAGGAATGTGTCTTCACCGCCTACTATTCACCCTAAATAAAGACCTTGTCACCCTCCCGACAGGCGTGCACTGGAATTAGAGAGATGGCATACACTAAAACAGTGATACCCTGTAGACGATGCACCAAATATTGCAAACATGAAGCTTATGCAGCACAGTGATGTAGTTGTGAGCACTTGTCTTGAAGTTCTGGGTCCTTAGTTCGAATCCCAGCCAGTGCTCTCTGCATGGAGTTTGTATGCTCTGCCTTTGGGCACTCCGGTTTCCTCCCACATCCCAAAAACATACCGATAAGTTAATTGGCTTCCCCCTAAATTGGCCCTATTCTATGATACGTACACTATATGATATAGACATATGACTATGGTAGGGATTAGATTGTGAGCCCCTCTGAGGGACAGTTAAATGACAAGACAATATAGTCTGTACAGGGCAGTGGAAGATGTTGGCGCTATACAAATACTAAATAATAGTAATGCTCTGTACACATTTTAAACTGCTGTCGTCTGAAAGGACCTTTGCAGAATGCTTCAGGCAACAGTTTTGGAACCATCACTACAAACAAACTGTTTATTTCTTGGCTTCCAGTGCTTCCAGTGAAAAATAGAGAGCCTGCGAGGCCAGACTCTCTGGGCCAGATTTATCCAAGCATTACCAACGCTTTAACAGTTCTAACCAGCAGAGAAACTGTTCTGCATGATAATAAGAAACTTCTTAAATCCTACATAATAGCGGCAGTTTAGTGTGAATTTCTAAAACTGCACTACAGTTAAGAAAAGTGCAAATCCATCCCTGAACTGCTGCAGATTTAAGAGACTCTGTAAAGAAAAAAAAACCCTCTGGGGGATATTTACCTCGGGAGGGGGAAGCCTCAGGGTCCCAATGAGGCTTCCCCGACCTCTGAAGATAGCAGGAATCCAGCACGGGCTCCCCCGAATCCTCCCCGACAAGCTTGACAAGCGAGGATTTATTTACCTCTCCGGGACCCAACACAGGCGCAGTAGCAGCTTTTCGTTCAGGCTAGGCGGATATAGCCAATATTGATCATATCCGTTCTACTGTGCAGGCGCGAATCCTTACGATCGGGTTCAGCTATTTCTGCCTTACCTGAACAAAGAGTTGCTAGTGGTATTATAATGCAAACCACACTGGTCCTTTCTATCTTGGTTCATTTTCCTTCATATCAGCATTTGAAAATAAGAAATACGTCAATTAAAAGGAGGGGAATAAAGTTTAGAGTCAGTTAAATACATTTTTCAGTAGAAAAATACATATATTTACATAGATCTATACATCAGTCCTGAAAAAGGGACAAATAAGGAAGAAAGAGGAACAGAGGGAGTTGGTTCCCAAAGAGGGACCGTCCCTCCGAAGAAGGGACAGTTGGGAGCTATGGAAATGTGTGGGCTGTTCTGTTACAGGGGACCCTGGGGCAGGGGGATCTATCAGGAGCGATCACTAGCCATGGTCCCAATAAGGGGGAGGGGTTAGGAATGGGGAATGTGAGCAAGCTGCACATTGCCCCTGCAGCTGCACATCCTCTGCAAATGGTCCTGGATTATCAGCCCCCTCTGGTTCCACCATGACTGGTATTGCCTATGCACTCTTTATTTACATGGAGAAACACAGGCAATACAGAAAACACGTATGTATATCTTGTACAAGGTTCAAGGTCCGGACTCACCGTATTGGGGACATATTGGAGCAGTCAGTGAGCTTAAGCGTCCCTGTCGTTGTTTTTTCCTGTAGTGTGCTGCAGCCCTTTGTATTTATATATTTTACATGTGGAGATTGGGGATCTCCATTGCTGCATGCATGGTTTGGTTTGCATACAATTTGGTTTGTGCTGCTCACCCCCCTGCATTATTTATATTTCCTGTGAGCATGCATAACCACACCCACCTCTAGCGTAGTATATAAAAATATGATTGAGCAGAATGCATATATACAGAGAGTTCAGTCTGTAGCAATGTGGAAGGTGAGGTGCTTTTAATGTCATCATACCTCCCAACATTTTGAGATGAGAAAGAGGGACACTTAGGCCACGCCCCTGCCACACCCCTGAGCACGCCCCGTCACACCCCTAGTCACGCATACCATAAAGATTTCCTAAGGAAAATATGTGGTTTTATAATTTAAACCACACTGGTCCTTTCTATCCTGGTTCATTTTCCTTCATATTAACATTTTAAAATTAGTAATATATCGATTTAAAGTATCTCCCGAGTATATGCAGCCAGGTGTATAGGTCTCCCCAGTATAGCCAGTTGTATAGGTCTCCCCAGTATATGTAGCCAGGTGTATAGGTGTCCCCAGTATATGTAGCCAGGTGTATAGGTCTCCCCAGTATAGCCAGGTGTATAGTTGTCCCCAGTATATGCAGCCAGGTGTATAGGTCTCCCCAGTATATGTAGCCAGGTGTATAGGTCTCCCCAGTATACGTAGCCAGGTGTATAGGTCTCTCCAGTATATGTAGCCAGGTGTATAGGTGTCCCCAGTATATGCAGCCAGGTGTATAGGTCTCCCCAGTATATGCAGCCATGTGTATATGTGTCACAATACAATAAATTGGGGTGCGCTAGGCCTATAAATAACTGACCCCCAATAGGGGGGAGCTACCACCTGTCACAATATTTAAACGACACAGGTGTATATGTGTCCCCAGTATATGTATCCAGGGGTATAGGTGCCCCCAGTATATGTAGCCAGGTGTATAGGTGTCCCCAGTATATGTAGCCAGGTGTATAGGTGTCCCCAGTATATGCAGCCAGGTGTATAGGTGTCCCCAGTATATGTAGCCAGGTGTATAGGTCTCCCCAGTATAGCCAGGTGTATATGTGTCCCCAGTATATGTAGCCAGGTGTATATGTGCCCAGTATATGTAGCCAGGTGTATATGTGCCCAGTATATGTAGCCAGGTGTATAGGTGTCCCCAGTATATGTAGCCAGGTGTATAGGTCTCCCCAGTATAACCAGGTGTATAGGTGTCCCCAGTATATGTAGCCAGGTGGATAGATGTCCCCAGTATATGTAGCCAGGTGGATAGGTCTCCCCAGTATAGCCAGGTGGATAGGTCTCCCCAGTATAGCCAGGTGTATAAGTCTCCCCAGTAAATGCAGCCAGGTGTATAGGTGCCCCCAGGAAGGGAGGCAGCCAGTGCGGGGAGGACTTACCGCTGGTGTCCTTCCAGCCGGCAGAGGGAGCTGTGATCTGTGCGCCGCTAGTCTGGTCTTGAGTAGACCAGACTTGCGGCACACAGATCACAGCTCTCTCCAGCATCTGCGTAAGCGGTAAGTCCTCCCCGCACGCTGTCAGCCGCTGCGCCATCTGAGGAGACACATTAATCCGGAAGGGAGAGCCAGGAAAGGGAGCCCCAAGGTGAGGGAAGGGGGGGAGACTTCCCCCCTTTTCTGCCACTTTGCCACCAGCTCCCTTTCACTGGCTGCCTCCCTTCCTGCACAAATAGGTAATCCGCCCCTGCATCTGAACCCCCAGCCTGGGGGGTCATAGCGGGATAGCGGGAGAGCCCTCCCAAATCGGGTCAGTCCCGCCGAAAACGGGATGGCTGGGGACTATGATGTCATTATCACTCACAACAAAACCAGGATGTTTTACTTCTTTTATTTTGCTGCCTGAACGAGTTAATTTCTAGGCAGAGAAGTGACAACTTCTGTCTTGTCTGTACCTTGTCGGGAATATAGTAAACATCACTGATAAGCAGATTGCAGCAGTAAATGTTTTCCTGGCAAAATACAACTTCTGAGAGCAGGGAGAGATAAAATACATGAATTATTGAGTTTTTTTCTAAGGCCTGATTTCCACTTGTGCATTTTGTGTCAGATTTTTCTCTCAGAAAATTTGCATTGATTTTGCAACTAATGGTAGTGAATGGGACTGTTTCCATTCAATGCGAAATTTTCGTTAGCGTTCGTACGCGTAAAAAAAAATCTGAGGTCGTGTATCATTTTTTTGGACATCGCGTACGATTCACGTACAATGCTTTGTATAGGCAATGCGAATTTTTATGTTACTTGCCCGAAAATTCGCATTAGATCCATGGTTACAGGAAGTTTTCAGCAGTTATGACTAAGCTGTTACCAGGCAGATTATGTTATATTTAACTAATGCAAATTTTCACATACGAAAAATGCATAAAAAATTACATGCAAATGTTTTTACCAATTAGAAAAAACATATACGATTTTTTGCAGGCGAAAATGTCACGCTATAGTGGAAAAGTAGCCTAACTCTGGGACACTTAATAGACTACCACTGATTAGAGACAGTAAAACATCCAACCTTTATAAATCAGAATCAGAATCTTTATTTCGCCAAGCACGACTGGTCGTGCCCGGAATTGGGCTTGGCATACAGGGCTGACTGTAGAAATATGCAAAAATATAAAAATACAACAATCACATCAAATATACAAAAATATAAAAATACAACAATCACATCAAATATACACACAGAGAGTTGAGAACACAGATAGTACAAAAGTTCACAGAGCAACAGACACTACCGTGGGCAGGCTTTTACGGTAAGCCGACGTGTAGGGGGGAGAATGGGAGAAAGATCAGCAGATGGGAATAGAGTGCATAGAGTTCAGCGAGTATACGGCTGAGCGGAAGAAGCTGTTCCGGTGCCTTGAGGTCTTGGTGGCAATAGACCGGAATCTCTTCCCCAAGGGGAGCCGACTGAAGAAGCGGTAGCCTGGATGTGAGGGATCACTGGCTATCCTCAAAGCCCTGGAGCGCAGTCTTGAGTTGTAGAGGAGGTCCAGAGGGGGGAGTGGTTTGCCAATGATTCTCTCCGCTGATCTTATGACCCTCTGTAGCTTATGCCTGTCGCCGGCGGAGGAACCGGCATACCAAACCATACCAAACCAGGATGGAGGTGCAAATGTTTAAATATAAAGGAAAAGGAGTAGGAGGATAAATATAATTGTTTATCTCATCAGTTAATTTTCACCTCAGGTTCATTTTGAGCGCTTGTACTAGTGCTGTGAAGAGTAACCAAGAGCCCCTGTCACTGTTTTTTCCTTTTGTGTGCTGCAGCCCTTTGTATTTGTACAAGGTCTATAGTTACGGGGTAGCCTACAGACACACACAGTGATAGCAAGAGACAAGAGAAGAAAGAGAGCCCTTCCATAGGAGCCTATAGCCTGAGGGGATGAAGGGTGCAAAGAAGCGATAAGGAAAACGGGTTATTTGTATGTAAGATGAGACTGTGACCTCTCTCCACTTCATTTCTCTCATTAAATATCACATGTGCTTGCATGTTTTTATCTGATTCACCCTACTAACATTTTGGCTATGTTGTCATTTCCACATTACGCAGTATGAATTTGAAAAAAATAATTGCTTTATTCAACAAAAAAGTGAGAAGTTACAAAATAGAAAAAAAGATCAACAAATTGTTGATATTCACCATATAATTTGTTCATGTTGTTTGATCTACATTCAACCTGCACCTAATCATCTTCACTACAGGCAGACATGAAAGGAAAAAAAAACAGACAGCACTAACTGCTATTATCTATATCCACATTCTCTAACAATGTGATAGGCTAAAATGTTTTTTTTTATAGATATACATAAGCACATACTGGAGCTTAGCAGTTGGAAACAGCTGTTATTTCCCACACTGCAACAAGGCTCCCACAGTGTGATGGCAGGACCTAGGTCCTGACATCACACTGTGGGAGGGGTTTTACCACTATATCATTCATACAGTTCCTGATGATCTATTTGAGAAAAGGAATAGATCTCTCATGGGAAAGGGGGTATCAGCTACGGATTGGAATGAAGTTCAATCCTTGGTTACATTTCCTCTTGATGTTTGTACACAAAAGGAAAAAATAACTTGGAAATTCTGCTTTTTTTCTCACGTGGCTGGAGCACTGTTTATTTTGTGGCGGTCAGTATTAGAGATGAGTGAAATCCTCATTCGCAGGTTCGCAAGATTTCATCTTTGTTTTTTATGCTTGTTTTTGTTTTTAGCAGCTATTCGATTAGAAAGTTCACAACTTGAAACAATGTGTGGAGGTGACTCCTTTAGAGAATCAGATTTATAGCTAATCCATGTGTTCAGGTTTTTCTATTTGTAACCATAGTAAGTAACATAAAAAAAAGAAGAAGCAGCTACCTGTGTTTTTATTACCCAAGTTTACCAAACAGTCTTCTTTTCCATTTCACGCCTCATTTACTCCAACTGACTTCCCAGAGGTATAAAGTTTCCTGAGATGAGAAACTTTGGCAGCAGAGGTTAAAGAACTTTTTGGTTCCATAAATCTCTGGTGGCGCCAGCTTTGGAAATGGTCAGCTACATTTTTACTGTTTTTAAGGAGGTGGAAAGTCATGGTGATTGTTACACACCCAAAACAAACATGCAGCTTAATCCAGTCAGAAACATCTGATCTCCTTGCTTGTTCAGGGTCTATGGCTAAAGCCGAATCTACACGAGTAGATGCGGCCACGATGCTCCTTATCAATCGAGCCGCTGATGCGGCTCGATTGATAAGATCCGACAGGACGGATCTCCGCAACGCCAATTCCCTGCTCGCTCCCTGCGAGGGGACAATGGCAGGGAATCGAGCGGAAGGTAAGCGGCGCCGGCGGGGACGAGCAGGAACGAGCAGGGAATCGAATTCGGCGCACGCGCGGCGAGCGGGGACACGGCGGGCACGCGGAAGGGGCGATCCGGCGGCTAATCGAGCCGCCGGATCGCTGCAATGTCTCATAGTGTAGACGGGGCTCAAAGGTGGATTGTTCAGAAACAGCCTTATCAGTCTGCAGACAGACTGTACATGCGCACTACTGTTGGGAGAACGACCGCCCAGCAGGAGGGTCTGACGGACCCGTTGTTCTCTGTAGTAGTACACACCTTAAGAGTACAAGAGGGAGAGAATTGACAGGACAGCCAGGTAACTGTTATTGTTTAAAAGGAAATAAATATGGCAGCCTCCAAATCCCTCTCAGTTCAGTCCTTAAAGTGATACTGAGTAGGTTAAAAAAACACCATTTGTACTTACCTGGGGCTTCCTCAGTCCTCCTCCTGGCTCCTCTCCCGGTCCATTAAGTGGCGACTTCAGGCTGAAGTCGCCAGTACAAATGCCGGCCGCTATGCGTCATCACACTGACTAGTATGAGAGTCCTGCGCTTGCACAGTTCTCTAACGCTGTACCGTGCAGGACTTGCATGCCGTAATGTGCGTGGCGGGGACTTGTATTGGTGACTTCAGGCCGAAGTCATCAATTAACGGAGCTGCCAGCGTGACCGGGAGAGGAGCCAGGAGGACGCCGGGTAACCTCGCGCCCTATGGTGAGCTGGAGAAAGCCCCAGGTAAGGAAAAATTGAGATCTTTTAAACCTGCTCAGTATCACTGTTTTACACCTGCTGGACAGGAAGTACGTCACTCGGATTCCTGGGTTTCCCTGTTGTATTGCCTTGCATTGCCGTTGCGTTACCGTGGAGCTAAACCGGGTAACACAATGCACACTTGTAAGGCAAGTGTACATGGGGCTTTAAACAACAATCTGTAAGCATTTGAAAGCTGGCTCAGCAGGACAGCCAGGCAATCTGCACTGTTCAAAAGGAACTTATTAATATGTCAGCCTACATATCCTTCTCAGTTCAGGTGTACTCAGGGCCGGCCCTAGACTTTTTGCCGCCTGAGGCAAAATTAGAAAAAATCGCCCCCCCCCCCCAGCCGTGTGTGTGGGGGGGGGGGGGGCGCCGAGCTGGAGGGGTAGCTGGCAGAAAGGGGGTATTGGGCCTAGCGGTGGGGAGGGGGGTCGGACCCCCCCCCTTCCTCGCCTGGGTCCCCCGATATGCGCTCCTCCTCCAGCGTTAAGTACTAGCCTGCATATGATGAAGAGGCAACGGGCGGGGAAATCACTCACCTCTTCCGCGTTTTATCGTGCGCTCCACTGACGTCACTTCCTGCAAGGCCGTCCACTTACAATACAGTGGGCGGTGTTGCCGGAAGTGATGTCAGTGGAGCACACGATGGAACGCGGAAGAGGTGAGTGATTCCCCCGCCCGTTGCCTCTTCATCATATGCAGGCTAGTACTTAACGGAGGAGCGCAGATCGGGGGGCCCAGGCGAGGGAGGGGGGGTCAGACCCCCCTCCCCACCGCTAGGCCCAATACCCCCTTTCTGCCAGCTACCCCTCCAGCTCGGCGGGCGGGCCCAGCATCCATGGACAGGCTGGTGCCGCCCCCCCAGGTCTGCCGCCTGAGGCAAATGTTTCACCCCGCCTCATAAGCGGGCCGGCCCTGGGTGTACTTTAAGACCACTTCTTCTTGTTATTTCCTTTTAGAAGAAGTCTTGCAGTTTTTTATACCCACTGCATGTGAACTACAAAATTCCACTTCCACATGTAGATACATGGGTTGTAATGTAGGGATTCTGGGAAATGTAGTCTGACATCTACTGTTCTTCCTACTTTTGCATCACATGGTCACACCTAATTGTCCTACCCACTAGCTGCATGTAGCCAGAGAGGACAGAAAGCAAGCAGTACTACTGTGGTTCCTAGATAATTTACCCCATGAAACAAGTATTCTGTCCAGCACTTTCCTTCTACACTATTTATATTCCCATACCATCATGACTATTAGAATGTACCTTGTACTATCTCTACTTCTCTATACTCAACTGAGTATTCCTGTGGTGAATGGGTTAAAGCAAGCCTAATAGTGCACATCAGGGGTTAAATGACACCAGAAGTGAGAGGGATATGGAGTCATATTTATTTCCTTTTAAGCGATACCAGTTGCCTGGCAGACCTACTGATCCTCTGCCTCTAATACTTTTAGCCTTAGACCCTGAACAAGCATGAAGCAGATCAGGTGTTTGTGACATAATTGTCAGATCTGACAAGATTAGCTGCATGCTTATTTCTGGTGTGATGCAGACACTACTGCAGACAAATAGACCAGCAGGGTTGTTTAAAAAGAAATAAATATGGCAGCCTCCTATATACCTCTCACTTCAATTGTCCTTTAAAGCAAGCCTGATAGCAGACTCTTTTGTTAGAAAAACTTGCTAACCACTGAGCCCAATCACATGATCAGCCAAGCAACCAATGGAATCCTTGAGGAAAGGAGGAAAAGCAGAAGTTGATTGGTTAGTCTTTTTCAGAAACGCCATGAGAGATTTCTAATCTTCAAATATCAGAGCACTGGCTAGTGCTATCAAGATATAAGAACACAAAGGTAAGTATGTTGTATATAGTACAGATCTTCCTTTTCAAATGGCGTTTTTATGTTAATTAATACTCTCCAAAATCCCCATTCTTTCTTGTACAGATCAGTCTCATCATGTCTGTCCATTAGCAGCAGTGGAGTAAAGCAATGTCATTATTTCTTTTTTTGTATAGAATAATTGAAATCCCGTTATCAGGATGATGAGTAATAATAACAATTTCCTAATGGAAAATTCCTGAACAAAGCGACGTTCAGCTTGCGGCGTGCCGCTGGTTACTGGTCTGGATAACGCAGCTCTTCAGTGCCAGAAACACTTTGGGTCCCATATGGCCCACTATATATGGATGAGTACCCAGAGGACGAGTAGGACAAGAAGAGCCTTGCACTCCAATAATAAATGCCATGTTATTAACACTAATTAAATTGTCTCACAAATAAATCTGTTTAGAGGCCACGAGCAAGAAAAGCACATTACGGTCAAGAAATAATAATGTTTCAAAAAAATAATTTAACCATTCGTCCATTAAAGAGAACCCGAGGTAGGTTTGAAGAATGTTATCTGCATACAGAGGCTGGATCTGCCTATACAGCCCAGCCTCTGTTGCTATCCCAAACACCCCTAAGGTCCTCCTGCACTCTGCAATCCCTCATAAATCACAGCCACGCTTCTGACAAACAGCTTGTCAGAGCTGGCTGTGTTTATCTCTATAGTGTCAGTCTGCTGCTCTCCCCGCCTCCTGCAGAACTCCAGTCCCCGCCTGCATCCCTTCCCTCCCTGCTGATTGGAGGGAAGGGACGGGGGCAGGGACCGGAGCTATGCAGGAGGCGGGGAGCAGCTGAGACTGACACTACAGATGTAAACACAGCCTCACAGCGTGGCTGTGATTTATGAGGGATTGCAGAGTGCAGGGGGACCTTAGTGGGGTTTGGGATAGCAACAGAGGCTGGGCTGTATAGGCAGATCCAGCCTCTGTATGCAGATAACATTCTTTAAACACACCTCGGGTTCTCTTTAAAGGACCACTATTTGCAAAAATTTTTAAAATGTAAAATACAGTACATGAAAATACATAAATAAAAAGTACATTTCTCCCAGAATAAAATGTGCTATAAAAAAACCCTTCTCCTATGTTGCTCTCATTTGCAGTAGGCAAGGCCGGATTTCGGGCAAGGCCGCCTAGGCCATGGCCTAGGGCACCACAGGAGGAAGGGCACCAAAGCAGCAGGCTGAACTTATGCAGCATTTGCAAACTTGCAAATGCTGCAATGCAGGAAGATCAGGCGAGTGCCTGGCTGCGGTACTCTGTTGCCAACAGCCTGTGCAACAACCACCTTGCTCTCTGTGCACGTTTGCATTGTGGCCGGCGGCTATGGACTTGGGCAGCATTGGAGACAGAGGGGAAGAGGAAGCTTCTGCACTGGAGAGGAGTGGAGAAATGAGTGACACTCATCGCTGCTGCGGTGTGAAGGCAAGCTGGCTACCTATACTGAAAGGGGGGTGGGAAAAGGAGAAACTAGGGGAGTCATCTGGCTACCTATACTAGAGGGAAAGGGGGAGGGGTCATCTGGCTACCTATACTGGGGGGGTCATCAGGCTACCTATACTAGAGGGAAAGGAGGAGGAGTCATCTGGCAACCTATACCTGAAGGGGGGGGGGTATCAGGTTACCTATACTAGATACTAGAGGGAAGGGGGAGGGGTCATCTGGCTACCTATACTGAAGGGGGGTGGCTGGTGACAGCGGCCTTGGGCAGTAAAGAGTACAAATCCGGCCCTGGCAGTAGGTAGTATATATCTGACAGAGCTGACAGGTTTTGGACAAGCCCATCTCCTCATGGGGGATTCTAAAGGGGTTTCTTTATTTTTAAAAGCACGTAGTGAATAGCAGTTGCCAAGTCCAACTGCCAGAATAGTGTGCAATCAGGTAGAA
Organism: Hyperolius riggenbachi; assembly: GCF_040937935.1. NCBI lineage: Eukaryota > Metazoa > Chordata > Amphibia > Anura > Hyperoliidae > Hyperolius > Hyperolius riggenbachi. The sequence continues at coordinate 82,982,636 of NC_090654.1, forward strand.
GGGACGGCCTGCATCTTTGTATAGATCCTTTCTAGGGAGTGCTTTTGTGAAAAATAAAAGAATAAAATGAAAAATAAAATGAAATACTGAGAATCCCCTATGAAGAGATGGGCTAGTCCAAAACCTGCCAGTTCTGTCAGTTTTGTACTACCTACTGTAAGTGACACCAACATAGGAGAAAAGTAATTTATAGCACATTTTACTCTGGAGGAATTGTTTTTCTTATATGTATGTGTTTACAAGTATTTTAAATTTTTCACGATAGTGAGCCTTTAAATTTACAAGCCAGGTCTGCATCTTTTCCTCCTTTACATGCATTGCCGCTGGCGTCACAGAAACCCTGGCAGCAATAAGGTGGGGGAGGCCGGCAAAAAATGTCCAGAAAAATAAAATTGTCTCTTTGGATCGGATCCCAGCCTGATATGTGCATAGATATTGATACTGCAGGGACAGAAAATGTTAATATTGTTGCAATAAACGGCCTGGTTTAATGATGACACTGCAGCATTTCCCATTACAGGATTTAAATTTTATGACCTGGCCTCACTCACATTTGCATATGTTCTTGAAATGTATTGATTTATTTTGGGGAGATTTATCTTGATTTTACTTATTTTTTTGTATTTGTATCTAATAAGTCTGTTGCTCATTCTTGATAGTTTAGGTTATACTCTAGGCAAGATTATCAGAGGTTTGATTTAAAGTGGTATGAAACCCAGCACTTCTTCTATGCTCTACAAGATTATTTACAGCATAAAACCTATTAACACACACACAAAAGAAAAATGTAGCAGAGCAGCATTTAATCAATTAAGCACAGCACTTTCCTCTTCAGTGGAAAGCTTGTTGCCTAATCTGAAGAGGTACTTACATTATCTTTTGTTTACATTCTGTGGTCTGTTGAAGCTGCAGATAGGTGCTGAATGCACCTGCTTAAAGGGAACCTAAAACGAGAGGTATATGGAGGCTGCCAGGCAACTGGTATTGTTTAATCCTTTGGGGACCGCCATAGTTAAATCCTACACCGCACTTGTGGCTGTCTAAGCCTGAGGCGGCGTAGGATTTACGTTTCCGCTCCCGACGCAATTCTGCGCACCCGAGAGGGGAGATTAAGCTGTCATATGACAGCTGACATGTCCCCTCAGTGATCAGGAGCCATCGCACTTGGCTCCTGATCACATAATCACTACGATCGCCGGCGGATCGTAGTGATCACAATAACAGCAGTGGGGGTAGGGGGGATAGGAGAGGATCCAATCACCTTCCTGACATTCCTCCGGCGATCGGCGTTCCCCTCTGCTCTGGCCGGCATTCCTGCTCTCTCTGACATAAGTGCTAGGTCCCGGCTTAATGACGTCATCATGCCGCGACCCAGAACTGAGCGGCAGTATGAGCGGGAATGCCGACCAGAGCGTAGGGGACCAGAGCTGCTCATCGATGGAGCCTGGGAGGTGAGTAAAGGCTGCTGGCTACAGGGAGGACACCTAACTACCAAAGGGACACCATGCCCAGCTAGCCACAGTGGGGATCCGGCTGTCTGACCCCCCAAACGCGTCCCCCATGCAAAATCGCCTTGTCCTTAAGGGGTTAGGCAGCCAGTCCCGAAAGGGTTCAAAAGAAATAAATATGGCAGCCTCCATATACTTCTCGTTTCAGAAGCGAAACGGGCCTTACTGACCCAAGCTAAGATGAGCAGGAGCCCTGTCCACACTGAATTTTATGACATCCTTCAACTGGGTTGCTTCAGATCAGAAGTTTAAAAAAGTGTTAATTAATTAGGTTTAAGATGGTATAATTAGTGTTTTATATGAAGTTGTGCTTTACATGAGTAAAGGAAAGACATCTATCTGTGGCTCTGGTTGTATATGACCCGAGCAGAGCTTTTCCTCTTAGAGCTGGAGTTGTATAAAGAGCAGTGGTCTCCCTAAGCCCCCCAGAAGGCCTAATTCTTGCGTCTCTGAGAGTGCTGGGAGTAAGAGCTGCTGATAAATATTGCAGAGACCCTTCCTGCCAGGATTCATTATGTTTTTATCACTGTCAGGGTCTCTGGGACTGCCTCACCCCTCCCCCTCTGCTCTCCCTGGAATATGTATTATTTAAAGATGATGTTGGCTGGCAGGACGACTTTGTCTGCACGCACATTTATCTTAATTAACATTTTACCTGAAGCTGGAGGTGTGAGAACAAGAGACGGCCTGACCTACATGTTACTTCTGCTTAAATATTATTTTCCTATTCAAAGTGTATAGCCTGGCTATACATATTATGCTAAATTACCCAAGCTCAGTTCTGCCCACACCACACCAGATGTTGCATACATCAAATAAGGGCGCCAGGACAAAAGGGCGCAGAGTATAGACAACATTTAAAAATATTACCTATAACAATATTTTTATTGTTTCTTCACTTTTATCTGAGATAGAATAAGAAATATGTTAAGATAACTGTAATAACGAATAGGGGTCGGTGAACCCGAAATTGCCAAATATCGTCTATAACAATGTAAAATTAAAATATATTTGCAGTCGTAATAAGAATAGTAAAACATTAATAAATATTAACAATATTTACTACTTCTAAACCTAACCCTAATCTAGCACAGAACCCTTCCCTTACTGATGCCTAAACCTAAGACCCCCCCCCCCCCCCCCTGGTGGAGCCTAATGCTGGGAATACACGGTTCGTTTTTGCCTTCGTTTAAACCTTTGTTTCGATTGTGCCTTTTGTCCTTTTCGATCCCGAAATAATCGATCATACGGTTAATATCACCACCCACGGTTTCGTTTTTTTTTTTTATTCTGATGGTTTCGTTTTTCCAATGATCGAAGGCTGCAAAGAAACGAAACGAAAATCCCTTTTTACAGGGACGGACTAGCATAAACTAATATATATTCGATCTGAACAGCCATCAAGCCTACCAATGGCTCGATTAGATGGATAAAGAGAGATAATATCAAACATGTTCGATCACTAGTCGTTCGTTTTTGGGGTCTATTAATCGAAACTATAATGAGATTATGACTATTTTCACATACGTTTTCAACACTCGATTCGTTTACCGAACGAATCGAAGGCTAAAACGAAGGCAAAAACGCAACGTGTATTCCCAGCATAACCCTAAAAACCCCCTGGTGGTGCCTAACCCTAAGACCCCCCCTGATGGTACCCCATCCCCCCTTCCTGACATCTACCGTAATCCTAAAACCCCCTTTCTCCACTGCAAATAACATTAATGCAGCGATACATTTCTAAGATAATATATTTCAAAACGATAATTTACAGAATTATAATTCTTAAAACAAATTTTAAAATCATTAAAAAAAAAGTTAAAACGATAATTTACAAAATGATAATTGTCAAAAAGAATTTTAAAACAATATTTTTCAAAATACTCATTCTCAAAAGGAAAAATATTGTTTGGACAGGCCAAACGGGCATCCAAATTTCTTCATTTTGCACCCAATAACCAATACTTCGCAATGGCACCATGGGGCGCCTAAATAGTCCACTAGCCACAGGCGCTTAAATTTCATGATTCTCTAGATGTTATCCTACCTGCGCATTACCCCACGGACAATGTGGGCTTGATTGACAGCGGCGCTTAATGCAGGCGCAGTAAGGACGACCTCTAGCTCGTCCTCTGCACCGTGCGGGGATCCCGGGCTGGCGGCTGTGAACGGTGCTATCAGCGTGGGACAGACAGCTGCAAGGGGCTGGAGAAAGCCCCAGGTAAGTAAATCGGATTTCCATTATTTTGCCTGATGATTCCTTTAAAGAGGCTTCCCACGGCACCCTCTGCTTTCCTCGTTGTCGCTTGCGGACCCTTCAAAGATTACTAACTAGAGCTTAGCGGTATATGACCGGTAGTAAGCTGGAGCTGTTTGTGCGCATGTGCGGTCATGCTTGGACATTTGCAGCACAACCACTCATCCCAACAGAGGAGCACAGCCCTGATCAACTGGAGGGTCACGGGCAGCAGTGGAGGACTGGAGGATGTCATGGGAAGCCTCATTAGGATCCAGAGGCTTCCCTCTCCTTAGGTAAATGCAAACGCTGCCATTTGGCTCGTGGCCGAGAGGCTGAACTGTACACTCGTCCTGTAGTCTGTGCAGCATGCCTCTTCTCCATATGGAGCCATAAATTGGCACAATCAGGGCTGGATTTCTGGAAAGGCCACAAAGGCCAAGGCCTTGGGGGGGGTTAGGCCAAATGGCAGCTGGACATAAGAGAAGGGTTGCTGCATATGAAAGAGTAGGCTGATAATGGGGAACAATGAATGAAAAAGGAAACTGATGCTCAGGTGCTGTAGGGGAGAAAGTAGTGTGATGGGGGGAGAAGAGAACCCCCAACCTCCACGCCCCTCCACCTCACGCTTGTGGTGGTTGCAGGGGCTGTTGTAATGCCACATCCTGACTTTACATATATATTTCTTGTAGCTGTGTAGTTTTCATCGCTCAGTGAAATCGTTTCAGGAAGTAAATAGAGGAACTGGCACGGGCACTGGTGATCTCAGCGGGCAGGAGAGCTGACACTCATCACTTTGTGTATGATGAATGGGATGCAGGAGGGGATGAGCGATGGCTTATTGCTTCCATATATTCTCTATACAGCAAGATAAGCAGAAGAAGGAGCACTATATTAACAATGCAGAGCAGCAGAGTATTCTCCCTGCGTGGATTAAAAGCGGATCTCTTGTCCCAGTTTTGCTGACTATGATAAATTAGCTTGGACGGAGAATATGAAAAGGTGTTACCAGCCTCTAATGTAAAAGAGTGCTATCTATAGCTGGATTACCGAGCCACTCAACTTCAATTAAATCGTTTGCCTGCGTGAAATGGCTTTAAAGCGGACCTATCACTAAAACCACATGTAACATGGATATATATATACAGTATATATACTGTATATATACTGTATATAACTCACTAATAGTATAAATGTGAAAGTTTGGATGTTTGTTACTCAATCACACAACAGACTTGAATGAAATTTGGTACACACATAGTACATTACCTGGAATAACACAGGATAATTTGTATCCCCATAACCAAAAAAAAACAAGTGGAGACAAATACAAATTTCACTGGGAAATGTAAACTGCTGCCATTCTTATACTGTTAATGGCAGTGTTCTCAAACTTTGCACAGTTAGTCACTGGATGACTGGGATTAATATTCAGAAAAGTGGGTGGAGCCTACAAAAGCCAATCAAAATTCACCTATTGATTTTCAAGGGGAATATGTAATTGCTGCCATCCTTGCACTGTTAATGGCACAAGCCTCAAACCTGGTACAGTTGGTCATTGGGTGACTGGGGTTCAAATTCAGAAAAGGGGGTGGAGCCACAAACAGCCAATAAGATTTGTTTTCATTTCAATGCAAATTATTGATGCCAAAGACCGCAAAGCTCACAAACTAGGTCATTGAGTAATTGAGTTATTGTGTGTTAGGGTTAGAAAAAGTGGGCGGAGCCAACACCAGACAATTACATACCCGGGCAATGCTGGGCCATCAGCTAATATATATGCTGCTGTGCTTTACTGCCCTCAAAATGGTACAGCGTGAACATATATGAACACAAGGCTGGAGTTATTATTTTTCCGCCCCTAGGCCATCTTTCTTGAGGATCCCCTTCAATGTGTGCCCGCCTCCTAATCCTTGTGCTGTTCCCTCTTCTAGTTCTAACCTTCATATACAGCAGCCCCTTTCAGTTATTTACAGATCCCTTGAGCAGAAGCTCCATATTTCCTTGTGTTGCTCCTTATTTACAACCTTCGTTTTACTTTTGCAGCATCATCTTCCATTTACAGCAATTCTTACTTCCATGTCCAGCAGCCATTTGGCCAGCTGCCGCCCAAGGCCAGGCCTTTGTGGCCTTTCCAGAAATCCAGCCTTGTATGAAAGCTATGTGGCTTTGTGGGGGGTCATCAGGAATGGGTCCGGGGAGTGGTAATTGGTTTCAACTGTGTATGTGTGTAGGGGTTTCGTCAGACTTCTCATTGCATTATGGAAGTACATTGCAGAGGTTGGCTAAAGCAACTGGTTTAATGTCCCTTTATCCAGTTTGCACCTGGACCTGTTTTCCCCTAATGGACTAGAGCAGTTTTGACATTTTAGCTATGACCTTATTTAATCAGCAATAACTTTATCACTACTTATGACTCCTTATTGATATACATTGTTTTTTTTCAGGAGAAACTAAACTTTTTCTGGGTCGTATTTTTACGCTGGAAATATTGTATTTCCTATTCATTTTACATTGAAAAAGAAGAAAAAAATGTCAACATACATTGTTTCTCAGTTTTCACCTATTATTATTTAAAAATAGAGCATTCTGCTCGTATCTATCCAACCGCTGGAAGCCTCCTTCCCTTTTCATTGACAGTACACACAGGGCAGTTTCTAGGCTAAATTGCACCCAGGGCGAGGGTGTAAAAATGTCACCCCCTTCCCCCCCCCCCCCCACCCCTGTGGACTTGCGAACCCTTACTCTTTATGGACAGTCACACAGCAACAGGTCACAAGTAGATCTGCCTCCTTACTAGTGACCAGCCGCTCATCCAGGAGGAAGCAGGGACCAGGAAAACACACAGGCGGAGAAAGCCCGGAAAGCCGACTCCTCCAAGTGTGCCGCGTACTGACAGCCTGCAGTACCGCAACAGGACATCAGGTGTCCTCACGTGGTGGTGACATTATGATGACTTGACATCAGATGCAGGCAGCCCAGGAGGAGTCAAAGAAGGTGATTGCGCTGGTAATCTTTTTTCTTCTTCCATTTGGCTGCACCGCACGTCACCGGCTCCCTAGCAGTTATGTCCTTTTGCCTGCGCCCCCCTTCTCCTACTTGCTGGTCTGCACCCAGGGCAGTTGCCCTGCCCGCACTGCCTAAGAAACGGCCCTGAGTACACGATGCTCAGCTATAGCCGAATGGCATGTCTGTGAAGCACTCGAACCCCCAAGCTTTCACCCTGGTGATTGAGCAACAATCATTAAAGCTAACCTTACCTGGGTCTTCCTCCAGCCCCGTGACCACTGTTACCTCCCTTGCTGTCCTCCCGGGTGCCTCCATTCGTCTACCAACAGCCCCAGTAATGCACCTTCAGTTACATCAGTTGGGCTCTTCTGGGCATGCACGGCCCGGCCACATGCACCTGCAGTGTCCATGTTGCTGGGAGTGTTCTGCACCTGCACAGGTAGTAATGTCTCACTGAAGTGATGCACAGAAGAGCCCGACTGACGCGACTGAACTGAAGGCGGATTACCAGTGCCAATGGCAGGTGAACGGAAGCACCCGGGAGGATGGCGAGGGAGGCAATGGTGGTCATGGGGCTGGAGGAAGCTCCAGATAAGTGTGAATTTTTTTACCAACCGCACATCTCAGGTTCTCTTTAACCACTTCGGGACCACAGTCTTTTCGCCCCTTAAGGACCAGAGCCTTTTTCTCCATTCAGACCACTGCAGCTTTCACGGTTTATTGCTCGGTCATACAACCTACCACCTAAATGAATTTTACCTCCTTTTCTTGTCACTAATACAGCTTTCTTTTGATGCTATTTGATTGCTGCTGCGAGTTTTACTTTTTATTATATTCATCAAAAAAGACATGAATTTTGTCAAAAAAATGACTTTTTTAACTTTCTGTGCTGACATTTTTCAAATAAAGTAAAATTTCCTATACATTTGAGCGCGAAAGTTATTCTGCTACATGTCTTTGATAAAAAAAAAAACATTCAGTGTATATTTATTGGATTGGGTAAAAGTTATAGCGTTTACAAACTATGGTGCCAAAAGTGAATTTTCCCATTTTCAAGCATCTCTGACTTTTCTGCGCACCTGTCATGTTTCATGAGGGGCTAAAATTCCAGGATAGTACAAATACCCCCCAAATGACCCCATTTTGGAAAGAAGACATCCCAAAGTATTCAGTGAGAGGCATGGTGAGTTCATAGAAGATTTTATTTTTTGTCACAAGTTAGCGGAAAATGACAGTTTGTGACAAAAAAAAAAAAAAAAAAAAAGTTTCCATTTCTTCTAACTTGCGACAAAAAAAAATGAAATCTGCCACGGACTCACTATGCTCCTCTCTGAATACCTTGAAGTGTCTACTTTCCAGAATGGGGTCATTTGTGGGGTGTGTTTACTGTCCTGGCATTTGGGGGGTGCCTAATTGTAAGCACCCCTGTAAAGCCTAAAGATGCTCATTGGACTTTGGGCCCCTTAGCGCAGTTAGGCCGCAAAAAAGTGCCACACATGTGGTATTGCCGTACTCAGGAAAAGTAGTATAATGTGTTTTGGGGTGTATTTTTACACATACACATGCTGGGTGGGAGAAATATCTCCGTAAATGACAATTTTTTTATTTTTTTTACACACAATTGTCTATTTATAGAGATATTTCTCCCACTCAGCATGGGTATGTGGAAAAATACACCCCAAAACACATTATACTACTTCTCCTGAGTACGGCGATACCACATGTGTGGCACTTTTTTGCACCCTAACTGCGCTAAGGGGCCCAAAGTCCAATGAGTACCTTTAGGATTTCACAGGTCATTTTGAGAAATTTCGTTTCAAGACTACTCCTCACGGTTTAGGGCCCCTAAAATGCCAGGACAGTATAGGAACCCCACAAATTACCCCATTTTAGAAAGAAGACACCCCAAGGTATTCCGTTAGATGTATGGTGAGTTCATAGAAGATTTTTTTTTTTTGTCACAAGTTAGCGGAAATTGATTTTAATTGTTTTTTTTCACAAAGTGTCATTTTCCGCTAACTTGTGACAAAAAATAAAATCTTCTATGAACTCGCCATTCTCCTAACGGAATACCTTGGGGTGTCTTCTTTCTAAAATGGAGTCATTTGTGGGGTTCCTATACTGCCCTGGCATTTTAGGGGCCCTAAACCGTGAGGAGTAGTCTTGAAACCAAATGTGGCAAAATGACCTGTGAAATCCTAAAGGTACTCATTGGACTTTGGGCCCCTTAGCGCACTTAGGGTGCAAAAAAGTGCCACACATGTGGTACCGCCGTACTCAGGAGAAGTAGTATAATGTGTTTTGGGGTGTATTTTTACACATACCCATGCTGGGTGGGAGAAATATCTCTGTAAATGACAATTATTTGATTTTTTTTACACACAATTGTCCATTTACAGAGAGATTTCTCCCACCCAGCATGGGTATGTATAAAAATACACCCCAAAACACATTATACTACTTCTTCTGAGTACGGCGATACCACATGTGTGACACTTTTTTGCAACCTAGGTGCGCTAAGGGGCCTAACGTCCTATTCACAGGTCATTTTGAGGCATTTGGATTCTAGACTACTCCTCACGGTTTAGGGCCCCTAAAATGCCAGGGCAGTATAGGAACCCCACAAGTGACCCCATTTTAGAAAGAAGACACCCCAAGGTATTCTGTTAGGAGTATGGTGAGTTCATAGAAGATTTTTTTTTTGTCACAAGTTAGCGGAAAATGACACTTTGTGAAAAAAAAAACAATACATATCAATTTCCGCTAACTTGTGACAAAAAATAAAATCTTCTATGAACTCATCATACACCTAAAAGAATACCTTGGGGTGTCTTCTTTCTAAAATGGGGTCACTTGTGGGGTTCCTATACTGCCCTGGCATTTTAGGGGCCCTAAACCGTGAGGAGTAGTCTTGAACCCAAATGTCTCAAAATGACCTGTGAAATCCTAAAGGTACTCATTGGACTTTGGGCCCCTTAGCACAGTTAGGCTGCAAAAAAGTGTCACACATGTGGTATCGCCGTACTCAGAAGAAGTAGTATAATGTGTTTTGTGGTGTATTTTTACATATAACCATGCTGGGTGGGAGAAATATCTCTGTAAATGACACATTTTTTTATTTGTTTTACACACAATTGTCCATTTACAGAGAGATTTCTCCCACCCAGCATGGGTATGTGTAAAAATACACCACAAAACACATTATACTACTTCTCCTGAGTATGGCGATACCACATGTGTGACACTTTTTTGCAGCCTAGGTGCGCTAAGGGGCCCAACGTCCTATTCACAGGTCATTTTGAGGCATTTGTTTTCTAGACTACTCCTCACGGTTTAGGGCCCCTAAAATGCCAGGGCAGTATAGGAACCCCACAAGTGACCCCATTTTAGAAAGAAGACACCCCAAGGTATTCCGTTAGGGGTATGGTGAGTTCATAGAAGATTTTATTTTTTCTCACAAGTTAGTGAAAAATGACACTTTGTGAAAAAAACAATAACAATCCAATTTCCGCTAACTTTTGACAAAAAATAAAATATTCTATGAACTCATCATACACCTAACAGAATACCTTGGGGTGTCTTCTTTCTAAAATGGGGTCACTTGTGGGGTTCCTATACTGCCCTGGCATTTTACGGGCCCAAAACTGTGAGTAGTCTGGAAACCAAATTTCTCAAAATGACTGTTCAGGGGTATAAGCATCTGCAAATTTTGATGACAGGTGGTCTATGAGGGGGCAAATTTTGTGGAATCGGTCATAAGCAGGGTGGCCTCTTAGATGACAGGATGTATTGGGCCTGATCTGATGGATAGGAGTGCTAGGGGGGTGACAGGAGGTGATTGATGGGTGTCTCAGGGGGCGGTTAGAGGGGAAAATAGATGCAATCAATGCACTGGGGAGGTGATCGGAAGGGGGTCTGAGGGGGATCTGAGGGTTTGGCCGAGTGATCAGGAGCCCACACGGGGCAAATTAGGGCCTGATCTGATGGGTAGGTGTGCTAGGGGGTGACAGGAGGTGATTGATGGGTGTCTCAAGGTGTGATTAGAGGGGGGAAATAGATGCAAGCAATGCACTGGCGAGGTGATCAGGGCTGGGGTCTGAGGGCGTTCTGAGGTGTGGGCGGGTGATTGGGTGCCCGCAAGGGGCAGATTAGGGTCTAATCTGATGGGTAACAGTGACAGGTGGTGATGGGGGTGATTGATGGGTAATTAGTGGGTGTTTAGAGGAGAGAATAGATGTAAACAATGGATTTGGGAGGTGATCTGATGTCGGATCTGCGGGCGATCTATTGGTGTGGGTGGGTGATCAGATTGCCCGCAAGGGGCAGGTTAGGGGCTGATTGATGGGTGGCAGTGACAGGGGGTGATTGATGGGTGGCAGTGACAGGGGGTGATTGATGGGTGATTGACAGGTAATCAGTGGGTTATTACAGGGGAGAACAGATGTAAATATTGCACGGGCGAATTGATAAGGGGGGGGGGGTCTGAGGGCAATCTGAGCGTGTGGGCAGGTGATTGGGTGCCCGCAAGGGGCAGATTAGGGTCTAATCTGATGGGTAACAGTGACAGGTGGTGATGGGGGTTATTGATGGGTAATTAGTGGGTGTTTAGAGGAGAGAATAGATGTAAACAATGGATTTGGGAGGTGATCTGATGTCGGATCTGCGGGCGATCTATTGGTGTGGGGGGGTGATCAGATTGCCCGCAAGGGGCAGATCAGGGGCTGATTGATGGGTGGCAGTGACAGGGGGTGATTGACGGGTGATTGACAGGTGATTGACAGGTGATTGACAGGTGATTGACAGGTGATCAGGGGGGATAGATGCATACAGTACACGGGGGGGGGGGTCTGGGGGGGGGTCTGGGGAGAATCTGAGGGGTGGGGGGGTGATCAGGAGGGAGTAGGGGGCAGATTAGGGACTTAAAAAAAAAATAGCGTTGACAGATAGTGACAGGGAGTGATTGATGGGTGATTAGGGGGGTGACTGGGTGCAAACAGTGGTCTGGGGGGTGGGCAGGGGGGGGTCTGAGGGGTGCTGTGGGCGATCAGGGGGCAGGGGGGGGGAAATCAGTGTGCTTGGGTGCAGACTAGGGTGGCTGCAGCCTGCCCTGGTGGTCCCTCGGACACTGGGACCACCAGGGCAGGAGGCAGCCAGTATAATAGGCTTTGTATACATTACAAAGCCTATTATACACTGTTGCAGCGGCGATCCGGATGCCAGTAACCCGCCGGCGCTTCCGAACGGCCGGCGGGTTACGGCGAACGGGGGGCGGAGCCAGTCCCCGGCGGCTGATCGCGTCACGAATGACGCGATCGCCGCATAGCCACTCCCGCAGCCGCCCCCGCCGATGGGCGTATTGCGGTCGTTTGGGACCGGTCTTTGCCGCCGCCCATCGGCTGGGGGCGGTCGTTAAGTGGTTAAGGAGACCCTGAGATGAGGGGACTAAAATTTTTCTACAAACCTGGGGCTTCCTCAAGCCCCCTCCGCGCAGATCACTCCTATGTCGCCCGGCATCTAAATTTTCCTAAATGCTCCTGTAGCAGTTCCGTTCTCCGGGGCCAGTCGGGCGTACTGCACATGCATGGCGTAGACGCACACACCTGCCCTGCCTCGCTCCCATCGTGGGGAGCATTGTGTGCCTGTGCAGGTACAGAACACTCCCAGCCAGGGGAGCGAGACAGGGGAGTACACTTGGATGCACTGCGCCAGCGCCGACTGACCCCGACTTGCCGCGGACAATGGGGTTGCTATCGGAGCATCTAGGAGGATTTAGATGGCAACGCAAGCGTGAAGGTGATCTGCGAGGAGGGGGCTTGAGGATTCAGCCCCAGGTTTGTAGAAAACTTTTAGTCCCCTTCGTCTCAGGGGCAACACGGATCTAGAGTGTGTATGAGCCTTCGCAGTTCTGCACAGTCCAATCAGCCTGTCCTAATCCAAGTTTATCTGCAGGAGAACAGTTAAGTCAGCTTGCTGCCTCCACTTTCTGGATTGACTGACTTTCAAGACTGGCTAGACAGAATGACAGACCTCTTGACATGTAAGCCATGCTGTAATCCACTATTCCTTACACTCCATACAAAGAAAGATGGCGAGCGGCTGTAACAGAGAGGATGCGATCAACCAGCTGAGAGGAATAAACAGATTCACAGGCTGTATTTCTGCTGATCTATAAAGCGTTCATCATCGCGTATCTTCTACATAATGACATATTCATGCTCCATTCCTCCCTGCGCTATTGTTCAGCCGAGCAGATTTATTGTAAAAATATTGTTTAAGCATTTTGTGGGCCCTTCTGGGACTGTCAGGTCGTTATTTAGTGATTGTGTTTTCCTCCGCTGAGCTCCTGTAATGAAGGACGCGGCAGCAGTAGCTTATGGTGTGCTCACTGCCAGAACCAACATTACTGGGAAACGCTGCTGTTCCTACACTTACAGTACCTGTGATAACAGCGTAATATTGTGGTAGCCTTCCCCATTAACCACTTCACTACTGAGGGGTTTTCCCCTTATGGACCAGAGCAATTTTCACCTTTCAGCGCCGCTCCCTTTTATTCACCAATAACTTTATCACTACTTATCACAAATAAATTATCTATGTCTTGGGGTTTTTTTGCCACCAATTAGGCTTTCTTTGGGTGGTATTTTTTGCTAAGAATTGTTTTATTCTAAAAGCATATTAATAATAATAAGAAAAAATTGAAAAAAAAAATCATTTCTCAGTTTTCGTCCATTATAGTTTTAAAATAAAATATTCTACTGTGGTTAAAAGCCACACATTTTATTTGACCATTTGTCTCAGTCATTACAACATTTAAAGTATGTCCCTAGTACAGTGTATAGTGACAATATTTTATTTGGTAATAAAGGTGTATTTTTTTAGTTTTGCCTCTGTCACTAATTACAGGCCCTTCCTTGCAAAAATAATAGTAATATACCTTCATTCATGTCATACATATTAAAAAAGTCGAGTTCCTAAGGTAACTATTTATGCATTTTCCTAATGTAATTTTTTTTAATATATACAAATGTTTTATTTTGGTAACTATGGGATAGAGACGGCCTGAACTGTTCGCCGGTGGACAGTTCCCGGTGAATTTCCTCTGTTTATGTCCGTGGCGAACAGCGAACATTTGGCTTGTTCAACCGCCCCCTATACATCATCATGGAGCCAAACTTTAACCCCTTACCTCACAGTCAGCAGACACACGGCAGCCAATCAGCTAGCACTCCCTCCTGGTCCCCCCACAACCCTATTAAAAAGCATTTGCAATGGCCATATTAGGCTTTCTTTGGGTGGTATGTTTTGCTAAGAATTGTTTTATTCTAAAAGCATTTTCACAGGAATAATAAGAAGAAATGGAATAAAATTAATTATTTCTCAGATTTCAGCCATTATAGTTTTAAAATAAGATGCTCTACTGTAGGTAAAAGCTACGCATTTTATTTGCCCATTTATCCTGGTTATTAAAACATTTAAAATATGTCCTTGGTACAATGTATGGCGACAATATTTTATTTGGAAAAAAAGGTGTTTTTTTTAGTTTTGTGTTCTGTCACTAATTACAAGCCCTTACTTGCAAAAATAACACTAATCTACCTTCATGACATACATATTAAAAAAGTTCCCTAAGGTAACTATGTATTTTTTATGTGATTTTTTTAAATATATACAAATGTTTTATTTTGGTAACTACGGGAGAGTGGGGGAGATAAGGGCTTAAATTTAATGGGCGATTTATGTATTTTTATTGACTTTAATGTGTTAGGGTGTAATATACTATTTGGCCACCATATGTCCGCCCCCAGTTTAGTCCTAGTGTTATGCATTACAGGAAGTAATGCATGTATGTTTTTATTTTCACTATAGTCAATGACCACCGGCTCTCATCGATGCTGGTGATCATTGATCACAGGCACTTAGATCGGTGAATGGAACTGTGTTCCCATTCACTGATCTGTCTACTAACGGGCGGTGACAAGAATGTGTGCAGGAGTGCACACAAGCGCGCTCAGCGGTTGATCGCGGCAGCAGACGAGTATCTACGTCCCCTGGGCAGGAACTGAAATCCTGCAGGCCGTAGATAAAACATCTTAGACGTGGTAAATGGCTAAAGCACACATGAAGGGAGAGGGATATTGAGACGTATTTATTTCCTTTTAAGCAATGCAAACTGCTTGGCTGATTGAGATGCTCGTATTGTTCTATACTAAACCATTGAGTACTTGCTTTTGGGTATCATTGACCTGAAGAAGCAGATAAAACCTGCGAAACCCGTTGCTATACTCTTGTCTTTTTGATATAAGTAAATCGTCTAGTTTAAATCAAGTCGCCATTGGCTTTTTTCTTCAGGAGAGGTGAGTCTCACCACTGTCTCTCCATTTTAATTTTTAATTATTTTTGAATTGTAAGGACACAAATAAAATAAAAAGTTGTGCAAAATTAGATCAATAAAGAATTTTGTATTGCCTTTAGTATCAAATAGTTTTTTCTTACATTTAACAATTTGTTCTAAACAGGCTGGTGGTAAAAAATTATGTACATTCAAAAATGGCGCGCTAAATTTGGCCACAGGTTCAAGCCGAAAGACAGCTAACCCTGCCCTAGTTATTGTCCTTTTTTCTCAAAACTATTCCTCTACTGACTACATAATAATTTATGTGGTAGTGGTAATTCCGGCTCCGGCTATTGGTGGCGCCCAAATAGTGGGGCTCAAAACCCATCTGCCACACTGCACCCTCACTCGCAAAAATAACCCCCTTTACCTGTTTACCTGGGTGGGGGTGAACTTCTGGGAGTTTTCTTATAATCAGGCTGCCAGCTCCCACCATCACACTGTTCCCAGACCTACTGCTACCTGCGAATGGTTGCTTCCCTAACATCCCCAAGCACGAGGTGGGGATGAGACCCTTGTACTTGTCGGCTCCTCCCCATATTATGGACAAGTTGCCTGGTATTCTTTAGGAGTCGGAGCCCCACACTGACCTGCCACTGTTGCCATTCTGGCAAAACCAGTCAACATGGTGGACAAAGGGATAAATGGGCTGGGGGGTGGGTTCAAAGATTTTTTAAGAAATGTACTAAAACAAAAGAACAAATTTAAAACAAGGAACAAAATGCCTCATTCTGAGAAGATCAATATGACATCACCTGGAAAAAGCAGATGATAAGTTTAGTGCTCATCTGCCCTCATTTCTCATGTGAAGAATCACCTTACCATCTAAATTCACTAACCGAATCAGAGAGAAGCAACTCCAGACAAATACAAAAAAATTGTCTGAATGAGTTCCTTCTTGCATTGCAAAGTGACTATATATTACCAGGCAGTGCACCATTATGACATTTACAAATTGCATGATTTTGACAATTGTCAGCACCTAACACTCACGATTCTAAGAATGAATATTATTTTTTCATATATAGCGCCAACATCTTCGGCAGCGTTGTAAATAGTACAAAACAAATAGTGGGAAGTGTAGATACATGAGATATTCAAAACTCTGTACAATCAGGACATCCAAAAATACAAATACGTACATACAATACGTATGTACAATCAGGACATCCAGCAATACAAATATGTACATAGTTGATGTGTGGTTTGAGACATCACCAATACTTGTACACGTTTACATGATATATAACAGCAGAATAAGAAGCACTAGGAATAGGTCCCTGCCCTTGTGAGCTTACATTCTAGAGGGTAGTGACTTGGAGACATTGGAAAGGGAGACACAAGGGTTAGTGGATGAGGCAGTGAACCTCTAATGCAACGTATAGCAAATAATATATTTATCTGAACAGATGTGTTTTAGAGTAAGTTTGAAGCTTTCCAGGCTCAGAACATGGTGGACAGGAGCATTTCAAAGGAGAGGTGATGCTCGTGAGAAGTCCTGGATGCGGGAGTCAGAGGAGGTGACCAATCTAGAGGACAAGAGGGTCACCTGGAAGGTGCGATGGTTCCCGGGTGGGATGGTATCTGGAGATTAGTGAGGAAACGAAAGGAAGTGACAGCTTTTTGTAGAGCTTTGTATGATGGGGTGAGGAGTTTAAACAGGATCCTTTGGGTAATAGGTAGTCCATGCCATGGAGAGATTGGTTGAGAGGGGCTGTGTCAGAGGAGTGCGAGGAGAGGTGGATGAGGCAGGTGGCAGAGTTCAGTAAGGACTGGAGAAGTGCCAGTCCCTACTGAAGTAGGCCACAGAGTAGGGTGTTACAGTAGTCGAGATGGGATACGATTAGAACATGTACAAGCTTTCTAGTAGCCTCCTGTGAAGGGATGAATTATGGAAATGTTTTTGAGATGGAAGTAACAGGAGGTAGTTAAAGTGAACAAGAGACGAAGCACTCTCATGTATTTTACCATATATATATATCAGTGGGAACATTAGAGAAAACACCTACCCTGCTCTCTGTTTCATCCTTCACTGCTCAGCTTGCTTGTAATCAGCCCTGATAAAATCCCTGACTGAGCATTCAGTCTGGCTTTGCTCAGAAATCATTATAGTGAAGTCTGTCTTCGCTGATGTCGTTTCAAGCCCAAGCCTGCCCCCTTGTGGCTCTGCTATAATGACTCAGCTATAATGATTCCTGAGCAAAGCCAGACTGAATGCTTAGTCAAGGATTTTATCAGGGCTGATAACAAGCAGGCTGAGCAGTGAAGGCTGAAAAACAGAGCAGGGCAGGTGTTTTCTATAATGTTCCCACTGATATAAAAGGTAAAAATACATGAGGGTGCTTCGTCTCTGGTTCACGTTAATGTGTTAATATGTGGTCTAAATAAGAGTGCATAGTTACCCCCAGACAGCAAGCTTCGGGAGTAGAGGTTATTGTTTTGTTTTTTTTTCCACATTGATTATCACTATGGGTGGGAATTGAATCAATCCTCTCTTTCTATCTCTTTCTACCATTTCAGTCTCTTTCTCTACCTCACTTTTTTCTCTCTTCCCTTTTGTCTTCCTGTCCCCTCCCTTTATCAGCCTTCCCCTCATCCTAACCTTACGTTTCTCACATTGGTTCCACCCTCCTTTATTTCTCTCCATCTTTACCACCTCACTCTTTCTATCCCCATCACTTCATTCTTAATCTCTCCGCCTCTTTTACTCACTAAAGTTGTAACCCTCTCTCGCCTTAGATGTGAGCTGATGGAACCAAAACGGCGCATGGGAGAGGAGAGGAGGCGCTGAAATGGTCGCATAGACTTGCTAGGTGACCAAAGTCCTGTATTGCATTAAGTCCTATTATAGAGACATTGTTCCTGCCAAGTCCGTTTCATGTGAAGAATTAAAGTTCATGTGCTCTTCTATGCTATGTTCTGAAGTATTACTAAGAGTTTGATAAAAGAAGTGAACCAAAGTGTGATTAAGTGCATTAAAAGAGAGTTATATTGTGGGAGAGTAATTTGGGTGGCATAGCTGGGTGCATTGGTCAATTTATATTTTATTTTGTTTATTTTTATTTGATTAACCCTTTTTGATTATTTGATTTATCTTTTATTTTGTTTATTGTTTTGGGAGGAGGCCCTATCCAGACAGGTGGTGCTAAGTGTAAGGTGGATTTAGTGGGATATTACTAAGTGTAAAGAGTTGAGAGATCTTCTGAGCAAAGTGAACATCCTTTTGGGATCACCCAACAAACTGTGAAACTGTACAGTACCATCTTGAAGACTGTCACGAGTTCCCCCAGGTTTTGCTGAGCAATATAGCTTGGACTTGGTAACAAGAGACTGAGAACTGTTTAGGAACTGAATTGCTCAGTAGACCATCCCTTTCCCCAGCCCATTCCCCACTCAATGGTACTGTGATTTAAACATGCTGTGAAGTCGTTGATTATTGTACAAGAAGACCTTTGTAGCTCAACTTTCATATACAATTTGTATGTAACTTAACTTTTTTATTCCGCAGCATTTACCGGAGCACTGGCTGTGAAGACTAGAAGATTGTGTATTTTGACCTGTGATGTGCAAGGGAGGTTTATTGTGTTTTTGAAGTGTTAAGGGTTGATTGAAGCTACAGTGACCACCCTTAGGTCACAAATGAATCTTTGATAATTTCAGTGTCTGGTGGATTCCTCTCAGCCGGAGCCCAATGCTAACGGATAAATCGGGTTACACTGTTCTCGAACCTATACACAGAACATTTATATTGCACTTTTATCCTAGCGGACTCAAAGTGCCAGAGCCCTGCCCAAGGTCTCCTTACTGAATTGTGCAGGCTTTCTGAACAGGAAGAGCCGAGATTCGAACCCTGGTGTCCTGTGTCAGAGGCAGAGCCCTTAACCAGCACGCTATCCCCCCTACAACCTGACCCAACCTAACCTACAATTTCAATTTGTATTCCAGCAACTGTGTCCAAACGCACACTTTTTGCAAGTTGATGAATAATTGATAAGTGAAGACTAGCCATTTGGGCAGCCCTGCCAGTATGACGGTGGTGGGGGAGCAGCTGCAGGGAGAGAAAGCTTTGATGCTGCACTTCAGACAGCGGGGACCAGAGAGCGACGCACGTCTCATGTCATATTCATGAGGATCAGATGGGTGACATGTCACTGCCATCTGTACATGCAGAGAACACGGGGACATCTGAATAAACCCTTCCTTACCCAGCATAGGGCGAGACACGTTCCATCCTCCAGTGTCACAGATAACAGGGAGCGACAGCCTCTGACCTGGCAGCCTTTATGGAGGAGCTGCACAAGGGGCGGCAGTCCCAGCCAGAGCATCAATTACTCTGCAGGTGTCTCACAGTGAGAGCGCGACTTCATGAAATAACAGTTTTTACAAGACAGGATTAAGCTATGGGGGCATTTCATCAACTGGTGAATACAGGGTTTGTGACGTTTGTCTAAAATGAATTCCTTATCATTTTTACTGTAAAAAAAACAGATTTGTTCTGTGATTACGGTATTATGCTATTTAGCATTTATATAGCACTGACATCTGCCACAGCACTTTACAGAGAGCTCACAGTTTAATCACAGTCATAAACAGGGGTATAGCATGCACTGTCCGGGTCCCCAAACAAAATTTGGCAGGCCGCCCCCCATCCACCTCCTTCCACCTCAGCACCCCCTGCAACTGAGCATATACTTTACCTAATTTCGGTGGGACAGGTCCTCTTCGCTACTCTGTGTAGCCACGACATGCAGCCTATTAACTTGCACCTCTCCTGACAGTGCAGTTCAAGTGATAGGAAGCCTCGAGCTAATAGGTTGCATGGCGTGGCTACTTAGAGTGGTGATGAGGACCTGTCCCGCCAGTATTAGGTAAAGTATATGCTCCGTTGCAGCTGCCTTTGCTTTGCACGATCGCTGGAGGAGGGAAGAGGTGTTCGGGAGACTCGTGTTTGGGAGGTGGAGGAAAGGAGAAGAGGTGTTCGGGAGACTCGTGTTTGGGAGGTGGAGGAAAGGAGAAGAGGTGTTCGGGAGACTCGTGTTTGGGAGGTGGAGGGAAGGAAAAGAGGTGTTCGGGGGACTCGTGTTTGGGAGGTGGAGGAGGGAAGAGGTGTTCGGGAGACTCGTGTTTGGGAGGTGGAGGAAAGGAGAAGAGGTGTTCGGGAGACTCGTGTTTGGGAGGTGGAGGAAAGGAAAAGAGGTGTTCGGGAGACTCATGTTTGGGAGGTGGAGGAGGGAAGAGGTGTTCGGGAGACTCGTGTTTGGGAGGTGGAGGAAAGGAGAAGAGGTGTTCGGGAGACTCGTGTTTGGGAGGTGGAGGATGGAAGAGGTGTTCGGGAGACTCGTGTTTGGGAGGTGGAGGGAAGGAAAAGAGGTGTTCGGGAGACTCGTGTTTGGGAGGTGGAGGAAAGGAGAAGAGGTGTTCGGGAGACTCGTGTTTGGGAGGTGGAGGAAAGGACGGAGAAGAGGTGTTCTGGAGACTCGTGTTTGGGAGGTGGAGGAAAGGAAAAGAGGTGTTCGAGAGACGTGTTTGGGAGGTGGAGAAGGGAAGAGGTGTTCGGGAGACTTGTGTTTGGGAGGTGGAGGAAAGGAGAAGAGGTGTTCGGGAGACTCGTGTTTGGGAGGAGGAGGGAAGGAGAAGAGGTGTTCGGGAGACTCGTGTTTGGGAGGTGGAGGAAAGGAGAAGAGGTGTTCGGGAGACTCGTGTTTGGGAGGTGGAGGGAAGGAAAAGAGGTGTTCGGGAGACTCGTGTTTGGGAGGTGGAGGGAAGGAGAAGAGGTGTTCGGGAGACTCGTGTTTGGGAGGTGGAGAAGGGAAGAGGTGTTTGGGAGACTCGTGTTTGGGAGGTGGAGGAAAGGAGAAGAGGTGTTCGGGAGACTCGTGTTTGGGAGGAGGAGGGAAGGAGAAGAGGTGTTCGGGAGACTCGTGTTTGGGAGGTGGAGGAAAGGAGAAGAGGTGTTCGGGAGACTCGTGTTTGGGAGGTGGAGGGAAGGAAAAGAGGTGTTCGGGAGACTCGTGTTTGGGAGGTGGAGGGAAGGAGAAGAGGTGTTCGGGAGACTCGTGTTTGGGAGGTGGAGGGAAGGAAAAGAGGTGTTCGGGAGACTCGTGTTTGGGAGGTGGAGGAGGGAAGAGGTGTTCGGGAGACTCGTGTTTGGGAGGTGGAGGAAAGGAGAAGAGGTGTTCGGGAGACTCGTGTTTGGGAGGTGGAGGGAAGGAAAAGAGGTGTTCGGGAGACTCGTGTTTGGGAGGTAGAGGAGTGAAGAGGTGTTCGGGAGACTCGTGTTTGGGAGGTGGAGGAAAGGAGAAGAGGTGTTCGGGAGACTCGTGTTTGGGAGGTGGAGGAAAGGAGTAGAGGTGTTCGGGAGACTCGTGTTTGGGAGGAGGAGGGAAGGAGAAGAGGTATTCAGGAGACTCGTGTTTGGGAGGAGGAGGGAAGGAGAAGAGGTGTTCGGGAGACTCGTGTTTGGGAGGTGGAGGAGGGAAGAGGTGTTCGGGAGACTCGTGTTTGGGAGGAGGAGGGAAGGAGAAGAGGTATTCAGGAGACTCGTGTTTGGGAGGAGGAGGGAAGGAGAAGAGGTGTTCGGGAGACTCGTGTTTGGGAGGTGGAGGAGGGAAGAGGTGTTCGGGAGACTCGTGTTTGGGAGGAGGAGGGAAGGAGAAGAGGTGTTCGGGAGACTCGTGTTTGGGAGGAGGAGGGAAGGAGAAGAGGTATTCAGGAGACTCGTGTTTGGGAGGAGGAGGGAAGGAGAAGAGGTGTTCGGGAGACTCGTGTTTGGGAGGTGGAGGAGGGAAGAGGTGTTCGGGAGACTCGTGTTTGGGAGGAGGAGGGAAGGAGAAGAGGTATTCAGGAGACTCGTGTTTGGGAGGAGGAGGGAAGGAGAAGAGGTGTTCGGGAGACTCGTGTTTGGGAGGTGGAGGAGGGAAGAGGTGTTCGGGAGACTCGTGTTTGGGAGGAGGAGGGAAGGAGAAGAGGTGTTCGGGAGACTCGTGTTCCAGGCACTCATGCGACAGCAGGGCTCGCAGGGGCTAATGTTCTAACTGACTAAATGATCTGTAAATGAAGACTGTAAACAATAAGCAATTTTATTCTTTTTTTTCACTACAGTCCTCTATAAAGGTGGCCCCACACCATACAATAAAATGATCCAATTTTATAGCAAATCGCTAAAAAAAGATTGGGTTTCCCCAAAAATCTAAAGTTTTTTTTTTCATTCGAGCAAGAAATCTGATTGGATTTCCCTTTTTTTTTCAATAAAAATCGATTGGGAGTGCTGGATTTTTCTGATCAATTTTTATAAAAAATTGAATGGTGTGTGGTAGATTGTCAATTTATTAATATATACATCCAAGCAATTATCTCAGAGTTTCCAATCATTTTTATCAAACGTTTAACATGTGTGTGTGTGTGTGTGGTACATTAGTCAGGTTTTTTAAATGTTACAATCAGCTATTCTTGAATTGAACAGATTTGAAAAAAATTGTATGGTGTGTGGCCACCTTTATGCTGGGTACACATGTTGAGATTCCCCGCTCGATTCGTGGGATCGAACGGTTCGATTCGATTATTTCAAACATGCTCGATTGGATTTCGATCGGTTTTTTTCCTGTTAAGTATGCAAAATCGACGGCAAAAACGATCGAAATCCAATCGAGCATGTTTGAAATAATCGAATCGAACCGCAAATCGAGCCGGAAATCTCAACGTGTGTACCCAGCATGAGGGCCAGTGCACACAAAAAGCTTTAGCGTAATCGCAAACGCTTAGAGCTTGATTTTCCTAGGCGATTCTAGGCATGTGCCTAGCGATTTTCTAATCATGCCTTGTGATTTTTGGAGCGTTTTGGTGTAGTGTTTGTATTTTTTGTTACAGTACAGCTGTAACTGAACAGCTTATGGAACAAAAACGCTTGGAAAATTGCTCTGATCTAGGGCTTTTCAGAGCGATTTTCCACTTTCCTATACGTAACATTCAGGCTGAATCGCCTCAGAAATCAGCAAAAATTCTGCAGACCCGCATTTGCGTTTGGGAAAAAAGCTCATCGCGGTGGGGTGCACCATCCCATTTAAATACATTAGCCAAGAGCTTTTCAAAGCGATGGCGTTTTTAAAAGCGCTCAGAATCGCTCTTGGTGTGCACCAGCCCTAAGGGCCCGTTCACACCTGAGCGGGAATCGCACGATTCCCGCTCACGGCAAACCGCTAGCGGTTCTGCAAGAACCGCTACACAATGTAGCGAGTGGCAGTGTTCTCACTGCAGCGGTTGCGGTTAGCGATAACCGCAACCGCACTGCATGCAGCGGTTTGCCGGCGACAAGCGTTCCGCGATTTGCGATCGTGATTAGCGTGCATAGCACGCTAATCGTGATCGCTCCAAAACCGCCGCAGTGTCCAGTGATTTTTCCGCGCTAATCGCGGGAAAATCACTCCCGCAAAACGTTCTGCGATTTTAAGTGTGAACGGGCCCTTAGTCAGATTTCTGAGGAATAATGTATGCTGCTATGTACTGGGCAGTAATCGGGGAATGTGAAATGAATTCAAAAAACCCTGATATATAATCTAGAGACAGAAACATGAGGGCTGCCACAAGCAGGAAGCATACAGCTGAGACTCTGCAGTGTTTCTCCGCAGTTCAGCTGGCGTGACAATGTGACACACAGGTGGGGACGGGTCACACACAAAGCTCCAATATGCTGATAGCTGCAGGTGATACTTTCATCTGTCGCTCCTCTTACATTCCTTTATTAGGTCACATATGGTTCCCCTTTGAGCATTGATGCTGCCTTGCTTCAAATGTAACATCATTCATCAAAGAAGAAGAAATATTTGCCAACTGTAATCAGCTTCAATTATTTCTCTAGGATCTTGACTGCCCGTTTTGACACAGGCTTGGAATCTGTGTGCTCCCTAAGGGCCCTTTCACACCTATGCACATGTGTATTTAAAGTTATTTTTATTTAGTATTTATATAGCGCCAACATCTTCCGCAGCGCTGTACAGAGTATATTGTCTTGTGTGCTCCTCTGAGGGACAGTTAAAGAGAGTCTGAAGCCTTACAAAAATCCTCTTTTTATTTGACATTTACTGTATGTTTAGCAGTATGAGCATAGCTAAAACGCCGCATTTCCGCAGCAGAACAATGTAATTAAACCCCCCAAATCCCAAGGCAAACTTCGGGCTCCTTCCTGGTAGAGGCAGAGCTTTGTGCAGTAGCTCTGCCTCTACTGGCATTAATCTCTGCGGATCTCCGCCTCCTCCCCCCCTCTCAGTCCTCTTTCACTGAGAGGGGCGGAGATTCACGGAGATTGACAAGACTGGAGGCAGAGCTACTGCACTAAGCTCTGCCTTCCCCTGGAAAGTCGTGGAATTTTGCCTCGGGATTTGGGGTGTTTAATTACATCGTTCTGCAGCGGTAATGCATCGTTTTAGCTATGCTCATACTGCTAAACATACAGTAAATGTCAATTAAAAAGAGGATTTTTGTAAGGCTTCAGACTCTCTTTAACTGTCCCTCAGAGGAGCTCACAATCTACGCTAATCCCGACCTTACCATAGTTATACAGTCAGTATGTCTATGTATGTATTATGTAGTGTAAGTATTGTGACATCAAGAAATTTGGGTGTCTGCGGCTAATGGACTATTTGAGTGCCCCATAGGTGCTAATACAAAATATTGGCTATTGTGCGCTAAAAGAAGAAATTTAAATAGCAGGCGCTGGGCCCCTCCAACTGAAATTCTTCATTTTGAGAATTAGTGTTTTGAAAAATATTGTTTTGAAATGTGTTTTTGACAATGAAAACCATGTAAATTATCGTTTTTATTTAATTTTTTATAATTTCGAGATTTGTTTTGAGAATTATCATTGCAAAAATCATCGCTTTGAAACGTATTGTCTTAGAAATGTATCACTTTTTGTATTTATGTAATTTGCAGCAGAAAAAAAAAGGGGGGGGGGATTTAGGGTTACGCACCACCATGGGAGTCTTAGGGTTAGGCACCACCATGGGGGTCTTAGGGTTAGGCACCACCAGGGGGGTTTTAGGGTTAGGCACCACTACCCGGGTCTTAGTGTTAGGCACCACTAGGGTGGTTTTAGGGTTAGGCACCACTGGGGGGGTTTAGGGTTAGGCATCGTTAAAGGGAAGGTTCGGTTTGAGCGTAGAGTTAGGTTTAGTTGTAGTAAACTATTGGTAATATTTACCAGTGTTTTAATATGCTCATTACGACTGTAAATATTTGTTAGTTTTCATTGTTACAGCCGATATTTTGCAATTTTGGCTTCACCGCGAGCCCTTTTTAATACCGTTATTTTACCATATTTTTTATTTTTTTCTCAGATAAAGTTGAAAAGACGATAAAAACTTTTATAGACAATATTTTATTTTGATGTATGCACGTATGGTAGTCGAGGGCCAATTTAGGGGAAAGGGGGAAGGGAGGAAACCCACACAGACACGGGGTGAGAACATACAACCTCCTCGCAGATAGTGCTTTGGCTGGAGAGAGTGCTAACCATTACACCACTGTGCCTCCCTCGCTGTTCCATTAGTTGCTTAAAGGAGTTATCAGGCAATCTGTAAAAAATTAGCTTTACTCACCTGGGACTTTCTCCAGCCCCTTGCAGCCGACTGTCCCACGCCGACCGCTCCGCTCCCGCCGTCGTCCTGATCTCCGTGCACGGTGCAGAGGCCGACCGCGGGGTCGGCCTTACTGCGCCTGCGCGAAGCGCCGCTGTCAATCACAGCCACTTGGGCCGCGGCAAACTGCGCAGGCGCAGAACTATTGTGCCTGCGTCTGCGCAGTTCGCCATGGCCCACGTGTCGGTGATTGACAGCGATGCTTCGCACAGGCGCAGTAAGGCCGTGGGGTTGGCCTCTGCACCGTGCACGGAGATCGGAACAGCGGCACAGAGCGGAGCGGTCGGCGTGGGACAGTCGGCTGCAAGGGGCTGGAAAAAGCCCCAGGTGAGTAAAGCTCATTTTTTACAGATTGCCTGATAACTCCTTTAAGGTACTTAAAGGGTACCTGAAGTAGCATGTAACAAGATGACATACCGGTAATTTAATTTAAAAAAATACAGGTATCACGCATATATGCAAATCTATCAAAATGTATTTATTCACTCGTGATTAACAATATTAAAATAGAATAAGGAAGGGGAGGGGAGGGGGGATTTTTGATTAAAATCAAAAATTTTTGATTAAAATCAAAAAAGCACGTAGTGGAGCTACAAATGCACATAGCTGGCCAGCTCACAATAAACATACACCATACATACGCACCATATACACCCCTATACTAGCAATGGCTGTAAATGTATGGGTGGTACCAGGGGTGCCTCTAGTCATTTTGTCACTCCAGGCGAGAAAACCTGTGGCGCTCCCCCCCCCCCCCAGGAAAATAAACATAATGCAGCTTCGTTTCATCAGAAAATAATCATAATGCGGCAGTGTTTCATCAGAAAATAATAGTAATTATCGTAATTCAGAATCGTAATTCACCAGAAAATAATCGTAATGTGGCAGTGTTTCACCAGAAAATACACTTATTGCAGCAGCAGTTCACCGGAAAATATTCGTAAGGTGGCAGCGTTTCACCAGAAAATACACTTATTGCAGCAGCATTTCACCAGAAATTAATCATAGGGCAGCAGCGTTTCACCAAAAAATAATCGTAATGGGGCAGCGTTGTCAGAAAATAATCGTAATGTGGAAGCGTTTCACCTGAAAATACACGTAATCCGAGCAGAGGGAAAGAGTAGAGAGGGAGAGGCAGCATAAGATGTAAGAAGGGGGTAGAGGAACAGAGAGGGGGAGGGATAGACAGCATAAGATGGAAGAGGGTGCAGAGAAACAGAGGGGAAAGGGAGAGACAGCATCAGATGGAAGAGAGTGTAAAGGAACAGAGAGGGGTAGAGACAGCATAAGATGGAAGAGAGTGCAGAGAAACAGAGGGGAGAGGGAGAGACAGCATAAGATGGAAGAGAGTGCAGAGGAACAGAGAGGGGTAGAGACAGCATAAGATGGAAGAGAGTGCAGAGGAACAGAGAGGGGAGAGGGAGAGACAGGACAGCACTAAAGCACAGGTTTACAGCTTTACCAGCCTACAGCCTAACCAGCTTTCAAAGAAAACTCTAGTATCAAAAGAGCAGGGCACATTCTAGCAATTATAACAGTACTGGGAGTCTGCACACAGGACAGGAAGTGTTCTTAGCAGCCTGCCTGCATACCTTCTCTTCTGCCTGTGCATGCAGCTTATCATCTCTGGAGTAGTGATGGGTCGTTCGCGAACGAGCCGGCTCTAAGAGCCGGCTCTTTGCTGCGAACGACAAGAGCCGGTTCTCAGTTTTGAAAGAGCCGATGCCTCAGCCGCCCCACAGAGCTCTACTTTGCTCTGCAATAAAGGGCGCTGAGGCATGTTGGGAGATGTAGTCCTCCTCTTGCAGCTTGTAGGAGTGTATGGGGCGGAGCAGAGCAGTAGCAGGAGGGATTGCCCAGTCAGCGAAGCAGTCTGGAATTGTCATGGAGACAGGGGCGGGGCTTTTACTCCGATTCTGAGTGGTGTGTGGTGATATTTAATAAAGAGCCGATTCAGAGCCGTAAGAGCCGGCTCTTTAATGGGAGCCGATTCAGAAGAGACGATTCTCTGAAAAGAGCAGGAATTCCCATCACTACTCTGGAGCAGAAACTTCCCTTCTCCCGGGCTGTGTTGCTGTCTTGTGCGGGGGCGGGGCTCCAACACGGACACATCACATTCTTCTCTCTGTGACTGCATCTGTCCCCTGGCTGTCTCGCTCCAGTGTCTGTGTGCAGCCAGTGACACAGGTGGGGGGTCAGACTGTCGGGGGCATAAGCTGGCTCCTGGTTTGACTGGCGTGGGGCGGAGTTAAAGGCTGGGCCACACGGGATAAACACTTTACCTGTGTGGCTACTGAGAAGAAGGGGCACGGCTTTAAAGAAGGAGCCTGTCAGAGAAGAGCAGTATTGATTGCTCTATACGCTGGGGAGAAGTGGAGGTGGAGGCACTGCTGAGCACATGGTAGCGTGCCGAGCACCGGGGACTGAGTCGGGAGGTAATATAATAAAAAAAAACATGGTCACAGTAGCAGCAGTGGGGGAATGCGCCTCACCACCTCATGGCGCCTCACCACCTCATGGCGCCCCAGGCAACCGCCTATACTTGCCTGGTGGGTGAGACACCCCTGGGTGGTACCACCTTGCTACCTATCTAATCTGTATAGTAGGCAATATAGCATAAGGAGGATATATGCAGACAAAGGTCCCCAGTGCAATACTCAGCTAAGATTGGAATTACACTGCCAGTATATTCATGTGACCTCTCCTTAAGGAATAGTCTATCAGATGTCAGTAGCGAGTATCCGGTAAGTTAGTCAAGCTAGATACCTGTTAGTATAGGCTTAGAGCTGGATTAGATTCATTAGTGTAGTAATGGAAAGCAGTCCACATATTTCTATGCAAGCACGTCCAAGGATATTATCATTGGTGCATATATGCAGTCAAGCAATCAAATACAGCGTTGAGGTAATGTAGCATGGGTATCTCACCACTATCTTCTGCTGTGCTCACATCCTCTAAGGCCCCATTCACACTTGCGGTTCGAGTCCGCAAGTGTCCGGGGGTCCGGGTCCGGGGGCCGCAAAGAGACAGTACGGGTCTCTGCGGTGGCCACAAGGCGGCACAAGTTGAGGATCCGGAATGTATCAGTTCCAGCTACAACAAAGTAGCCGGAACTAGATACTTTACAGTGCCAGAAAGGCACCGCAAGCACGGGGGATACCGGCGTGTAGTCCGGGCCCCCCAAGTGGCATAGGACCGGTGCTGGAAGCATCCGGTCCTATTGCCAGTGTGATGAGAAACATCCATTTCTCATTGCACAGCAGGGCCGCATGTTCGGGTCAGGATCTGGCCCGGGTCCGCTGCCGCACCGGGACGGACTGAAAAATAGCGCATGTTGGAAAAAAAGCCGGACCGTCCCGGAGCTGCGTTCCCGGATCGGATCCGAATCCGGACAGCGCACGAGTGTGAATGGATACATTGATTAACAATGTATCCATTCACCATCTGCTGTGTACGGAGCGTTCTGGGTCCGGGGAAGCCGGACCTGGAACGCTAATGTGAACCGGGCCTTACCCAGAACAGCCACGTGCTTCAGAGCACTTGCTGCTGCATATAGAGTTCCAGCTGAGCGGCGGTGTGCGGACCCTTAGTCGGCTGGCGTCCCAGCCTGCTTACTGCACTAATGAATCTAATCCAGCTCTAAGCCTATACTAACAGGTATCTAGCTTGACTAATTTACCAGATACTCGCTACTGACATCTGATAGACAATTCCTTAAAGGGATACTTAAGTCAAAAATAAAAAATGATTTTTACTCACCTGGGGCATCCCTCAGCCCCCTGAAGCTGTATGGTGCCCTCGCAGCCTGGCTCCGATCCTCCTGTCCCCGCCGGCGGCTACTTCAGGGTTCTGCGACAGCCGCTGACAGGCTGGGAACGCGAGTGATTCTCCGCGTTCTCAGCCGCTATATCACCCTCTATGTTGCTATAACGTATAACATATACGCTATAGCAGGATAGAGGGTGATATAGCGGCTGGGAATGCGGAGAATCACTCGCGTTCCCAGCCTGTCAGCGGCTGTCGCTGAACCCGGAAGTAGCCGCCGGCGGGGACAGGAGGATCGGAGCCAGGCTGCGAGGGCACCATACAGCTTCAGGGGGCTGAGGGATGCCCCAGGTGAGTAAAAATCATTTTTTATTTTTGACTTAAGTATCCCTTTAAGGAGAGGTTGCATGAATACAGGATCTTCTAAAAAAATTAGCATATTGTAATAAAGTTCATTATTTTCTGTAATGTACTGATAAACATTAGACTTTCATATATTTTAGATTCAAATACACACAACTGAAGTAGTTCAAGCCTTTTATTCTTTTAAAGAGAACCCGAGGTGGGTTTGAAGAATATTATCTGCATACAGAGGCTGGATCTGCCTATACAGCCCAGCCTCTGTTGCTATCGCAAACCCCCCTAAGGTCCCCCTGCACTCTGCAATCCCTCATAAATCACAGCCACGCTGCTGACAAACAGCTTGTCAGAGCTGGCTGTGTTAATCTCTATAGTGTCAGTCTGCTGCTCTCCCCGCCTCCCGCAGAACTCCAGTCCCCGCCTGCATCCCTTCCCTCCCTGCTGATTGGAGGGAAGGGACGGGGGCAGGGACCGGAGCTATGCAGGAGGCGGGGGAGCAGCTGAGACTGACACTACAGATGTAAACACAGCCTCACAGCATGGCTGTGATTTATGAGGGATTGCAGAGTGCAGGGGGACCTTAGTGGGGTTTGGGATAGCAACAGAGGCTGGGCTGTATAGGCAGATCCAGCCTCTGTATGCAGATAACATTCTTTAAACACACCTCGGGTTCTCTTTAATATTGATGATTTTGGCATACAGCTCATGAAAACCCAAATTTCCTATCTCAAAAAATTAGCATATTTCATCCGACCAATAAAAGAAAAGTGTTTTAAAAAAAAAAAAAAGTCAACCTTCAAATAATTATGTTCAGTTATGCACTCAATACTTGGTCGGGAATCCTTTTGCAGAAATGACTGCTTCAATGCGGCGTGGCATGGAGGCAATCAGCCTGTGGCACTGCTCAGGTGTTATGGAGGCCCAGGATGCTGCGATAGCGGCCTTAAGCTCATCCAGAGTGTTGGGTCTTGTGTCTCTCAACTTTCTCTTCACAATATCCCACAGATTATCTATGGGGTTCAGGTCAGGAGAGTTGGCAGGCTAGTTGAGCACAGTAATACTATGGTCAGTAAACCATTTACCAGTGGTTTTGGCACTGTGAGCAGGTGCCAGGTCGTGCTGAAAAATAAAATCTTCATCTCCATAAAGCTTTTCAGCAGATGGAAGCATGAAGTGCTCCAAAATCTCCTGACAGCTAGCTGCATTGATCCTGCCCTTGATAAAACACAGTGGACCAACACCAGCAGCTGACATGGCACCCCAGACCATCACTGACTGTGGGTACTTGACACTGGACTTCAGGCAATTTGGCATTTCCCTCTCCCCAGTCTTCCTCCAGACTCTGGCTAGTGTTGGGCGAACAGTGTTCGCCACTGTTCGGGTTCTGCAGAACATCACCCTGTTCGGGTGATGTTCGCGTTCGGCCGAACACCTGATGGTGTTCGGCCTTTTAAGTTCGGGTTCGCCCCGAACTTCTAATGGCCGCCGAACAGGGCCGAACAGGGCCCCTGTTCGGCCGAACAGGGCCCTGTTCGGCCGAATACTGCCCCCCTATGGGGTCGCAGGCATAAGGGGGGAGCATGCCCCGATCGCGGGGGGGGGGGGGTCGGAAATTCCCCCCACCCCCTCCGCTAGCGCTCCCCCCTCTGCCCGCTTCCCCATACAAAAGTTTAAGCAAAGTACCTGTAGT
Source organism: Hyperolius riggenbachi (assembly GCF_040937935.1). Taxonomy (NCBI): domain Eukaryota; kingdom Metazoa; phylum Chordata; class Amphibia; order Anura; family Hyperoliidae; genus Hyperolius; species Hyperolius riggenbachi. The sequence goes on from NC_090654.1 coordinate 83,014,227, forward strand.
GGATGGCCTGGCAGTGGGCGGCACTGTGGAGTGAGGAGGAGGAGTCCGGAGAGTGACGAGTTGAGGGAGGCCGGGCAGCGGGCGTGAGGTCAGAGAAAGGGCGGAAGTACCACAAGGGTACTTCCGCTGAACCGCCCGCTGCCCGGCCTCCCTCAACTCGTCACTCTCCGGACTCCTCCTCCTCACTCCACAGTGCCGCCCACTGCCAGGCCATCCACTACAGGTACTTTGCTTAAACTTTTGTATGGGGAAGCGGGCAGAGGGGGGAGCGCTAGCGGAGGGGGTGGGGGGAATTTCCGACCCCCCCCCGCGATCGGGGCATGCTCCCCCATTATGCCTGCGACCCCATATGGCCCCCAAAAGCTGGATGTTCGGAAAGTTCGGGGTTCGCCCCGAACATGCCGAACATCTCGGCCATGTTCGGCGAACTTTCCCGAACCCGAACATCCAGGTGTTCGCCCATCACTAACTCTGGCACCTTGATTTCCGAATGACATGTAAAAGTTGCTTTTATCCGAAAAAAGTACTTTGGACCACTGAGCAACAGTCCAGTGCTGCTTCTCTGTAGCCCAGGTCAGGCGCTTCTGCCGCTGTTTCTGGTTCAAAAGTGGGTTCATGCTTCCATCTGCTGAAAAGCTTTATGGAGATGAAGATTTCATTTTTCAGCATGACCTGGCACCTGCTCACAGTGCCAAAACCACTGGTGAATGGTTTACTGACCATGGTATTACTGTGCTCAATTGGCCTGCCAACTCTCCTGACCTGAACCCCATAGAGAATCTGTGGGATATTGTGAAGAGAAAGTTGAGAGACGCAAGACCCAACACTCTGGATGAGCTTAAGGCCGCTATCGAAGCATCCTGGGCCTCCATAACACCTGAGCAGTGCCACAGGCTGATTGCCTCCATGCCACGCCGCATTGAAGCAGTCATTTCTGCAAAAGGATTCCCGACCAAGTATTGAGTGAATAACTGAACATAATTGTTTGAAGGTTGACTTTTTTTGTTTTAAAAACACTTTTATTTTATTGGTCGGATGAAATATGCTAATTTTTTGAGATAGAAAATTTGGGTTTTCATGAGCTGTATGCCAAAATCATCAATATTAAAACAATAAAATACTTGAACTACTTCAGTTGTGTGTATTTGAATCTAAAATATATGAAAGTCTAATGTTTATCAGTAAATTACAGAAAATAATGAACTTTATCACAATATGCTAATTTTTTGAGAAGATCCTGTATACTGGCAGTGTAATTCCAATCTTAGCTGAGTATTGCACTGTGGACATTTCTCTGCATATATCCTCCTTATGCTATATTGCCTACTATACAGATTAGATAGGTAGCAAGGTAGTACCACCCATACATTTACAGCCATTGCTAGTATAGGGGTGTATATTATTATTATTATTATTATTTATTGTATTTATAAAGCGCCAACATCTTACGCAGCGCTGCACAATAGATAAATGGGTTAACATACAGGTAGAACATACGGAAACTCACAACAAAACAAGATCATGCAAATGATTTGATAACAATACAGTGTCATAGGTCAAAATAGAGACTGTTCGAGTCTACAAGAGGGGTGGTTGCGAGTAAGATTGCATAATCAAGCTGGATACGTTAGGGAGGAGGGCCCTGCCGGAGGCTTACAATCTAAAGGGTGGGGTGGAGACAATAGGTGCGTCTTTTGAGAGGGAGTCTAACAGAACATATTATGGTGCTGGTGTAGGGGGGTATGCGAGCGTGAAGAGGTGAGTCTTGAGAGCTTGTTTGAAGGAATTAAAGGTGGGGGCGAGTCTGACGGCTGGTGGGAGAGAGTTCCAGAGAGTAGGGGCGGCCCTGGTGAAGTCCTGCAATCGTTCGTGTGACTGAGTTATGTGTGGTGCGACTAGGCGCAGGTCATTGGAGGATCGGAGGGGGCGGGCTGGTATGTGCCTGTGGACCAGATCAGAGATGTAGGTTGGGCTGGTCTTGTGCACTGATTTGTAGGCAAAGCACAGGATTTTGAAATTGATCCTAAAGCTGATGGGGAGCCAGTGTAGTGCTTTACAGAGCGGAGTTGTAGAGGCGCTGCGGTGAGAAGAATGTATCAGTCTGGCTGCCGCATTCATTACTAATTTAAGTATGTCAGTACGGTTAGAGGGGAGGCCAGATAAAAGAGAATTGCAGTAGTCTAGGCGGGAGATGACAAGGGCGTGGATAAGGAGTTTAGTGGTGTCAGGGGACAGGTAGGAGCGGATCTTGGAGATGTTGCGGAGGTGGAAGTTGCAGGATCTGGCAATACCTTGGATGTGGGCGGTAAAGGAAAGTTCAGAGTCCAGAGTAACGCCTAGACAGCGGGCTTGGGAGGTAGGGTGGATTATAGTATTTTCAATAGTGACGTGCAGATCTGGGAGGGGTGCAGCTGTGCGGGGTGGGAATATTAGAAGCTCAGTCTTGTCCAAATTAAACTTCAGGTACCTGGCAGCCATCCAGGAGGAAATGGATGTAAGGCAGGCAGAGACTTTGTCCATGGTAGAGGAGGAGAGGTCTGGGGTGTGGAGATATATCTGGGTGTCGTCGGCATACAGGTGGTAATTGAAACCCATGGAGGAGATGATTTTGCCAATTGAGGCAGTATAGAGTGAGAACAGTAGGGGTCCTAGGACGGAACCTTGAGGAACACCAACTGAGAGGGGTGTAGGAGTGGATGAGGAGCCATTGAAAAATGTTGTAAAGGAGCGGTTGGAGAGGTAGGAGGAGATCCAGGCTAAGGCTAGGTCCTGAATGCCCATTAGCTGCAGGGAGTGGAGGAGGAGGGAGTGGTCGATGTTATAAACTGTTCTTATCACCTTGCTTCGACACCATCGTCTCACAGACTGTGAGATCACTTGACTCTCCACACAGCAAACAGTAGATAGACTTTCTCAGGCTTCTTCAATGTTTACGTTATTTATTCAGGACTACAGAAATACAGATAGATACATTCATCATATCCTAGCCATGCCAATCTTCATGTTGCGTTACAAGCTTGTGATTAGACTCCCTACTGAAGTCACTCAGGCACTTCTTGCTAACCTACGTTCCACTAAACTACCTATGTACAGCAGACATTAGATCAGATTACATAAGGGAAGAACATGCTTAGAGGTCCCAGTCGGCCTTGCGAGCTAGTGCGGAAGGAAGAAGCAGAAGTGAGTTCTCCATTGCTCGCTCCAGATTTAATACCGACTAGGAAAGAGTTAAATATGACATCATCTTCGCCACCCCCTATATCAGTCTATTGGTGGACCCACTCGTGGTGTCATCATACCCGCCTACTCGATTAATAATCATTGTCAATGAGGCATTTGACATACATGCAGGAATGTGGATATTTACAAAACATGGCTGATGTTTATTGTTCCATGTCCAGGTCAGGGAGACCTGCGGCCTTGTTCAGAACAGCTTCTTGGTATGTTCTAGTTCTGCTGACAGAACTGCAGATTTTCTCTCTACAGAGAAAATCCCCTTAAAGGACAGGTCTGCTCATCAAGCCTTTTTGACTAACTCAGTCCAAATAACTGAGGCCTACTTAAATTATAACAATCCCCCCTAAAAAGGCTTGATCTGCAGATCCCCACTTCTGAACCTAACCCGTACCTGGTTTCTTTTCTTTAGATTTCACTTTTCGATGTTCGTGCTCACACAACTTCTGTGCTCTAGGCGGTTACCCCTGGAAGAGAGAGAGCAAGACCTCTTGGTCTTCCTGTAACCAGGCTCTCTGGGGAGGCCCTACTTCTAAGTCCCTCAATACCACATGCTCAGCATTTGCGTCACTTGCGTATCACTCACAAACTTGCATGACCACAGAAAAGTGAAACTCGTTTGTTTGTTACAAAACGGAGCAGTGCCAGGTGCCTTCTAAAAGAGCGCCTTTATACAATCAGCTCCATCCCAGGTACTACTAAACCTATACCCGTAACCCTGTATATCCCTTAATTTAAACTATTGGTTCAGGAGATTGTTTATGATGCACCAATCTCTGGACCAGGTTAATTTGTTTTACGTAATTCCAACACGCAACCTCACCTGGATAATGATGCCTAACGTTGTCATCCCCATCCAGACGACCAGTGGGTGCAGAAAGAACTTTGGAACTGCAGAGGCCCAGTCCGAGTGTCCCTGGAACATCACCGGAACCTTTGTCCACCAGGGCAGACTGGAACTCACCTGCTCATTTTTGTGTTCTACCTCGTTAAGATCACCTGTATCATGGTGAATTCTTACCTCTAACTTAGTGTACTGTTTGTTTAACCTTTGTAACAAATTGTGGTCGTCTTGGATCAAAACCTGTTCCCCTTTGTCCCATGTCGTGTTCTCTTTCAGGACGGGAACTACCCGTGAAACTTTGACCTTTAGATTTTTCTTAACAATTTGAGAAACAACGTCATCCAACCTGGATGACAGGATCCATATGGGATCTCCACTCACCCAATATGTTCCCCTTGGAAACTCCCCCTTATCGGAACAATTATGAGAATATACCTTGAATGTATCATTAGAACTTATGTTAAAAAACCAAACCTTTCCTTCAGCCACCGGAACTATCGGTTGGGCTTCAGGGTGGATCTTTTGAATGGTAGCCTCGCATTCTGCGTTATTGAGCCTGCAGGCTTCTTCACTAAATTTGACTTGCCCCGGCCAACGCAGGTACTTCTGCAAGAATTGCCCGCATGAGGACAACTCTACTTGCTTCACCTCCCCGTCTAGCACCAAAAAAGGTTGACCTCTCAGGTCCTGGTGTAAGACACGGGTTGAGGTGGGAACTAAGGAAGTAGCGGTGCCTAAAGGAATGTTGCACCGTTTCCATTTGTTCACCCAAACATCTCGAAGCTGCCATGCAAATGATCCTTCTCCAGAAAAATTAATATACCTCCCCTTGTCCAATCTCTCGCTGACAAAATATGTCCCCAGCTGTCCTGATTGGACCACTTCCCCCCTTATATCCTGAGGCACACTATGTACCTGAGGTCAGGAAGACTGTACTCTCTGCAATCGTTCGATTAAGAGTACCTCTTCACTTACCCAACTATCATGAGGATAAGCTGCTGCATATGGACTGTGTAATATCGTCCCCTGTTGTGACCCGTGTGGTGTGAATGGGGTTCCCTGTGTGGGCTTTCCCTCCCCCGGGACCGCTCTCCCCACCCTCTTTGTCACCTGGAAATGTGGCTTGATCTCGATTTTTACTTCTTGTTTCGAGAACCACCCACCCTTGGCTTTCCAGCCTTTACGTGTGTATAGTTGTTTCAGAGGCACTCTCTGTTGGTAGCTCCAGAATGTGATGTTGTCCCCTGCGTCTCTCTGGTAAGAGAATTGACGCCTCCTGCTCGTTCCTCTCCAATCTGGAACCATCTCACTCTGCATAACCAAGACAAGGTACCCCCGAATCACACACTCCACCTTTTGCATGTACCCATTGTACTGCAATGTACCTTTTAACAAACCTTTGGATCGGTGCATCGATTCTGGGAGTGTGGCATTCAATAGCAGATTTACACTGCCATTAAATTCCCACTGCCCGCACACTTGACCCTTCAGACCTTTCACCCACCTTGTGCCATGAAATTTGCTTTCTCCTGGCACAAGTGCTCTTTTCCTCCGTCCCTGCATGGTCCATCTGTGCCAAGCGGAGGGAGGTGTGAAAGGATTAGTACCTTTGTCACCAAACATTAACATGCTTGGGCCTTGCATTCTCATTAACCCCTTATTATACATGAGAATGTCCTCTCTTCGTTCTCCTAGGACGAAATGGCAACCTAGGATCACCATCAGCACGGTACTCTTCATTATAAAAGCACCACCTTGGGAAAGAAAAACATTAGCAATTTGCACTATGCTTTGCTCAGACAGTTTTTTTAGACGTTTTCCGATCTCAGGAACCTCGGTTTTTAGTCTCTTTCCAATTTCAGGAATCTCGTGTTTCTCCAAACTTAGATTGGCATCTGGAACCTTTTGCTTATCCGACTGACATCTCCAGCTTTGCTGCCAGCACTGCAGCTGTCTCAATTCCATATTGCCAAACACCTGAAATCGAAATACAAATAAATCAATTCTTATTAATGATTTGGGATTCGCCCTGCGGCTTGTACTCTGTACACTTTAAATTGATCAATATATATCGTAACGTAATTGATCTCGTTGCTTTATGGTTCTCATGAACTCTGTTTACTCTTTTTGGTAGATTGGAGTTAAACTTCACCCCCCTACCTCAGTACTATCCTCAGTACTTACCCGTTTAAAATATGCTCCCGCGGACTTCACCTTTGGAAGCTCGCTTCACCTTTGGAAGCTCTCACCTCATTGCAGCTCACTCCACATCCCCCCTTATCTGTCCATGCGCGGCCGTCACATGCACAGATTACGGATGCCACACCTGTTGCTGCTTTGCAGGTGAGCCTGCAATGCTCTTACTCATTATCGCATTTACTTATCTAGAACTTCATCGCGATACCAGCTCTGCTAGAAGTTCTGTGTGTTGTACCCTCTGATCAATGTTTGCCATGCCACCACCTAAACTACCAAAAAAAATTGCTGCCTCCCTGTAGGAAGGAGCACTTTGCACTTAAACTACACAGGGCGCAGGGCTAAGTATACCAGCGTCACATGCCTGTATGCAGATCCCTGAATGCCCACTTGGTAGGTAGTCACATGGCAAACACCGTACTGATACACTGTCACTCTGTAAACGGCAATTCTATCATCTGTATAATTGCCCCATGAACTGCTGTCAGTTCTTGTTCTTTGTGCTACAATTGATAAGAGCAGGAAAAACCATATTTGACCAATCAGTGGACGAGAAAAAAAAAAACCGCACAAAAAAAACAGCTCCAGCCCAGCATAGACCTCTCAGTCCAGCTCTGGCCCTGTCCACGACAAAACTGGAAAAAACGTTACCGCTCTGCAGCAGCGGCAACGGATTGGTCAACTCCCTTTTTTTCCAACTCCGGCACCCCCCCTGATGCGCTGTCCCCCCTTTTCTATTGGGAACTTATGCTGCACCACCCATTAAGGTGCCACACTTACAGGAATAATCCCATAAGCAACTCAGTACAGACCCTTTCCTGATCTGCACTGCAACGTGTGTCCCTGCACCTAGCTGGGAAACACTTCCTATTCCGGCATTCCTTTCCATGGACCCAGGGAAAAGCTCTGGGGAAATACTTTGAAAACCGAGACACACAGGAGAATGTCTCTGTATTTCTACCCCCCTTCCTTTCAGCTGCTCTGCCCGGAGCCGCGAGCACAGCCTGACGTGACGTGGATCCCCCAGCCCCTCCTCCCCCCTGCCATGACGAGTGGGGGCCATGACTCTCGGGGGCCGGCTCTCTCCACTGCCGCCATTTTGAGTCCTGGACTGCCAGCTAAGATGGCTGCTCCCATAGCAGCCTCTGGTTCCTATATCTTAGGAGAGAAAACAAAACTCACACAGACCAAACATTTTATGCATAGTTATACACAGTGCAGAGAGAAGAGAAAAAAAAATATCAGCATTCCGCCACACACACTGTCTACGACCGGAGACTTCATTCCAGCTGCGATTATTCACCCAGGGACTTGGGAAACTCCCTCTCTACACAAATCATCTGCAGTTCATCTCCGCCATAACTCAGATCAGAACTACTCAAGCGCGCAGCGTAACTATAAACCATATTAACAGCTAGTACTGCTGAGACGAACAACAGACGAGCTGGCTGAACAACATAACAGATGCAGATATTTACAAGCATGTTAGCAACTCTGACTGGAAATGCACGGAGGAAAGATAAACAAAAACCTCACCCATTATCCCAGCTGTCACTATGCGAACTTACACAGCTACCCAGAGGCAAGGGCTGTCCACCCAGCTCCCCGAAAAAAAAGAGAAAAGAAAAAAAACAGCTCACCGAGAAAAACTTACTTCTAAGTTCTACAACTGTTCTCTCCTGTCTACTCTGCTACCTCTCTCCCCTGTCCACCACTAACACTGATGGTTTCCCTCTGCCGCAGGGCCCCCCCCCCCCCCCCCCCCTTATCTATCATCCTGCCCAGTCTCTGGACAGGGAGAGAAAAACAAAACAAAACCCAGAGAGAGAGAAAACAAAACATCTGCCACACAGGAACATCGAATCCTAAGAAATCCTAAGAAACAATCAAAGCGCATAAACTCTGAAAACACATTCTGTATTTACATCGGAGCTGCACCTCTCCTCACCCCTCCCTTCACGCACAGGAGAGATGAGAAGCCCGCAGCCTCCACAACAACGTAAATCAAACTTGCCTGAGCAGAGGACTTCGTACTGCCAATTCGACCAGCTTTTGGCAACTCCACGAAACTGAGTGGATCATCCCTGGAACTACTGAGCGTCATCTCTGTGTACCCACACTGGCTCAGCGGATCGATCTCCAGCGGCAGCTGCCAGCCGGCCTCGGAGCCTTCCAGTCACCTGTGATCCGGTTTAGGCTATGACTGCGTGCACTTACAGTCAAAGTTTAACATCCACGAGTTTCGCCGCTGGTTCCCACGAATTGCAGCCCGTGTGTGCTCGGCTCTCACACACTCACACCCCAGCTTATCAGTCTCAGCTTGATAAGCTTTACAGTCCGTGTCCGTCTATTCCGCTTGTTTTGCTGTGGAATATCTTGAAACCATTTTCGGCCCCTGGCCTCGACTGCCTGTTTTGCTAGGCAGGGAAGGATTTCAGCACCACTGTTATAAACTGTTCTTATCACCTTGCTTCGACACCATCGTCTCACAGACTGTGAGATCACTTGACTCTCCACACAGCAAACAGTAGATAGACTTTCTCAGGCTTCTTCAATGTTTACGTTATTTATTCAGGACTACAGAAATACAGATAGATACATTCATCATATCCTAGCCATGCCAATCTTCATGTTGCGTTACAAGCTCGTGATTAGACTCCCT